>NC_141613.1:2180833-2490000 GCF_047967505.1 Dipteris shenzhenensis
ATACTCGTTAAATAGTGAATGGTCGGGTTTATTACAAAGTGCTTCATATGACAATAAATGTAAAAAATAGCATAGAAGGCTTTACAAGGGTTTTTATGACAATAAAGGAGCTTAAATATTTATACAAATGCAATAAAAATAACCAATAATCATCAAGCTCCAATATGTCCCATGACATGTAATCTGTCCACTGATATATGTAATCTGTCCACTGATATCTGCTCATGCAATCTGCCCACTGATAAACTTCTTCGTAAATGGTAAAAGGTCTTATTTAATAACATGTTATGAGTATTAAACTGCATGTGAGCAAAGGGACTGACAATGATTACAAACTAGTTAGAAAAATTTGAGCATGGCTTCGATTGGCAACTTGGAGAATTGTCTCTCCTCTAAGGCAATCTAATCTATGCTAAACTATGTTAAACCAACCGTCGAAGCGAAGAAAAGTAATAAATAATTTCTTTGTGTTCATTTTAATGTGCTGGGGTTTAAGAGGCTTAAAGGGGTTTTGATGTAGAGGCTAAACCTGCATGTGAGATAAATGAAGAACAAGTATCTAAAGAAAAGTTAACATTTTTCAATTTAAAAGATGAATACATATAAAAATATTATCTCACCTTCGAAACAAACCATAAATTCACTCTTTTATAATTTTTTAAAAGTATAATATAAAACATGTAAATATATAAAACTCTCTTTACTTTCTCTCTCTCTCTCTCGACTCCTAAATCTCTCTGTAGCCATATTCAAGACCTCATTCTCTCTCTTAATCTCTCTCTCTCTCTCTCTCTCTGACAACTCTTATTCCACTTATTCTCTCTATCATCATCCCACTTATTCTCTCTCTTAGTTTATCTCAACTCTCTCTTTCTCTCCCTCCCATGGCGGCTAAGATTTTTCATTCTCTCTCTTTATCTCTCTCTCTCTCCCTAGGATTTGTAATTATTTCTCTCTCTCTCTCCATCTCTCTCCTCTCTCTTTCTCTCTCCTCTTCTCTCTCTCCCTCTCTCTTTCTTACCCTCTCTACCTCCCTACCTGTATCCTTTTGGCCGCTAGGATTTGTCATTCTTTCCCTCTCTCTCTCTCTAAATTCTCTCTCTTAATCTCTCTCAACCTTCCTCCCTCCCTCCCTTGGTGGCCACAGCCGCGAGAAGTCTCTCTCTCTCTCTCTCTCTCTCTCTCTCTCTCTCTCTCTCTCTACCTCCCTCTCTTGGCGGCCACGGCTGCTAGAAGTTTCTTTCTCTCTCCCTCTCTCTTTATCTCTCTCTCCCTAAGTCTCCCTCCTCTCTTCTCTCTCTCTCTCTCTCTCTCTCTCTCTCTCTCTCTCTCTCTCTCTCTCTCTGTCTCTCTCCCTCTCTCTCTTTCTCTCTCCCTAAGTCTCCCTCCTCTCTTCTCTCTCTCTCTCTCCCTCTCCGTCCCTCTAGCACAGAAGTTTCATTCCTCCCTCTCTCTCCCGCTCTCCAACCCCCTTCCCCCTCCCCCCCCTTCACCCCCGCCCCCCCCCTTCCCTGCCCCCTCTCCCCCCCCCTCGCCCCTTCCCCTGGGCTGGCGGCCGCGACCGCCAGCCCCCCAGCCGCCCCCCCCTCTCAGCCCTCCCCGCCCCTCGTCCCCACCCCCCCTCCCACCCCCTTCCCCCTCCCCCCCCTCCCCCCCTTCACCCCTGCCCCCCCCTCCCCGCCCCCTCTCCCCCCTCCCTCCCCCCTTCCCCCGAGCTGGCGGCCGCGGCCGGCAGCCCCCCAGCCCCCCCCCCTCTCAGCCCTTCCCCCCCCTCTTCCCCACCCCCCTTCCCCCCCCTTCCCCCAGGCTGGCGGCCGCGCCTCCCATCCCCTTCCCCCTCCCCCCCTTCACCCCCGACCCCCCCCTTCCCCACTCCCCCCTTCCCCCCCTCCCCGCCACTAGGGCCCCCCTCCCCCCTTCCCCCCCGCCAGTCCCCCCCCCTCCTCCCCTTCAGCCAGCCCCCCCCTCCCTCCCCCCTTCCCCCTCCCCCCTTCCCCCCCGCCCCCCTTCCCCCCCTCTAGGAGAGACTGTCCCAGTCCCCCCCTTCCCCCCCCGCCCCGCTTCCCTCCTCCTTTCCTCCCTCTACTCCGCCCTCGCCTCTCCCTCCCTTCCTCCTCCCTTCCCTCCAGCCCCTCCATCCTCTTCTTCTCCTCTCCTCAACCTTTCTCTCTCTAGTTCCTCTCTCTTCAAATTTTTAAAAAAAATCTAGATAAAGAATTAATCAAAAAAATTTGCAAGTACTTGGAAAAAGTTTGTAAGTTTGCTCTTTCTTGCTTTCTTGCTCTTCCTTCCTTGCTCTCTTGATCGTCCTCGCTTTCTTACTTCAATGAATGAAATGAGGGGAGAATGAATGAAGGAAGACTATATATAAGAAAAATTAGGTTTTCCTCCTCTCCTATTGGCTTTCCATTCCTCCCCTCTCTCCTATTGGCTTTTCATTTATCCCCTCTCCCATTGGCTCCCATTACTCCCCCTCTCCCATTGGACCCCCATCCCTCATCCCAATCTTCCATTAGCCCTCCCCCCATCCATCCATTTCTTCTTCCTCCCCATTGCCACCACTCCCATCCCACATTTCCACCACGTCCCATACTCCTCCCATTTTCCAAAATCCCATATTTCCCCATCTCACCCTCCTCTTTTTCATCCCCTATTAACTCCCTCACTCATTTCACTCCCTTATTATCCTACTCCCCTATTACCTTCCCCTCTCCCATTCCATTCTTCCCTCCCCACTCTCACTTCCACTTCCCTTTACTCACCCCTATTAATATATTATTATACTATTTTTTATACTTATTATCATACACCCCTATTACTTCCCTCTCCCATTCCACTCCTCCCTCCTCACTCCCACTTCCACTTTCCATTACTCACTTGCTATACACATTTGCAAACTATTAATATATTATTATATGATTTTTTATACTATTTGCAAACTTACATGTGGGCAAAATCACAGGTGTCAAAGCGATCCTATTGTGGTCATGCAACAATTGTGCTTTTATTCAAGGGAATATATCCTCATCAACAAGCTTATTTACTCAGGTATGAAGTGCATAATTTGTGCACTAGGTGTTTACTTTGTTGTATCAAAATTGTTTGCCACACACACACACATATACACATACCGAGAATTTTCTAATATTATCGCATCTACATTTCTCCGATGGGCACAAAACTTTCTACACGCCTCAACCTATGTCTTATTGACTTGCATACAAAGTGGTTCACCCATCCCATAAGTACTTGTTCGGATAATAGACCTCCAAACGTATTTTATGACGATTGTGCATAACACTAGGAAGAAAATGGTGTATCATGTGAGATCGACTATGCAAAGCATATCCAATGGACACAAGACTTTGCACGTTCCTCAACCTAGGCAGTATTGACTTGTGTGCAAAGTGGCATCCCCATCCGATAAGTACTTATTTGAAAAATACACCTACGATCGTGTTTTTTGACCATTGTACATGACACCAAGGCCAAAAATGGTATTTAATACTCAATCTACCATGTAAAGCATATCTGATGGGCACAATACTTTGCACGTGCCTCAAAAGCGGTGGTATGGTATTCCATGCAAAGTGGAACGCCCATTCAATAAGTACTTTTTAGAATATCACACCTAGGACCATGTTTTTTATTGGTTGTTGTCCATGACACTAAGGCAAAAACGTTGATTTATGCTTAATCGACAATGCAACGTATATGCGATTATCACACTACTTTGCACACATCTCAACCTAGGTATTATTGACTTACATGCAAAGCGGCGTGCCCATCCCATAAGTACTTAGTCGAATAACACATCTAGGACCGCGTTTTTTGACGATTGTGCATGACACTAAGGCCAAAACAATGTTTAATGCTTGTTCGACAATGCAAAGCATATCCAATGGGCACAATACTTTCCACACACCTTCAACTATGTGGAATTGACTTACAAGCAAAGTGGCACGCCCATCCCATAAGTGCTTGATCGTATAACATACCTAGCAGTGTGTTTTTTTACGGATGTGCATGACACTAGAGCAAAAATAGTATTTAATGCTCGATCGACCATGCAAATGATATCCGATGGGCACAACACTTTTCGTACGCCTCAACCTAGGTGGTATTGAAATTTTCTCAAAGAGGCACACCCATCCGATAAGTACTTGGTCAGATAACACACCTAAGGGCGTGTTTTTTTGCGGATGTCCATATCACTAGGGAAAAAATGGTGTACAATGCATGATCGACCATGCGAAGCATATATGATGGTGGCAATACTTTGCGCACACCTCAACATAGTTGAAATGGACATGCGTGCAAAGTGGAGCCCCCATCCGATAAGTACTTGTTTGAATAACACACCTAGGACCGTGTTTTTTCATGGTTATGCATCACACTAAGGCAAAAACGGTGTTTTATGCTTGATCGACAATGCAAAGCATATCCGATGGGCACAATACTTTGCACACACCTTCAACTAGGTGGAATCAACTTACATGCAAAGTGGCATGCCCATCCCATAAGTGCTTGATCAGATAACATACCTAGCAACGTATTTTTTTAGGATGTACATGACACTAGAGCAAAAATAGTATTTAATGCTCGAATGACCATGCAAAGGATATCCGATGGGCACAACACTTTTTGTACGCCTCAGCCTAGGTGGTATTGAAATGTTCTCAATGAGGCACACCCATCCGATAAGTACTTGGTCAGATAACACACCTAATGGCGTGTTTTTTTGTGGATGTCCATATCACTAGGGAAAAAATGATGTATAATGTGTGATCGACCATGCAAAGCATATCCGATCATGACAATACTTTGCATGCACCTCAACATAGTTGAAACGGACTTGCGTGCAAAGTGGAGCCCCCATCCGATAAGTACTTATTTGAATAACACACCTACGGCCGTGGTTTTTGACGGTTATACATGACACCAAGGCCAAAAACGGTGTATAATGCGTGATCGACCATGCAAATCATATCCGATGGTAACAATACTTTGCACGCACCTCAACATAGTTGAAACGGACTTGCATGCAAATTGGAACCCCATCCGATAACACACTCAGTACTTGTTTGAATAATGCACTCAGGACCGTGTTTTTTCATGGTTGTGCATGACACTAAGGCAAAAACGGTGTTTTAGGCTTGATTGACAATGCAAAGCATATCCGATGGGCACAATACTTTGCACACACCTTCAACTAGGTGGAATTGACTTACATGCAAAGTGGCATTCCCATCCCATAAGTGCTTGATCGGATAACATACCTAGCAGCGTGTTTTTTTACGGATGTGCATGACACTAGAGCAAAAATAGTATTTAATGCTTGATCAATCATGCAAAGGATATCCAATGGGCACAATACTTTTTCTACACCTCAACCTAGGTGGTATTCAAATGTTCTCAATGAGGCACACCCATCCGATAAGTACTTGGTCAGATAACACACCTAATGGCATGTTTTTTTGCGGATGTGCATATCACTAGGAAAAAAATGGTGTATAATGCGTGATCGACCATGCAAAGCATATCCGATGGTGACAATACTTTGCACTCATCTCAACCTAGTTGAAACGGACATGCGTGCAAAGTGGAGCCCCCATCCGATAAGTAATTGTTTGAATAACACACCTAGGACCGTGTTTTTTCATGGTTGTGCATGACACTAAGGCAAAAACGGTGTTTTAGGCTTGATCGACAATGCAAAGCATATCCGATGGGCACAATACTTTGCACACACCTTCAACTAGGTGGAATTGACTTACATGCAAAGTGGCACTCCCATCCCATAAGTGCTTGATCGGATAACATATCTAGCAGTGCGTTTTTTTTACGAATGCATGACACTAGAGCAAAAATAGTATTTAATGCTCGATTGACCATGCAAAGGATATCCGATGGGCACAATGCTTTTCCTACACCGCAACCTAGGTGGTATTGAAATGTTCTCAAAGAGGCACAACCATCCGATAAATACTTCATCAGATAACACACCTAAGGGCGTGTTTTTTTGCGGATGTGCATACCACTAGGGAAAAAACCGGTATATAATGCGTGATCGACCATGCAAATCATATCCAATGGTGACAATACTTTGCATGCACCTCAACGTAGTTGAAATGGACTTGCGTGCAAATTGGAGACCCCATCCGATAAGTACTTGTTTGAATAACACACCTAGGACCGTGTTTTTTCATGGTTGTGCATGACACTAAGGCAAAAACCGTGTTTTATGCTTGATCGACAATGCAAAGCATATCCGATGAGCACAATACTTTGCACACACCTTCAACTAGGTGTAATTGACTTACATGCAAAGTGGCACTCCCATCCCATAAGTGCTTGATCAGATAACATACCTAAGGGCATGTTTTTTTGTGGATGTGCATATCACTACAGGAAAAACGTTGTATAATGCGTAATCGACCATGCAGAGCATATCCGATGGTGACAATACTTTGCATGCATCTCAAGCTAGTTGAAACGGACTTCTATGCAAACTAGAGCCCCCATCCGATAAGTACTTGTTTGATTAACACAATTAGGACCGTGTTTTTTCATGGTTGTGCATGATACACAGGCAAAAACGGTGTTTTATGCTTGATCGACAATGCAAAGCATATCCGATGGGCACAATACTTTGCACACACCTTCAACTAGGTGGAATTGAATTACATGCAAAGTGGCACACCCATCCCATAAGTGCTTGATCAGATAACATACCTAGCAGTGTGTTTTTTTTACGGATGTGCATGACACTAGAGCAAAAATAGTATTTAATGCTCGATTGACCATGCAAAGGATATCCGATGGGCACAATACTTTTCCTACACCGCAACCTAGGTGGTATTGAAATGTTCTCAAAGAGGCACACCCATCCGATAAATACTTCGTCAGATAACACACCTAAGGGCGTGTTTTTTTACGGATGTGCATACGGCCAGTAGGGAAAAAACCGGTGTATAATGCGTGATCGACCATGCAAATCATATCCAATGGTGACAATACTTTGCACGCACCTCAATGTAGTTGAAACGGACTTGCGTGCAAAGTAGAGCCCCCATCCGATAAGTACTTGTTTGAATAACACACCTAGGACCGTGTTTTTTCATGGTTGTGCATGACACAAAGGCAAAAACGGTGTTTTATGCTTGATCGACAATGCAAAGCATATCCGATGGGCACAATACTTTGCACAGACCTTCAACTAGGTGGAATTGACTTACATGCAAATTGGCATTCCCATCGCATAAGTACTTGATCGGATAACACACCTAGCAGCGTGTTTTTTTACAGATGTGCATGACACTAAGGTAAAAATGGTATTTAATGCTGGATCGACCATGCAAAGCATATCGGATGGGCACAATACTTTTCCTACACCTTAAACTAGGTGGTATTGAAATGTTCTCAAAGAGGCACACCCATCCGATAAGTACTTGGACAGATAACATACCTAATGGCATGTTTTTTTGCGGATGTGCATATCACTACAGGAAAAACGTTGTATAATGTGTAATCGACCATGCAGAGCATATCCGATGGTGACAATACTTTGCACGCATATCAACCTAGTTGAAACGGACTTGCGTGCAAACTGGAGCCCCCATCCGATAAGTACTTGTTTGATTAACACACTTAGGACCGTGTTTTTTCATGGTTGTGCATGAAACTAAGGCAAAAACGGTATTTTATGCTTGATCGACAATGCAAAGCATATCTGATGGGCACAATACTTTGCACACAGCTTCAACTAGGTGGAATTTACTTACATGCAAAGTGGCACTCCCATCCCATAAGTGCTTGATCGGATAACATACCTAGCAACGTGTTTTTTTACGGATGTGCATGACGCTAGAGCAAAAATAGTATTTATTGCTCGATCGATCATGCAAAGGATATCTTATGGGCACAACACTTTTGGTACGCCTCAACCTAGGTGGTATTGAAATGTTCTCAAAGAGGCACACCCATCCGATAAGTACTTGGTCAGATAACACACCTAAGGGCGTGTTTTTTTGTGGATGTGCATATCCCTAGAGAAAAAATGGCTCAAAAATGGTGTATAAGGTGTGATCGACCATGCAAAGCATATCCGATGGTGACAATACTTTGCACGCACCTCAACGTAGTTGAAACGGACTTGCGTGCAAAGTGGAGTCCCCATCCGATAAGTACTTATTTGAATAACACACCTAGGACCATGTTTTTTCATGGTTGTGCATGACACTAAGGCAAAAACGGTGTTTTATGCTTGATCCACAATGCAAAGCATATCCGATGGGCACAATACTTTACACACACCTTCAACCAGGTGGAATTGACTTACATGCAAAGTGGAATTCCCATCGCATAAGTACTTGATCGGATAACACACCTAGCAGCGTGTTTTTTTTATGGATGTGCATGACACTAAAGCAAAAATAGTATTTAATGCTCGATAGACCATGCAAAGCATATTTGATGGGAACAATACTTTTACTATGCCTTTACCTAGGTGGTATTGAAATTTTGTCAAAGAGGCGCACCCATCCGATATGTAGTACTTGGTTAGATAACATACCTAAGGGCGTGTTTTTTTGCAGATGTGCATATCACTACGGGAAGAACGTTGTATAATGCGTAATCGACCATGCAGAGCATATCCGATGGTGACAATACTTTGCACGCATCTCAACCTAGTTGAAACGGACTTGCGTGAAAAGTGGAGCCCCCATCCAATAAGTACTTGTTTGATTAACACACTTAGGACCGTGTTTTTTCATGGTTGTGCATGACACTAAGGCAAAAACGGTGTTTTATGCTTGATCGACAATGCAAAGCATATCTGATGGGCACAATACTTTGCACACACCTTCAACTAGGTGGAATTGACTTACATGCAAAGTGGCACACCCATCCCATAAGTGCTTGATTGGATAACATACCTAGCATGCTCGTGTTTTCTTATGGATGTGCATGACACTAGAGCAAAAATAATATTTAATGCTCGATCGACCATGCAAAGGATAACTTGGCATGTCCATCTGATGAGTACTTGATCGGATAACTTCTCCCACCAATAAATTAAGTACTAATTAAAAATTATAATAAATGAGTAGATTATTAAAAAGAGACTAATATTTATGTAATTGTTGCTATTGCAGCTTGCTTGCGAAGGACTCTCACAAAGGATATGGCTATAGATTTTGTTCTAGGGATGGATGTGATTTTATGTAGCAAAAGAGAAGTAGTTGCATTTGCTACAATCCATGATAGTGATCCCAATTCAGTTTGCCACTTTCGAAGACTTGGCGAAGATAAGGTGGCAGTTATTGTATCAAAGATTCTTAGCGCACATGTTGAGCTAAAGTATAAATGTGGAGATATGGAAACACTTGGAGATGTTATGCCCTACAATACATCCAACAAATCATTTATAGCATAGGACAAAGATGAGATTTATGCAACAGACATTATCAAGAATACAAAGTGCACCACCTTGGATTTTACTATAGGGGACATTTTACAAATGAGATCATTTGCAAATAAGATTGTAGCAGAAGGTGAAGTATTGGGATTTGAACAAGTGGAGCAATGGTCATTTGCACAGATGAGGATTCTAAAAGTCACTGATGATGGTATGGTTGATAACATAACATCCTTATGTGATCCCTACTATGAGGTAGGCAAGAATATGAGATGGAGCATGCAATTTTTAAACATGAGAAAGAGGCACATGGTTTTCAATGATAAAGACAAGGTATACTACAATATCAAAGGACCTAAAAAGCGTGCCCATGTGCCAGGCTCTATCACTTCAAATGTGGATGATTTCAATATACTCAATTATAGAAGTGACATCTTATCTGGAGTGGATGAGTTCATTGGTTCCGAGAAACAAAATGATTTTAGAAGCGAAGCCTTATCTGGGGTGGATGAATTCTTGCACAGTGAGAAGGGCAAAGGTTTCAATAGCGATGTCTTGTCAAGTGTGGATGAGTTCATGCATATTAACAAACCTGGTGTCAATCAAGCTTGTGGATTTGTGAAAGCCATGCAAGATGTCCCAATGAGTGATGTTCTCTCAGGAGTCGAAGAGTTTCAAGGTTCTCAATACTCTCGTAGAATATTGAATTCATTGAATGGTCCTAAGAGTATGTTAAAAACAAGGATGAGATCAACAGAGGATTATTCAATATTTAACTTTGATTGTGATATGGACAAGGATGCAACGACCAATCATGGATGCTTGGTTACAAACAAATGTGAGGAGAAGAAGTGCATAAATACAGATAACAACGTGCATGAGGAATGAAAACGGTCATACATATGCATGAAGAGAAAGCGAATCCAAGCAGATCCACAAAAGCAACCAAAGAGGAAGAGAGTAATGAAGGAGGAGAACATGTTAAATGCATTGGGATATCTATGTTGCAAGCAAAGATGTATGCGCTTCATTGATCTTGCAGACTTCAGGGAATGTAGAGGACATGTGTGGCAAAGAAGAGGAAGCAAAAGAAATGAATACCTTCTCACAAGTCTCTCTTGCTTTCTTCAGAATGGCAATAAAAGGCTAAGTTCAAGACAAAAGGTAAAACCTCTCATAAATGGAAAAAGGATTTGCAATAAGGCATATCGCAATATTACTGGATTATCCCATGGTACATATTGGGATTTAGTCAGCAAGGCAAAGGGCGGCAACAAATTTAGCATTCACGGTAATAGAGGAAGGTCCAAATCAAGAATCTCAACTGTCAGGGCAGCAGCAATTTTGCAAGACTTGATACATGAAAATGCTTTACCTCAACCCCATATATCTACCAAACTTCCTAACGGTGACGCGATCACTGAAATGCACCTTCCAATGGGCTTGACAAAGCTCGAAGTATTTGACTCTATTGTAGAAAAGCAAAGGCAAAGAGGGGATGCCGTAGCTTCTTCTCATACTTTGTATACTCTTTGGAAGAAGAACTTTGGATATGTTAAAATCCCAAGGAGGCAAAAAATGTCAAAGTGTAATGTCTGTGATGATTTAAAGCGAGCGATTGAGAGTGCAACATGTCCAAATCAAAGGGAATTATACAAAAAAAACTGAAAATCTCATCATGACCTTATTCGACATTCCAGACAAAAATATGCATTTTGGAAGGAGCAAGCTATTTCGCATCCCGATGACTACATGTGCTTTATTGTAGATGGCATGGATCAGAATACAACAACATTGCCTCGTTTTGTTGCCACTCCACCTAAATTACAAGGAAAACACTTTCTAAAGACACATCTATGTGGAGTGTTAGTGCATGGAATTAAGTTCTTTGTAGATATATGGATTGATTCCTTGCATCTACATGATAGCAATCAAGTTGTAACATCTATTATGAAGGCAATTCGCAAATGTACATGCAGAAAAAGGTCACCTACCACCGACTTTGAGAATACAAGCTAATAATTGCTGGCGAGAAAATAAGAATGTACTCATGTTTGCATTCTGCTCCATGCTAGTTGCTCATCGAATCTTCAATGAGGTCGAATGTGGATTTTTGTATGTTGGGCATACACATGAGGATATCAATCAGGTTTTTAGCACAGTCTCAAGGGAGCTTAAATGCAAGGATGTGGAGACAATAGATGACTTGGTAAGAAGATGTGGCAGGCAAGTTGGTGGTCATAAGGAAAGTACAGTATGTGAGAGGCTCGAAAGGATGTATGATTGGAAGAGCTTCATTCTACCTTTCATACAAACGGGTGGTGATGCATTGACAGGTCATACCAATCCACACTACTTTCGTTTTTTTTTTAAAGATGAAAAACCTGTAATGCAATGGCAACAGTATTCTCATGATACAAAATGGGAACCTGAAGAACCTTACAGTCTCTTAACTTCAATTCCCAGCAAGGAAAGGTATCCAACATGGGCTCCTATACAAGAATTCAATGAGAGGTCTAACTGTGAAATAGAAGGATTAAAAGCATTTATTACATACAAAGAGGAAATGCTTCGGAGATATCCTGATTCGAAGCCTACTTGGAGAGAACACACTACCACTGTAATTAACAAGACACGAAATTTAATAAAGGACCTTGAGAGAATGCGAGGCTCAAAGGATGTCAAGAAAGAATGAAATATGTTTTGGCCAAATGTTCATAACGATTTGCGCCCAGCTCCAGTCTTTGAAAATGAATTTGTATCATTACTCCCATGTCCATATTGTGGACCGAAGAAGAGAGAGTTTATGCCACAAGTAGATATAGAGGTCGATTGTTTTGTTGTGGTTCGGCCATCGGATGATGAATATGAGAATGTGAAGTTTTGGGTTGCAAAAGTAGTTGATGTGCAAAGAGATGACCAAGGGAGAGCTACAACATTTATAGGGTATGGTATGAAACAAAGGGCAGGAAGGAGAATATGGATAACAACACATTGTATACTAATTGTATAATGAAGGAGTGGGTCCCAAATGATGAAGCAGTCTCTCAAGTTTTGACGGAGACAATCATAGTGTCTTGGCATTCAAGGGCAAAGAAATCAAAGAAGCTCATGGGATATGAGGTAGAAGGAAAAATAAAAATACCACAGCAAACTATTTTGCATATACACGAATTTTTAAGGATGCTCGCCATGGAGGAAGTAGAAGGAGACAGCGCAAATGAAGAATGTCCATGATTAAAGCTTTGTATTGAAGTCCATTGAAGGATTTTATTTGGGTACTAGGCAAGAAGCCAATCCAAGACAATTATAATCAGAGTCATCACCTCCTATGTCAAATGAGAGTCAAAATATGCACTGGATGTCACCCAAGGGTCAAGGCTTGCCAAGACAATAGGGAGTTAATGCAGATGGCACCTGGCAAGGGACTATCACATTGAGCAATAAGACAATGGGGAGTCAATGCACCCAAGGGGCAAGGCTTGGCAAGATAACTTGTGGGAGTTCATGTAGATGGCACCTGTATTTTGCATTGGATGTCACCCAAGGGTCAAGGCTTGGTAAGACAATAGGGAGTTAATGCAGATGGCACCTGGCAAGGGACTATCGCATTGAGCAATAAGACAATGGGGAGTCAATGCACCCAAGGGGCAAGGCTTAGCAAGACAAGTGGGAGTCAAATTATGCAGATGGCACCTAGCAAGGGATTGTCATGACATTGAGCAATAAGACAATGGGGAGTCAAATTATGCAGATGGCATGAATTGAGGCTCTTTAAGAGCAACAATTTAAATTGTAAACATATGTTCAATCTATATCATTTTGGATATAAAGACTCTAGCTGAGAGCAACATCTCTCAATGTAATCATATAATAATAGCTATAATTGCTATTATACCTCTTTGATTCAATACAAAACTTGGGTCTTATGGCATCATGTCTTTTTTCTATTTATTAAAAGTTTTAAAAATTTTGTGCATATTGCAAGCGACAATGTTATTTTCATGAAATATTTAAGTCTCCTTTCATGGATTTATAAATTTATCACATCAAGGAAAATATTAAAAATAATTAAATTAACAAATAACTTAGATATAGCTAGAATTTCTAATATAGGATTATTTCAAATTCTTGTATGTTGGTGCTAAAGTATAGATTGAAAAAACAATATTTTTATGTGAATATGATAGTGCCACAAAGTGAACTTTTGATTTGGGAAGAATATTTTCAAAAAGTAAAATTTTGATTTGGGAAGGATATTTTCACAAAGTAAATATTTCATTTGGGAAGGATTTTTGGGCTTCGTCCAAAAACAACACAAAAAGTCCAAAATTAATGAAATAGGTGTTATTCCTATTGGTAACCCATTCTATTATGCACTAATTGGTCTTAAATAAAACTTTCAGGTTATGTTATATAGAAAATGGTTTATCTCATCGATTCAAAGTCAAATCTTCAAAGTTAGGTCACACTGGATTTTTCTTTTCAAGACCTTTTAAATGAGTACCCATGTTGTGTAGTTTCGAGTTGATCGTAACCTTAACAAGAATCTTGCTTTAAATATCATTCCCACTACTCACCCTTGGGAGGGGAGAGAGAGAGAAAGCACACAAAAAAGAGAGAAATGGGCTACTCCGCATGGCAAAAAGGTTTTGTGGGAAACTTTTTTAATGAAAGTGTAAGTAGAGCGTTGGGTTTGCCTTTCACCCAACAAATAAAAAGTCCATTGAAACTAAGGAAACTTTCCTTCCTGTTAAGCATCCGCCTAAAGAAAAAGCTTAAGTGGGCTCAATTTTCTGAATGCTCATGTATCATGTAATCTCCTCTATTAACCGTTGACATAATAGGTGAGCTACGTCTATATGATACAAAGACACCCCACTTAGTCTTGAGGGCCGCTCGCTTAAGCGGTTGTGGTACGGGAGGTCGCAGAGCCGGGGGAGGGGGGCAGGCGGAGTTCCCGCGGTCGTGGGAACCCAAAGGCCAACATCACTATTGGCCAAAGAAGAACCCGCACTATGAACACAACCACAGCGCCGATGCCTCTCACTTGGGCAGTTGCTCGTAACACCCGATTCAATTTCGACACGCGAACCGTTTCATCGCAAAACGTTGCATTGCAAAGCTGCACATAGAATTCCCAGTTAATCTCCATGCCAAAGGTCATGGTCGTATTGTAAGTTTTGCGTGTTCTTTCAGATTGATTCCAAAAGTCCTCCGCGGAGCTGGAGGAGTTCTGGTGGAACTGATATGCCATGTCCCTTGTCAAGTTGATCAGACGCTCCGAGTAGTTGTAGACGCTACGGTTCACGTAGCTTAAGGAGAAGAAGACATCGGACTCCACATACGCATTTGCTGGCCATCAAAGAGCTTGCAAAACTGATAATACTTGAAACTATGCTGTTTTTTGCAAGGAAAAACGTAACGGTGTTTAAGCCGCACAGACAAAAGCATGTTCGAGAACTTACTGTCTATACGGTTCGCTACATCGGTGAACAATTGGTGCTTACGAAGTGCGTCTGCTGTTGGTAGAATTGTCCGGGTATCTAGAAGGTTCATAATGGGGCTCAAAACGGACACACAACTCGTTGCCAAATATCCGGAGTAAGAGCACAGGTCAAGAATTATCGATGTACCGTTACCGGCTGTGAGGGGAGTTGTAGTTTCGATCGATTGATGACCCTGGTGAACGCAGCACAAGTTGTAATGAAAGCCTTCTAAATTGGGAGACAATGGGTGTCTCTGTTATAATCAGCCAAGCGAGCGCTTTATACGTTCTAAAAGAGCAAATCAAGTTTTTCACCGTGTATATGTAAAAGGTCGTATAATTGCACCAACTTATGTCCTGCATTTGGCAAGGACAAGATAGAGTTAGGTTTCGCGGATCATCCAGCAGGGAGCTTGCATTCTTGGAGCCGGTAAAAGTAATCTTGGATATCTGCACTCCTGGTTCTCGAATGGCCAAGACGATAATAGCTGCTATTCCCAATGCCCCAATTACAAAGAGCAGTAGGAGTCGAGCCCAACGTCTTTGTGGAGGTTTGTTTTCTGCAGGTGCGCTGAAAGATGACCCCAACGACATCAAATAACGTCAGTCACTTATTACCCCGGGAGTAGCAAAAGAAAGAAAAGAGAGAGGCGTGGGCTTACCGTGAATAATCCTGACAAATGGCGGCTGTAGCGGAATGTACGCGACCTGTAATGGTTGTGAGCTTCATACTGGCTCAAGGGCGGCAGGATTCCAAAGCGGGCAACCGCGCGTCAACTTATTATGGGGAAACTAGCACAGCACGACTGCCCCGGCGGGCAAACGCGCATCACTTATTAAGCCGGGCAAGTAGCACAGCAAGGCGTGGAGCCGAAGTTTTGAGTGCGTCTTCACTTTAGCGAGCTAGCGTACTCATCTGTCCATCAAGTTCTAAGAGAACGAAGGCTCGTGAAACAACAACTATACTTTTGACTGGAAAAAATGCGGGAGGTGCTGAAAGGCTGACGAAAGTTCCTTGCTTTCCTTTAAAGTGCCATTTTATTCCATTCGTCAAGGTGAAGGTTACTTTTCCACTTTTGTATTATACTCTAATAAGAACATATGATCTTCTACCTTCGGGCTAAGGGCCTTAGCACATGGATGGGACTAGCATGGGTTTAGGATGAGAATCTTTTTGTCATCATTATTCCCATCCTACATGGAGTGGTCTAGGATGGTTTTAGAATGGGAGTAGCCACTTTTTGTCCCATCTTGGACCATGGCCTCTACACCCTGGCAGCCAGAATGGGTTCCCCTTTTTTAAGGATTCAAGAACATAGAAGGATGACATGTAACCTTGTCCCCACCTCCTAAACACATGAAATGATGCCATGTGTCCTCTTCCTCCTAAACCCATCCCTAGTTCTTTGTTTGTTAGTACATGGTGGGATGGGAAAAGGATAGAAATATGCATGGGACCACCTTGGACCACCTTTTCCCATTCCCATCCTATTTCTTCCCATGTGCTAGGATGGAGTGAGTGATGGACGGGGTGGCAAGGATTCATGAGGGCACAATCGAAAAAGAACACCATATTTTCCCTTGGTTTTACAACTACTTTTCATATGTTATAGTGCTAATTCTCAAGGGAGTGCTTCGCACTTGTTAAGTTGCTCGTAACACCCCATTAAAAATTGATTTGCAATCCACTTCATTGAAAAACATCACATTTCAAAGGTACAAAATAATAGGAGGGCTTTTGAGTTTATTGAAAACATGGGACATGAGCTAATGTTTAAACATGGAATAAAAAGGTACTTCAAGCTAGTCACATGTGTTCGACCACCATTACATTTCTCAAGGTGAAGATTTCTATCACCTTTGTAAACTAGTCTTAAAACACTTCATCTTGTTTTATACCACCTTGATACATTTTGATACATAATGGTTGGGTCTATGGTATGGGACCCCTCAATCTAAAAAAATACATACATATTCATAATAAAAGTTTCACAAAACTAAAAATTTGAGGGCAAGGGAAGGATGTAGCGGAGGACAAAAGAGAGCACTCAAATAAATTGATTAAATCGATGGAAACGGAGTGAGTGAGGGTTTAGGGTTTAAACATGTATCCTTTCACTAAGCATAGGAGGGCCACCAATCCTTTTGAGTTTACTAAAATGAGCATGGTGTAACGGATCACCTCACAATTTGGTGGCTTTGCCTCTAAGTTATGACAAAAAAACATTATGACTGAAAGGTCACGCCTCTAATAAAAAAGGCTGATGAAAGTTCCATGGTTTATAATAGTACCCTTTAAAGTACCATTTTATTCCCTTCTTTAAGGGGAAGGCTACTTTATTATTCCATGGCCCCAGCTTCTTTTCTACTATAAAGTAAGAAATTTGAGCTTCTTTTTATTCCACCGTTGGTGCTTTTCTAGCTTTGTAATTTGATGTCAATGTTATGACGAAAAATATTGAAATTTTGCACATGGACTAAAAAAGTACTTCAAGGCTAGTCACATGACTTCTATCAATACCTTCCTCAAGGTGAAGATTCCTACTTGTTCTCCCATCTTTGTTCTATAGTGTGTTGGATACACTAAAGCCAATAATCATTATTGGTGACGCCCTTTTTTATTCATCATTCCCAAATCTTGAAAAAACCAACCCATGTTTCTCGCAAAACGATTAGGGAGGTAGCAAGCTAAGGGTGTCCACTTTCGGACCACTTTCGGGTGAGTGTGACACCCGCTCGAGTGAAAATACAAAGGTTTTGCTTCAGTGTGCAATACCTCGATCGAGGTATTATCTCCAATGAAACTCACACACGAGGACAACCGAGCCAAGCCAATACCTCGATCTAGGTCCTAGACTTTTTTTCACCGAACCGAGCCTATACCTCGATCGAGGTCTCGTGGCATGCCACATATACCTCGTTCGACGTATCGTGCCAAGCCACCTATACCTCGATTGAGGTATTGTGGCAAGTCCACATACCTCGATCGAGGTATCGTGGATAGATGTCTTCGATCATGTCAAATACCTCGATCAAGGTATTTGACACGATCGAAGACATCTATCCACGATACCTCGATCGAGGTATGTGCCATCCGACAGGGCAGCTGACATACCTCGATCGAGGTAACGTGGCAAGTCTAGGAACCTCGATCCTGGTATGCTGGACCGATGACTTGGCCGCATGTCCGATACCATGATCTAGGTATGTGGCATCCGGCTGGCAGCTGACATACCTCGATCGAGGTATTGTGGCAGGTCCATACCTCGATCGAGGTAGATGGACCGATGTGTATGGGGCATGTCGAATACCTCGATCGAGGTATCGAGGTATGACGGAGCGATGTATATGTGGCATCTAAAATACCTCGATCGAGGTATCGTGGCATGTCTATACCTCGATCGAGGTATGATGGATCGACATGTATGTGGCATGTGAAATACCTCGATCGAGGTAGTGAAACCCTAAATTTTCGTATATAAAGTGAGGGACCCCCCTCATTCTTCATACCTCGATCGAGCTCCTCCTCATCCAAATCGACGGATTTGTGGGAGCTCGACGGAATTGCGGCAGTGACGGAGAACGACCGATGGACAACGACACAGATGGACGGAGCGGGAGATTCCAGGTAAGTTTTTTTTATGTAGATTTTTTTTTTGCGAGAATTTATTTAAAATTTAGTTTATAGGAATATCTAATTTAATTATAAAATATTTCTAAATTTCAAATGCATTTTAAAGTTCTTTTTATTATCTTTTAAATTACGTAATTTTTTATTTAAAATGTAAAAATGTATATATTTTGTTTTTTAAAATCATCTATTAAAAACAAAAGAGATTAAAGTTATTTTTTAAATTAGTCCTATTTTTATTTAAATAAAAAAACATTTAAATTTTATTTTTAAAAATCATCTTTAAAAAAAAAAGAAAATAAGAGTTTAAGGTAGCTTTTATGTTATTTAAGTTAGTGAAGTTTTTATTTAAATGTCAAAAAGTATATAATTTGTTTTCTAAAATCATCTATTAAAAAAAAAAAGATTAAAGTAGTTTTTATGTTATTTTTTAAATTACTAAAGTTTTGAATTAAATATAACGTTTAAATTTTATTTTTAGAAATCATATATTAAAAAAAAGAAAATAAGAGTTTAAAGTAGCTTTTATATTATTTTAGTTTATAGGAATATGTAATTTAATTATAAAATATTTCAAAATTTCAAATGCATTTTAAAGTTCTTTTAAATTATTTTTTTTAATTATTTAATTTTTTATTTAAAATGTGAAAATGTATATATATTGTTTTTAAAAATCATCTATTTAAAAAAAGAGAGATTAAAGTAGTTTTTATGTTATTTTTCAAATTAGTGCTATTTTTATTTAAATAAAAAAACATTTAAATTTTAGTTTTAAAAATCATCTTTTAAAAAAAAAGAAAATAAGAGTTTAAGGTAGCTTTTATGTTATTTAAGTTAGTGAAGTTTTTATTTAAATGTCAGAAAGTATATATTTTGTTTTTTAAAATCATCTATGAAAAAAAAAAGAGATTAAAGAAGTTTGCATGTTATTTTTTAAATTAGTGAAGTTTTGAATTAAATATAACGTTTAAATTTTATTTTTAGAAATCATCTATTAAGAAAAAGAAAATAAGAGTTTAAAGTAATATCTAATTTAATTATAAAATATTTCAAAATTTCAAATGTATTTTAAAGATTTTTCAAATAATTTTTTTTAATTACATAATTTTTTATTTAAAATGTGAAAATGTATATATTTTATTTTTTAAAATCATCTATTTAAAAAAAGAGAGATTAAAGTAGTTTTTATGTTATTTTTCAAATTAGTGCTATTTTTATTTAAATAAAAAAATGTTTAAATTTTAGTTTTAAAAATCATCTTTTTAAAAAAAAGAAAATAAGAGTTTAAGGTAGCTTTTATGTTATTTAAGTTAGTGAAGGTTTTATTTAAATGTCAAAAAGTATATATTTTGTTTTTTAAAATCATCAATTAAAAGAAAAAGAGATTAAAGTAGTTTGCATGTTATTTTTTAAAGTAGTGACGTTTTGAATTAAATATAACGTTTAAATTTTGTTTTTAGAAATCATATATTAAAAAAAAGAAAAATAAGAGTTTAAAGTAGCTTTTATATTATTTTAGTTTATAGGAATATCTAATTTAATTATAAAATATTGCAAAATTTCAAATGCATTTTAAAGTTTTTTTAAATTTTTTTTTAAATTACGTAATTTTTTATTTAAAATGTAAAAATGTATATATTTTGTTTTTTAAAATCATCTATTTAAAAAAAGAGAGATTAAAGTAGTTTTTATGTTATTTTTCAAATTAGTGCTATTTTTATTTAAATAGAAAAACGTTTAAATTTTAGTTTTAAAAATCATCTTTAAAAAAAAAAGAAAATAAGAGTCTAAGGTAGCTTTTATGTTATTTAAGTTAGTGAAGTTTTTATTTAAATGTCAAAAAGTATATATTTTGTTTTTTTAAATCATCTACTTAAAAAAAAAGAGATTAAAGTAGTTTGCATGTTATATTTTAAATTAGTGAAGTTTTGAAGTAAATACAACGTTTAAATTTTGTTTTTAGAAATCATCTATTTTTTAAAAAAAAATTTGCGGTGTGCGTTTATCTATCTTTATGTGGAATATTATAGATTATATAGTTGGTTAAGAGTTGTTTCATAATTTAGGTAGAGTAAGTAGGTTGAGTTAACAAGCTAGAGCAAGATGATCTAGTTAAGGCCTAGTCAAAAAGTTGTTTAGGGCTAGCTATTCCCAACTAGCTAGGAGCCAGTCATGCCAACCAATCATTCAACAGATGCTCCAAGTCAAGCAGTATAACCAGGGTTATCTCAATGACCATAACCTATCTCTATCCTATAAATATTGTCATTTCCTATATATTCTATACATTTCAAGATGCTATTCTACTTTAGTTTGTAATATGTTTAGAGGTGCAATTTGACTTCCACTTGCAATTATTGAGAGGTGCATTTGTCCACCTTCATGTGGAATATTCTAGTATGCAGGTCTTGCCTTGGGTTATATCTTTCAAGTTAGCATCTATTCCTTGTAGTCCATTTTAGTGTATTGTACATAACATTTTCTTTCTATCACTCAGTATCTTTACATCTCTCTTCCAAAAATACACCTCTACTACATACTTTGACATGCTAGTAGAGCCCATGGTAGTCTAGAGCCTCGAAAAATGGAGTGAGCATCTAGAACAAAAGCTATTTGCTATTAATTACAGCAAGGGTGGGTAGTATAGACAAGGAGAATGAGCTTGAAGAAACCGACTTTCTAAAGTAAACAACTTGTAAATAATTGTAAATACGAATTGAATTTGCAACATAGCACTGTTGTTGGCATAGCCACACATTTGGCCCATCTACTGGTAAGTGCATAGGATGATCCCAACGACATCCTACCTCATCAAGGAGTACGCACAAATAGTTTTCATTACGTAAATAGATTATAAGTCATATTGAATAGAATATTATTTTCATTACCCAAATAGAATATTAATTTCCATGTGTTTTTTTTGTGCATGCACTAGCCAGTGCACAGGTTCTGGCTCCACTGTTCATATGCAGATAGCGATTTTGAGAGCTGAGATGAGGGCTCTGCAAGATGCTAGGGCACCCCCTCACTTGGTTGCGAGTCTAGATTCAGTCATTGATGCTCTGGGTCGATTGGACACAGTTGAGGACGTTGTGGATACCTTTCAGGCACAGGTTGAGGCAGAGATCACTGGTCATGGCTTGGATTGGAGAGCCATTTGAGAGTTGTTTGAGTGTGAGTCACCTCACAGGCAGGCCTTAGAGGATATATTTTGGGATGGTCACACTGAGGCGATGCGACCACGATCAAGGCTGCCCTTTCATATTTTACGTTGTAGGCACCCGGTCATAGCAGCACACATTTATCCGAGATATCTCGTTGTGAATGGTGGTCGATTGCCTCACAACCGTCAGATAGCCAGGTCATTTGCCATGTAGCTATACGCCGAGTTTGTGCTTGGTCATCGGGTAGACTACCTTAGTACCCGTCCAGGATCAAGAGCGAGACATGGTAGGATGGGGCGTCAGGAGCATTAGACTGCACGTGTTCGGCGTCAACGCGAGGCACTAGAGCTGCACACTATCCCTGCACCGGCATTGCGAGCTGTTGGAGGACGGATTAGGGGGAATGTTCATTCAGTGACATCATCCTTGCACGACATGGTCTCTGCCCTATCGAGATCACTTTCGATTCCACCTCCCACATCTATGGAGCCTCCCACATCTACACCGCCTCAGCATGAGTTGGAGACTCGAGACGCACAGATTGCAGAGTTGGAGGCATTGTTGGCCGAGTCTAGGGACGAGGTTAGTTATTTTGATTATTTTAGTTTATTTTTTTGTTGCGTGTTTTGAACTGAAGTTTTTGGTTAATTCTCACCATGTACGCGACATGTTTGCATTGCAAGCACATCTATTGCGACAGGATATGGAGTCTCGTGTACGACTATTGGAGGAAGATTTGAAGGAGCAGAGGATTCAGACACGCATGGCATACCATCGAGCGGAGCACTATATTTTGCAGTTGAAACATATTAGTCATGATCCATCTCGCCATAGGATCGACCCCAACGTGGCCCTGTACCTCGCTTCTCCTGTAGATGTGCCAACTAGGACACCCATAGATGCACCAATCATAGCCAGGCTTCCTACCGCCACTTGCGTCCTTTGCCACGAGGAGTTTGACACCATAGGGTGGTTTGGACAAGGGTGCGGCCACATCGCACATCTCCATTGCATGACCCACCACATGGTGGCACGATCAATGTGCCCTGTATGCTTTGCTGACATTGATGTGGCTACATATAGAGGACTAGGCATGGATGATCTGTATCCTGGTCATCGTCAGGCCATTGATCCATTTTCCCACGTGGTCTTGACAAAGCACTACAGGGAGGAGGCACAGAGAGCTTCACTGCAGCAGGAGGGTGCTGATACATTAGTGGTTGCAGTGTGTGTTCTGCGACGCTTCTCATATGGTGATTTCATGCCAGGTGATGAGGCACGAGCGGAGGAAGCACGCCGTATTGAGCGAGAAGCAGAGCTTCAGATATCATTGCAGTAGTGGGTGGAGCAGTAGCTTGGGCGGGGCCGAGACCAGCGTCTTCTACATGTAGAGACGATTACTCGCGCTGGATTTGAGGCACGAGTATTCGCAAATGCACCACTTTGGGAGCTGAGACGCGCATACATAGAGGAGGCGAGGGAGGCAGAGATGGCAACGGTGGCTCGTGCAGCATGCCCTCCTCTTCATAAGGATGAGGCTGGCCCATCTCATGCAGGAGATGAGGTTGGCCCATCTGATCCGGCTTTGCCTGAGGGCACACAGCAGACGGTTGGGCAGCAGGTCATACAGGAGCCACGTGAGAGGATGACTAGAGGATCATATGTGGAGTTATCAGATTCTGATTCAGGATGATTGTTTAGGCTTCACACATATCTTGTTTAGGGATGCACTTCTGCACGATGATGATGATGATGTACACATTCATTTTGGTACTTTCATGATATTGTTCTTACTTTTATGATGTATGAGCATTTTCCTACTTTCATGATGTTCTTCTTACTTTGTTTATCTCAGTTTATAGTTTGTTCAAATCTAACATAAACATTTAAAATTAGGAGTATGATTTTGAATTTCCAAAATCTCAATTCACACATCTAATACATAAGGTATTTTTAAAATAATGCCATGTGAAGTAATTGTAAACATTAGGTATTAAAAAAGTGTTCAAGTATAAGGTCTCTCTCTCTCTCTCTCTCTCTCTCTCTCGTGCTATGAACTTTATCATTTTGAATATCATATTGAATTTTGTATATATCAATGCTTGCAATTATTACACTAACCTAAGAGCCGTGTGAAGTTTCATCCCCACGTGCGTATTCAAAATTAAGAGTATGATTTTGAATTTCAGATATCTCAATTCACACATCTAATACATAAGGTATTTTAAAAATAATGCCGTGTGTCGTAATTATAAACATTAAGCATTGAAACGGTGTTCAAGTATAAGGTCTCTCTCTCTCTCTCTCTCTCTCTCTTTCTAGAGCTCTCTTGTGCTATGAACTTTATCATATTGAATTTCGTATATATCAATGCTTGCCATTTTTCATACATAGTCACTAGTAGGGATTATACCTTCCACGTGGCACATATGAAATCAGTTGGAGACCAAATCTTGCGTGGATGTATGCATTATACCTTCCACGTGGCACATACCAAATCAGTTGGAGACCAAATCTTGCATGGCTGTATGTCTAGGGTAGCCTAAGAGCCGTGCAAAGTTTAATGCCCAATAGATAAGTCCACATGCATATTTGGTTAGTACGTGCGTCATTTTTCATACGCAGTCACTAGCAGGGAGTGCTTGCAAAAATGTACGAATTATACCTCCCACGTGGCACATACCAAATCAGTTGGAGACCAAATCTTGCATGGATGTACGTATAGGATAGCCTAAGAGCCATGCGAAGTTTCAACCCCAACAGGGTTTAGGGTTTTTTAGGTTTAGGGTTTCGGGTTTAGGGTTTAGGGTTTTTAGGGTTTAGGGTTTTTTAGGATTTAGGGTTTAAGGTTTAGGGTTTAGGGTTTAGTCGTGCTAGTAGGGATTGTAAAAATGTACGCATTATATCTTCCACGTGGCGCATACCAAATCAGTTGGAGACCAAATCTTGCATGGATGTACGTCTAGGGTAGCCTAAGAGCCGTGCAAAGTTTCATCCCCAACAGGGTTTAGGGCTTAGGGTTTAGGGTTTTTTAGGGTTTAGGGTTTAGGGTTTAGGGTTTTTTAGGGTTTAGGGTTTAGGGTTTTTTAGGGTTTAGGGTTTAGGGTTTAGTCGTGCTAGTAGGGATTTGTAAAAATCTATGCATTATACCTTCCACGTGGCGCATACCAAATAAGTTGGAGACCAAATCTTGCGTGGATAAACGTCTAGGGTAGCCTAAGAGCCGTGCAAAGTTTAATCCGGAACATATAAGTCCACACGCGTATTTTGTTAGTACGTGCGCCATTGTTCATACGTAGTCCTGCTAGTAGGGATTGTAAAAATGTACGCATATACCTTCCACGTGGCGCATACCAAATCGGTTGGAGACCAAATCTTGCGTGGATGTACGTCTAGGGTAGCCTAAGAGCCATGCAAAGTTTAATCCCCAACAGATAAGTCCACATTCCTATTTGGTTAGTACGTGCACCATTTTTCATACGTAGTCGTGCTAGTAGGGATTGTAAAAATGTATGCATTATACCTTCCACGTGGCGCATACCAAATCAGTTGGAGACCAAATCTTGCGTGGATGTACGTCTAGGGTAGCCTAAGAGCCGTGCAAAGTTTAATCCCCAACAGATAAGTCCACATGCATATTTGGTTAGTACCTGTGCCATTTTTTATACGTAGTCATGCTAGTAGGGATTGTAAAAATGTACACATTATACCTTCCACGTGGCGCATACCAAATCAGTTGGAGACCAAATCTTGCGTGGATGTACGTCTAGGGTCGCCTAAGTGCCGTGTGAGGTTTCATCCCCAACAGATAAGTCCACGCACGTATTTCGTTAGTACGTGCGCCATTTTTCATACGTAGTCGTGCTAGTAGGGATTGTAAAAATGTACGTATTATACCTTCCACATGGGACATACCAAATCAGTTGGAGACCAAATCTTGCATGGATGTACGTCTAGGATAGCCTAAGAGCTGTGCAAAGTTTAATCCCCAACAGATAAGTCCACATGTGTATTTGGTTAGTACGTGCACCATTTTTCATACGTAGTCGTGCTAGTAGGGATTGTAAAAATGTACGCATTATACCTTCCATGTGGCGCATACCAAATCAGTTGGAGACCAAATCTTGCGTGGATGTACGTCTAGGGTAGCCTAAGAGCTGTGCAAATTTTAATCCCCAACAGATAAGTCTGCATGTGTATTTCGTTAGTACGTGCACCATTTTTCTTACGTAGTCGTCTAGTAGGGATTGTAAAAGTGTACGCATTATACCTTCCACGTGGCGCATACCAAATTAGTTGGAGACCAAATCTTGCGTGAATGTATGTCTACGGTGGCCTAAGAGCTGTGCGAAATTTCATCCCCAACAGATAAGTCCACACGCGTATTTTGTTAGTACGTGCACCATTTTTAATACGTAGTCGTGCTAGTAGGGATTGTAAAAATGTACGCATTATACCTTCCATGTGGTGCATACCAAATCAGTTGGAGACCAAATCTTGAGTGGATGTATTTCAAGGGTAGCCTAAGAGCCGTGCAAAGTTTAATCCCCAACAGATAAGTCCACATGCCTATTTGGTTAGTACGTGTGCCATTTTTCATACGTAGTCGTGCTAGTAGGGATTGTAAAAATGTACACATTATACCTTCCACATGGCGCATACCAAATCAGTTGGAGACCAAATCTTGCGTGGATGTACTTCTAGGGTAGCCTAAGAGCCGTGCAAAGTTTAATCCCCAACAGATAAGTTGACATGCCTATTTGATTAGTACGTGCGCCATTTTTCATACGTAGTTGTGCTAGTAGGGATTGTAAAAATGTACACATTATACCTTCCACGTGGCGCATACCAAATCAATTGGAGACCAAATCTTGCGTGGATGTATGTCTAGGGTAGCCTAAGAGCTGTGCAAAAATTAATCCCCAACAGATAAGTCCACATGCGTATTTGGTTAGTACGTGCGCCATTTTTCATACGTAGTCGTGCTAGTAGGGATTGTTAAAATGTACGCGTTATACCTTCCACGTGGCGCATACCAAATCAGTTGGAGACCAAATCTTGCGTGGATATACGTCTAGGGTAGCCTAAGAGCCGTGCAAAGTTTAATCCCCAACAGATAAGTCCACATGCATATTTCGTTAGTACGTGTGCCATTTTTCATACGTAGTCATGCTAGTAGGGATTGTAAAAATGTACGCATTATACCTTCCACGTGGCACATGCCAAATCAGTTGGAGACCAAATCTTGCGTGGATGTACTTCTAGGGTAGCCTAAGAGCCGTGCAAAGTTTAATCCCCAACAGATAAGTCGACATGCCTAGTTGGTTAGTACGTGCGCCATTTTTCATACGTAGTCGTGCTAGTAGGGATTGTAAAAATGTACACATTATACCTTCCACGTGGCGCATACCAAATCAGTTGGAGAACAAATCTTGCATGGATATACATCTAGGGTAGCCTAAGAGCTGTGCAAAGTTTAATCCCCAACAGATAAGTCCACATGCGTATTTCGTTAGTACGTGCGCCATTTTTCATACGTGGTCATGCTAGTAGGGATTGTAAAAATGTACGCATTATACCTTCCACGTGGCGCATACCAATTCAGTTGGAGACCAAATCTTGCGTGGATGTATGTCTAGGGTGGCCTAAGAGCCGTACGAATTTTCATCCCCAACAGATAAGTCCACATGCATATTTCATTAGTACGTGCACCATTTTTCATACGTAGTCATGCTAGTAGGGACCAACAGATAAGTCCACATGCATATTTCGTTAGTACGTGCGCGAATTTTCTTAGTCACATTTTTAAAATGTCCTAAAGCACAAAACACAATTAGAACATTACTACTAATAAACAATTTTTTGTTTTACAAACACAACAAATCCCATTGAGAAGACAACGAACATGATCATGTATAAAATAGAATCTAATACAATGATGTGTACTTGGGGGGGGTCATTCATCATATGTAACCCTATCACGTGAGTTCAACAGAAGGATATTTTTTATTTCTAAATTTTACAAAAATAAATATACATAAGGGACTATTTAAAATAGTTTTGGAAAAAATTTACAGATTTGTATAGAAAAGGGGTACATTTTATTAATGAAAAATTTATAGATAAGGGATTTTAGAAATATGGCTTGAACGCACATGGTATAGAGGGTTTATACATAGTGACCCCCCCGAGGATGTGTATGAACGTGTATACAACCATCATAGTGAAATACAAAATATGAGTCCATGAAAATTACAATGGTACAGTCACACAGTGAGCCTATACATATCAAATACAAAAATATGTAATCAACTAGTGATACCCAATAAAAATCAATCTAATCAACTGACGATCCCAAAAAATATGATATGTAATGTGCTACTCCTCAAGATCAGCTCTCATGCCAATAGTTGCAAGTATGCTCTCGTGATCTGCCACTGCAAGGCGCTTATTTTGTCTTGTAACACTTATTTCATTAATTTTGGACTTATTAATGTAAAAATTCATTTTTACATATACTTTTGGACTAGTTTTTAGATAAAATTTAAGAAAAAACCCAATCTTCAAAGCACAGATGAAAACATAAAAAGAAGCTTTTTTTTAAATATTTTTAAAGGAGATGAAACTAAAATTATAAAATTTAATGTAGCCTAGATAAGTTACACAAAAAAAATCAGATTCAATAGTTGTAACCTTCAAAAGTTACAAGTGGACATAGCAAACTCTCACAATATTTATAAAGGTGTTGACAAACACCAAAAGTTACAATAAGCCTCTCCCTAGAAGGAAAATCTATTTTCTCTTATAATCCTAAATTCAACCCATTCAAGGGCTGAGCTCATCTCATCCTCATCGATGTAGTAAAACAACAGAAGAGAAGTAAGAATTGATGAATTTTGTCCTATATAACACTTTTTTTATTCCGAATGGCTTGCGCTTCTTAGGGTGGAAATCTTCCATAACAAGCCACATGCAAAGATATCTCACTTTGAAAGTCTATTAGCTCTCTCCTATATGAATGCAATTTATCTATTTCACTAGTAGCCATACTTATTTTTCCTTTCTCCTCCTTCTCTAAGCCCTTCAAACAAGCAAACTCGTCCTTCTTGTACTAGGTTAATGGAGCTATATTTCACTTTCTGTCCTCCCTCTTCCCCTAGTTCTTGGTAATCCCTTCTTTGCTGGTGCTAATGGCTTGCTCAATGGAATCGATGACTTCAAAAAGATCCATGGAAATGAGAGGAAGAAGGTAATGAGACCGAGGAAGGTAACGAGAGGAGGTAAGGCAATATGGAAGGAGTATGCTTGAGGAGAGGCAGTAAGGCTGAGGGCAAGATGGAAGGAGTAAGCTTGAGGAGAGGAGTAAGGTAAGAAGAGCAAAGTAGAAAAAGTGTTTTTGCTACGGGCGAGATGTAGAAGACGAATGACTAGAGAGGGATTTATAGAACTACAGACTCATAATGTGAGATGAAATATTTAGAATAAAGAATTGGGAGAGGCTGAGATGAGTAGATTGTGTGAAGTAACAGATGCAAGACCGTAATGCGAGACATGTGAGATGGTAGATTTTGAGTACATTGAAATCTATAAAATAAAGTTATGGAATACAAGAATGATATAATTATTAGAATCTCATCATGAGATATATTTTTTATATAATAAGTAAGACTTGCAGATGTAAGACCGTAATGCAAGACATGTGAGACGATAGATTTTGAGTACATTGAAATCTATAAAATAAAGTGATGGAACACAAGAATAATATAATTATTAGATTCTCATCATGAGATATTTATTGTATATAATAAGTTAAACTTTGAAAAAAGTAAAACCGATTTCCTTTGTCCATCCTAGTCCTTCTACAAGCACATTCTTCGTTCATCACTCTTAATTTATCATCTCTCCACACACCATAGATGTCCTTAACATTGTCGAAGATGTGCAGTCTGGAATCGATAGTCTCAAAGAATGGATTGCTGACCAAGGAGCAAGGAGAGATGCAATAATTCGACAAGGCTCTCCACTGACACAGATGGAGAGAGAGAAATTTGATGCACAGAGGTGGACAAAGAGGGAGGAAACT
Organism: Dipteris shenzhenensis; assembly: GCF_047967505.1. NCBI lineage: Eukaryota > Viridiplantae > Streptophyta > Polypodiopsida > Gleicheniales > Dipteridaceae > Dipteris > Dipteris shenzhenensis. Next base: position 2,210,621 of record NC_141613.1, read on the forward strand.
CAGAACATAGCAGAGAGCGAAAAACTTTTACAATGTATTATAAAAGCATGACAAGATCTCTTGGACTTCTTAAGCAACCTACGTTATCGAAGCACTCGGTATGGCCGATTTTGATCGGGATGATAAAAGAAAAATAAGGGCCTCCCAAAGAGATTATAAAGAAACAATCTATGACTACTTGAATTTATTCCTTCATTGTAATTATGTTGAGGATACGGACGTGGAGTCCATGGAAGATTGGGTTGTTGACAAGATAAGAGATACAAATGATGAGATCTTCTAGTGTGATCTCGGCATGTGTGGCTTGTAATAGTCTTTAATCTTATTTTGTATTCTCTGCAATAAGTCTGGTAGGGCTGAGTAGATCATATTAGAATTGCTAATACAATTTATTTTTTAGTAGCGAATTCTCATGCAGTGTGGCTCTTATGACTCTATAATGCTATAAACTTTGACCTATATATAGTATGATTTGAGTTATCTTATTGTTTTTAGTCACAAGTTCAAACAAAATAACATTGTGAGAGAAGAAAAACAAGTCACACATTTAATATGTATCCATGATGAATGACCATTATGTATTCACATTTAATACAATCAATAAAAATAACATTTTGAGCAACAAAATCACAAATACAAAGTTTTGCGACTTTGCACTTTTACATGCATCACTTGCCAATAAAGTTTTTCTACTTCAAAAAATAACTCATGTACATGCTAAACCCCATCATAAAGCTTCACAATGAAGTGGATTTTGATGCTTCCTTTGGACTCTATTGTGATGCTTTGGAAGTAGACTCTATCTCTCGAGGCTTTGATGCTTTAGGCATATATGGACTCTTCCTTTGTGCATAGAATTTGTCTACTTCCAAGTGTGGACTCTGTTGTGATGGTTTAGGCATAGAATCCAGTGGAGGTTGTGATTCCCCAGGCATATATTGAATCTCTACTTTTGAGTGTGAGGTAGATGGTGATTCCTTGGGCATAAACTTCTTGGGAGGGTGTGATGTCCATGGCATAGAATGTCTCTACTTCCACTTGTGGACTTTGCTAGGATGCTTTGGGCATAGACTCCCCAAAATGGCATGATTCTTTGGCCGTAGATTGAGTCTCTACTTCCACGAGTGGACTCCCTTCTGATGCTTTGGGTTATACTCCTCGGGGGTATGTTGAATCTCAACTTTTGTGGCAACTAGAGTCGATTGTGATGCTTCAGGAGTAGACTCCTTCAAACATTGTGATGGATTGGGAGTGTATTGAGTCTCTACTTCCTCAAGAGTCTTTGATGCAGACTTGGGTGTCTCAATTATTTTAATTGGAGATTGAGCAATATGAGCCACAAATGTATATAATTCTACATCAACTTATATAGACATTGAGGATTGTGAGCCCTTCACATCAAATATTTCATCGAGGAGCAACTTGCAGTTGTAGCACACTCTCCACCCACAACTGTATGGATCATTTTGCTCTATAACCTTGCATTGTTGTAAGTACATTTCTTCTTGCTAGGTGGTCACCATCATATTTTGTGACTTGTTCAATTGCACTTATTAACCTTGATGTGGACCTATCCATCATAACATACAAGGGAATGAATAAGTGCATCACAAAAGATACATACCATGAAAGTTACAATGCATTAAGAGTAAGTATACCACGAAAGTTATATACTTATGCTAACACATTGCCATGATATCTTGGCATTGAATTGGCAAAATAGCATTTATTGGCTTGTAGGTCCAAAGCTACCAAACTCCAATGTTTCTTACATGACCAATTAAGAATCTTTATTATTTGACTCCATCTTACATCTCGCAAAAGTAAATATGAGGTTGTCGTGTCACTTACATCTCATTACACTCTCATTATATGTAAAAGTGATAACTCCTACATTGTCCATATTGAGAGTTTGCAGCCAGGTGCAGATATCTTCTAGTGACTTTTTAGTATTGTTAAGCCATGTAGAAAGCAGGGAATCTACGATATATACACACTTTGCAAAATTTACAAGAAACCGAGATATCATTATACTGCATCAAAAAATAACCAAACATTAGCTCATTAAATTTTAATCAATATATAAATACTAAGCCAAGATAAAGAAAATAACCAAACATTAGCTCTTTAGATTTAATCAATATATAAATACTAAGCAAAGATAAAGTTTGTATCAAACCTAGGGGCGGCCATTATGACTTTATCATTAACCACTTTTCCTCGATATCTTAGGATTTGAAACTCTTCTGGACCAAATGATAGATTTTGAGGTCTCTATCCAATCACAACCTGAATATCAAAGTTGCTTCCTATTTCTTGTAGCTTGGATAAATCTTCATAATTCTTAAGCATGAGCCATGCCATCATCATATCCTCTGAGTTCCCATAGAAGCAAAGTTATTGACTCTCTTTATCAGGAAAGTCTTTCGGTGATTTTTTTATTGTCATAAATATTTCACTTTTAGTTTTTCCAGCAATCACCATATCAATTGAACTTGAAGGTAATATTGTGGCCTTCTTAACTTCAAATCCATGTGAACTCGTTTCTTCTTCCTTCCCCTCTGCTGTATGTAAAAAATACAAAATCTTGTGAGATTGATAGGTTATAATTAAATGTAATACTGGTAAAAGAAAAGTAAAGGGTCATACCAGGATATATGTCTGTGATTTCTTTGAGTAATCTTGTGAACTAGGAAGATCATCCATGTCATCATCTGCATCACCTTCATCTTTATATGGGGAGCTATAAAGATGTTCCATGTCATCATCTCCAATTCTCTTATGTTCCACCTCTTTCTTGTAGCCGACAGTTAGATTAGCATGCAAGTGGAAGTGTGCCATGCAACTCTTTCTTTCAATAATATTAGTGGAATATCCCTTTTTGAGAAGATCTTCGAAAAGATATCCCATCTGTAATAGGGTGACCTCCCAATTAGGTGGTTGCAAGTATTCCAGCATAGTAATCAAAAGACACCCACTTTTTGGAGGACATTCATAGATTTTGGAGTGCACTTGATGATGAGAGGGCCTGTGGATTTCTTTCTCCTCTAGCATGAGATGCAAAATCTTGGAAGTCCCCCTTATGTTATGTTGTAGAGACTAGGATATGGACTCCGCATGCATAAGAGGAATGATTTGAGGCATTGGATCTTTAATCTAGATTCTCTCTTGCTTGTCTTGGATGTGTACATACCATTGTAGATCTTGAAATCAGAGGCATAAACTTTCTCCAAAGTGTTATGTATCTCTTCCTTGTTTTCTTTATTGATAAAAATCACAATATTGCAAATTCTAGCTCTACTAATGGTGGTATATAGTATTCTATCAATGAATTGGTGAATATTGTTGGAAGAAACCTCATCGATAAAGAATATTTGGGGCTTCTCCTAGCTTGTTTCATCAATTAAAAGGTCCTCATCTGAAATGCCCCTGTACACTACAAGATTTCCAGCTTTTGAAGTGATGTTGACATTGAATTGAAAGCCGTGGTTGACTGCACTTGTTATTCTCAGTTTATGCTCATTTGCAAGCTTCTAAACATATGCAATCACCTGTGGTGGGATTTGGGCTCTCATGAACGAGGTGAGTACTTCGGCCCCATCTTCTTGATTCTTCATCCACTTATGCGCCCATGCCTTTTCCTTAACTGTGGATAAAGCGGCTATATGCTTCACAATATTAGGGTCAATATTGCATTGACTAGTAGGAATTACTTTTTCTACGAGCAAATATCTAATCGCACTATCCACTGCATCACATTTCACCTGTACATTGATGCACTCCTCCATGCAATGATCTTTGTCCTTGTTGCCAAAAAACCATTCTTTCTTGAAGAGTTTTTATGTTGCCATTGTTACATAGCTATCTGGCAAATACTTCATGAGCCTCCACATTTTTGCTATCATCTCTTTCTTCTCAACCTTTGACTTTTATGATAGTAACAAAGGACCTTCATAAGTAACCTCACCCTTCTTGTATGCACTACAAACTACCACAACTTGCTTAAATGTGGGGGTTAAAGGTCACTGTGCCTTAACCCTGGTTATGTACAATACTCAAACACATATATAAATGAATGAAAAAGAAGATTAGGGTGGTTCTGCACCCACCAAAACTTGTGTGGCTCTCTGTCTCTCTCTCTCCTTCTTCCGTTCTTGCTTCCGTTGAGAGCACTCTCAACTGGTATCAGAGCTCGGGTGATCTAGCTGAGCGTGCGTGAATGCTTGGAAGCTCAGCAGCTCTGTGGGAGGAAGGAGAAGCTTTGTGGTGACTTTACTTGCATCCGAGTGTGCAGAGACCTTGGAGAAACCTTTGGAAAAGTCACTTTGGCTTTGCGAAGTGGTTTTGAGAGCCTGTTAAGAGCTTTCAAAGAAAAAGTCGTTTTTTGAGCTTTTCCCTGTTCCGTTCGATGACAGAGACTCCGTATTGACTTGTAGAGGCAACTATTCCTTGCTTTTGGTGTCCACACTACTTCAGGAGCCTGGAAACACCTTTATTCTTGAATCCGGGATCATTTCATTGGATTTCTGACTCACTGTGTCAGTTTCTGCGTTTTTTGCCCGGGTGTTAGAACTCAAGTTTGGAGCAACCATTTGCAGATCTGTCAGTTCCGGTGGACTCAGGAGGTCCTAAAAGTTCTATGTTGCTCATCATTCGCACTCCGGTGGAGTTTACAAATAGCTCTGTTTCCAAAAACGTTTTTCAGTCTGTGTGTTGGACCCAGTGATTGAGACCACGGTTTCCAAACCGTCTGTCCCATTGCGTTCCGGACGCCCAAAAACCCCTACCTGTCAGTTCTTGCACAATTCGGTGGAGGATTTTCAGAGTTATAGATCTCTGTGTATTCGATTTCGTCTCTCTGTTATGCATTTTTCATTCTAAGGTTTTGAAACCTTAGATTTATGCCACATGGCAGTGGATAAGTGTTGACTCCCATTTCTCACTCATCGGTTGGGATTTTGGAGTTCTGGCAGAAGAGAGATATTTGCAGATTTTCTTGCTGATTCCGATTATGCAATGGCGCCCATGTTTTGAGGCATCTCAGGTTCTATTTTCAGTAGCGCTCATTATCGTGGGACTATGATTTCTTGAGCATACCTTATGCAGATCACTCTGGTTGCAGTTTGAGCAGTGTGCACTCATTCGTGGTATGCATTGGGTTGCAGTGGATGATTTATAGGCCATTTGGATGCATTGTGGTCCTTGTTGGATGCGCTGATAGGCCCAAATTGCCTTGTGGGATGGTATTTTTTATGGACGCTTTGCACATGGATGCTATTTTATGCTGAGGGACAGCTTTGAAACATTGTAGGTGATGCACTGATAGTGCTATGCTCTCTTAGATGAGATATAATTGATGCATATGCCAGTGGACAGTGTTTATGCTTGAGTCATTTGGCACTTATTGGCATTTTCTTTTGGGCCAGATTTGCTCATATGGATGCATAGTATATGCACATGAGTCAGATGCATCTTTTGATGCTTTGAGCTTTGAATTTTGGTGATATTTCACTCTATTGTGGCATACACATTTGGGTGCACCTAGTATTTGGTGTGATTCTCTCTTGTAAGCACTAGCATTTGGGATTTTGTTTCATTTGCATCATGGCATCCTCTTCCACGTCTGAAAAGGAGTTTTTCAGCATTAAAAAGTTTGATGGGACAAAATTTTCTTTGTGGAAAGAACAAATAAGGGATGTGCTTATTCAAAAGAAGCAGATTAAACCCTTGGTAGGGATTGAAGCTAAGCCTGCAAATATGTCTGAGGATGATTGGAATGAGTTGGATGCATTAGCAAAGTCTACTATTAGACTTCATCTTGCAGAGTCAGTTTATTTCACAGTAGTAAATGAGCAGACTACGGAAGATTTGTGGAAGAAACTGTGTGCCACTTATGACAAGGAAACTGCCTCTAATAAAGTTTACCTCATGAAGAGGTATGCATTGCTTTGTCTACCACAGAGGCTGAGTATGTTGCAGCCACAGAGGGTTGCAAGGAGGCTATATGGCTTGATCGGCTAGTGGGAGATTTGGGGATTCATACAGGTGTACCGACATTGCATAATGATTCCATGAGTGCTACTCAGCTAGCACGGAATCCGGTCTTTCATGCAAAGACCAAACACATTGAGGTTAGGTACCATTTCATCAGGGAGGTACTTGAGGACAAGCGCATAGAGCTTGTCAAGGTTCATACAGATGATAACCCTGCAGATATGCTGACGAAGAGTCTACCTAGTCAGCGGTTTGAGTATTGTCGTGTATTGATGGGCATTGGATAGTATGCTCACTAGTTATTCTCCCTTAAAGGCACATTGTCCTTTAAGTGGGAGGTTGTGGGGGTTAAAGGTCACTGTGCCTTAACCCCGGTTATGTACAATACTCAAATACATATATAAATGAATGAAAAAGAAGATTAGGGTGGTTCTGCACCCACCAAAACTTGTGTGGCTCTCTGTCTCTCTCTCTCTCCTTCTTCCGTTCTTGCTTTCGTTGAGAGCACTCTCATTAAACACCTCATTAGGTTGAAAAATTATACTTGTGTAGTCAGCATATCTATCTCTCGCAACCTTAAAGCTTGTGAGAGATTCTTTTCGTCTTGACTTCCCTTTGGTACAACTACACTAAAACATGTATAAAAGTTGACTAATGTTTTTGCATCCGCCTTTGTGGCAGTTCTTTTCAAATGTGTTGCTGGAGAACCAAGTGTAGTCCATAGATTCCTCGCTTTCATTAGGATTTGTGATGTTGAGGTTATCTTACGTTTTGTAGAAATATTATGATTCAATCTTTCGAACTCAATCAAGTATTTTATTTGATGCTTAAAAATGCATATTGTAGCCATTTGAAAATTGAAGGGAAGAACATTTAACATTTGCTCTGCAGTGAGCCTTCTTGAGTCCCTTGCTTGTCTAGGAAGTTCATTACAGGCATATGCATAATGCTAACTGGATCAATCGGCTCAAATTTACAAAGCAGCAAGAAATTTCTCTTTGCCTCTTTCAAAAATTTCTTAAAATTTGCCTCTTCACCCTATTGATGCAGAATTTGTCGAAGGCTTTGTGTGAAGAATTTGCTAAAAGTCTCCTCAAAATGGGTAGGTCCTTCAAACGTAAATCCATTGTCATAACTACCTATATTTGGATAGAACATGATTGGATGTAAGACCACATTAGAGACCACGGGTTTCTTGCCATCCACCAAAGCCTTGAATATTTGCATCACATAAGATATATCAAGATTTCTATTATTGGTAAAAATAGATGTTGACTCCACATCTCGAGCATTCACAGCATAAGGCTTTTGTCCCCATATATATCCGACATCATCTACTATGATCATCTCATTGAGACGTAGATTGAGATTCTTTATTGACATGAGCTCATCTTGATCTTCTTCAACCTCTTGATCTAACTCTTCTTCCTCTATATTTTCTCCGTCCTCCTCTTTCTCTTGTACTTGAAGTTTCTGAGCGGAGGAACGTTGCCTTTTTTTCAAAGTAGTCTTTGGAATTGTGTCCTCTTTATATTTTACCTGTACTTTCTAAATGGTTGAACGTTGTCTTTTTGTCAAAGTAGCCTTTGGAACTGTGGCCCTTGCAGTACTAATCTTTTCTATTTTGCGTCTTTCTTTTCCTTTGATAGGTTGCACCAAAGTGGCCTTGGCAAAGTTTGTAATTCTACAAAGTTTGATGGTGGAGGAGGTGGCATACCTGCTTAGACCTCTTCATAAGATAAAATGATAACCCCCAATACTAGGTTGTGAACACTTCACAAAAATATCCACGTATGGGCTATTTGGTTCCATAGTAATTCCCACAACCATGCTAGAAGTTATATCTTTCTTAGAGAAGCTTGCATTCCATGGCTCCTCATCTTGCTCCATATCTTTTCTTGACATCATCAGATGTAGCTCAGTTTTTCTTTGAATGAGAAACCAAACTTTTCTTCCCATGTGCATGTGAGTCCACTTCCCTTCAAATTACCAGGGGCAAACTCTTTCCCATTGAAATGTAAGGTGGTGCTAGAGACAAAAGCTCTAATCTCTTGAGAGTGCTCCATAATAGTAGAAAATCCTACATGAAAAATAATTCACAAGACTTTAGAAACAATGCTTCAATAAAATAGCCAACAAGGCATTAAAGTACAAACTGAAAGAAAATATATTTTGCCCATCATATTGTAATGTGCCCAAGATGCATTTTGCCCATCATACAATAATGTGTCCAAGCTGAAAGACAATGCATTTTGCCCATAATAGTGTAATATGCCCAAGCTAAAAGATAATGCATTTTGCTTATCATATTGTAATGTGGCCAAGATGTAATTTGTCCACTACACTACAAGGCATAGGCCATTTTCCGACGGAAATACCGACGCATTTTACATTAAAATTTTTTTTTTCACAGGTGCAAACGTCACTATAAGTGTCGCTAAAAGCGTCGAAAAAGGACCGTCGCTATAAAGCATCGCTATATAGCGACACTGGCAAACGTCGCTATATAGCGACATTGTCAAACGTCTCTATATAGCGACACTATTAATCATCACTATATAGCGACACTGGTAAACATCACTATATAGCGATGATTAATAGAAGTTAAAAAAAAGGCTTAGTGGGACTAAACAGGGCTTCCTTTTGGCCCTTTTTAGCCCCACTAATCCTTTTTTTTTTTGGTAATTACAAAAGAAAGTTTTTTATAACAAAATTTCCCTTGCTTGCAGGGTGATACAAAATTGTTCTTGTGAAATGATGAGTAACAAATGCATATACATGTCGGACATATACAACAGTGTTTGTAACAAAATTACTCTTTCGAAAGGGCAATACAAAATTGCTCAAACGAGCGGATATACAAAATGCTACTACCACTACTACTCATCCGAATCCGAATCATCTTCGTCTTGTTGGCCTGTTCCTTGGTCCTCGACACCTGCGGCTTCTCCCTCGTCCTCACCACCTGCGTCTGATCCTTGGCCCTGTTGATCGCTCGCCTCCGATGATGGGACGCTTGAGCTTTGACCCTAAGAGTGAACCATATAAATCAAAAATTAGATTGGAACTCAAATTAAAAAGTGAGATTATAAGTAGGAGTAAACTTATACCGTGCGAGCAGCCACCTCAGCCCAATCGACCGTTGCTCCCATTGCCTCTTGCTCATCACAGCTTGCTGTGGATCCAATTTACGAGAGTGAGAGTTAGCTAAAGTGCATGTAATATGTAAGTAAAACAAATAGAACAATACATTAAATGAGAAGAAGTAGACTTACCATGGTTGCCACGAACGCATACCGTCCGCCTGCACCAAAGTGCAAAGTACCTACAACGTCTAGCCATCTCTTCGCAGCCCTCCTCTGACCCTCGAACATTTCGGGATGGTCCCTATGTTGCTTCTTGAAGTACTTCCAATTAGCTTTGTTTGCCCAGCTGGGTTTAGCCAACCCCTTTGTGATGGAAGTATGCAAGGTTGATCTACGATGCTTCAGGACCAAACCCATGTGCTCTCGCATATAATCGTCATTAAACTCCACATTTGGCGGATTAGGGTATCTTTGTTTTAACTCATCGATCACCGCTTGCTTCTTTTGGGCATCTTGATACCGCCAATCGGTATTTATGCCGCTCTTGAAGTGATGACTCATAAACCTCCTCATGGTGGCCATCATTGCTTTGCCCTTTTTATCTTCTATTATCTCTCCGATAGATGTGATTTGATAGGAGAGATCCCCTAATGAGTAAGGGGGACTGACGGTAGCAGAGTCTGAAGGAGTGGAAGCTGCGCAAGTGCTTTCGGAGCGAGGAGTAGCAGTGGGACTAGGAGAGGGAAAGGGACCTGACTGATACTGTGTCTCCGGACCAAGTGGAGACCTAAAGGAGCGTGAGTGTGCTGACTCGTCTACATCTCTTGAGTCAGCACAACATGAGCCGCCCATCCTACTATTCCTTCCCTTGCGAGAGGCATGTGCAGGTGATGATCCCGCAGTCGAAGGGGCGCGAGGGGATGGTTGGGTAGTACACCCACCCTTCGGTGTAGGGGAAGGAATTGCTGAGGTCCTCTGAGAGAGCAGAGAGAAGAATCTCGCTGCCTCCTCATCACTCATCTACACTACAAACTCGTCGGGACTCCCGACAAAGCCATGCACGGCTAGCAAAGGAGTTCCCCAAGGGGTAGTCGTAGTGCTACATGGAAGAGGAGTCGGACCAGGGGTAGTTGTAGTGCTAGGTCCGAGAGGAGTTAGACCAGGGGTAGTCCTCGAGGTAGTCGCCTGAGAGGAATCAAAATCGTCTGGAGCATATAGATCATGAGCTCTCCTCCTGCGAGGCTGTCCATACTCGTTAGATGAGCGACGTGATCCCATGTCTAACATAGACACAAACACGAAAATAGAAAACAAAAAAACAAACATAAGCATAGGCATAGGCATACGCATAGGCAAGAAGAAAGAAGAGGGAAAGGAAAGAATAGGGAAAGGAAAGAGGGAAAGGAAAGAGGGAAAGAAGATGGAAAGGAAAGAAGAGGAAAAGGAAAGAGAAGAGGAAGAAAAGGGAAATAGAGAATAAGAGTTAGAGAGAATAAGAACATGCTTATGCTTATGCGGAAATAGAGAATGAGAGAAGGGGGAAATAGAGAAGGGGAACGAGATCAGGGGGAATGAGAGAAGCATAAGCATAAGCTTATGCAGAAATAGAGAATGAGCTTATGTGGAAATCGAGAATGAGAGAAGCATAAGCTCATATTCTCTATTTCCGCATAAGCTCATGCATAAGCATAAGCTTATGCGGAAATAGAGAATGAGCTTATGCAGAAATAGAAAAAAAAAGAAGGGGGAAACTTAAGCATAAGCTCATGCTCATGCATGAGCATAAGCATAAGCATAAGCTCATGCTTATGCTCATGCATAAAATGAGCTTATGCAAATGAGAGAAGGGGGAAAGAGATGAGGGGGAATGAGAGAAGCATAAGCATAAGAGAATAAGAGGGAAATGAAATAGAGAATAAGAGGGGGAAACTTAAGCATAAGCTCATGCTCATGCATGAGCATAAGCATGAGCTTATGCTTATGCTTATGCTTGAGCATAAGCATAAGCATAAGCTCATGCTTATGCTTATGCGGAAATAGAGAATGAGCTTATGCGGAAATAGAGAATGAGTTTCTGCATAAGCTTCTCTCATTCTCTATTTCCGCATAAGCTCATGCATAAGCATAAGCTTATGTGGAAATAGAGAAATAAAGGGGGAAACTTAAGCATAAACTCATGCTCATGCATGAGCATAAGCATAAGCATAAGCTCATGCTTATGCTCATGCATGAGCATGAGCTTATGCGAATGAGAGAAGGGGGAAAGAGATGAGGGGGAATGAGAGAAGGGGGAATTAGAGAAGCATAAGCATAAGAGAATAAGAGGGAAAGGAAATAGAGAATAAGAGGGGGAAACTTAAGCATAAGCTCATGCTCATGCATGAGCATAAGCATGAGCTTATGCTTATGCAGAAATAGAGAATCAGCTTATGCGGAAATAGAGAATGAGTTTCTCCATAAGCTTCTCTCATTCTCTATTTCAGCATAAGCTCATGCATAAGCATAAGCTTATGTGGAAACTTAAGCATAAGCTCATGCTCATGCATGAGCATAAGCATGAGCTTATGCTCATGCGGAAATAGAGAATGTGCTTATGCAGAAATAGAGAATGAGTTTCCGCATAAGCTTCTCTCATTCTCTATTTCTGCATAAGCTCATGCATAAGCATAAGCTTATCCGGAGACTTAAGCATAAGCTCATGATCATGCATGAGCATAAGCATGGGCTTATGCTTATGCTTATGCTTAACCATAAGCATAAGCATAAGCTCATGCTTATGCTTATGCGGAAATAGGGAATGAGCTTATGTAGAAATAGAGAATGACTTTCTGCATAAGCTTCTCTCATTCTCTATTTCCGCATAAGCTCATGCATAAGCATAAGCTTATGCAAAAACTTAAGCATAATCTCATGCTCATGCATGAGCATAGTCATGAGCTTATGCTTATGCGGAAATAGAGAATGAGCTTATGCAGAAATAGAGAATGAGTTTCCACATAAGCTTCTCTCATTCTCTATTTCCGCATAAGCTCATGCATAAGCATAAGCTCATGCTCATGCATGAGCATAAGCATGAGCTTATGCTTATGCGGAAATAGAGAATGAGCTTATGCAGATATAGAGAATGAGTTTTCGCATAAGCTTCTCTCATTCTCTTTTCGCATAAGCTCATGCATAAGCATAAGTTTATGCGGAAACTTAAGCATAAGCTCATGCTCATGCATGAGCATCAGCATGAGCTTATTCTTATGTGGAAATAGAGAATGAGCTTATGCGGAAATAGAGAATGAGTTTCCGCACAAGCTTCTCTCATTTTCTATTTCTGCATAAGCTCATGCATAAGCATAAGCTTATGCGGAAATAGAGAAATAAAGAAGGGGGAAACTTAAGCATAAGCTCATGCTCATGCATGAGCATAAGCATAAGCATAAGCTCATGCTTATGCTCATGCATGAGCATGAGCTTATGCGAATGGGAGAAGGGGGTGAGAGATGAGGGGGAATGAGAGAAGGGGGAATGAGAGAAGCATAAGCATAAGAGAATAAGAGGGAAAGGAAATAGAGAATAAGAGGGGGAAACTTAAGCATAAGCTCATGCTCATGCATGAGCATAAGCATGAGCTTATGCTTATGCTTATGCTCAAAAGCATAAGCTCATGCTTATGCTTATGCGGAAATAGAGAATGAGCTTATGCAGAAATAGAGAATGAGTTTCTGCATAAGCTTCTCTCATTCTCTATTTCGGCATAAGCTCATGCATAAGTATAAGCCTATGCGGAAACTTAAGCATAAGCTCATGCTCATGCATGAGCATAAGCATGAGCTTATGCTTATGCGGAAATAGAGAATGAGCTTATGCGGAAATAGAGAATGAGTTTCCGCATAAGCTTCTCTCATTCTCTATTGCCGCATAAGCTCATGCATAAGCATAAGCTTATGCAGAAACTTAAGCATAAGCTCATGCTCATGCATGAGCATAAGCATGAGCTTATGCTTATGCTTATGCTTAAGTATAAGCATAAGCATAAATTCCGCATAAGCTTCTCTCATTCTCTATTTCCACATAAGCTCATGCATAAGCATAAGCGTATGCGGAAACTTAAGCATAAGCTCATGCTCATGCATGAGCATAAGCATGAGCTCATGCTTATGCAGAAATAGAGAATGAGTTTTCGCATAAGCTTCTCTCATTTTCTATTTCCGCATAAGCTCAAGCTTATGCATAAGCTTATGTTGAAATAGAGAAATAAAGAAGGGGGAAACTTAAGCATAAGCTCATGCTCATGCATGAACATAAGCATGAGCTTATGCTTATGCAAATGAGAGAAGGGGGAAATAGAGAAGGGGGAAAGAGATGAGGGGGAATGAGAGAAGCATAAGCATGAGCTTATGCGGAAATAGAGAATGAGCTTATGCGGAAATAGAGAATGAGAGAAGCATAAGCTTCTCTCATTCTCTATTTCTGCATAAGCTCATGCTTATGCATAAGCTTATGTTGAAATAGAGAAATAAAGAAGGGGGAAACTTAAGCATAAGCTCATGCTCATGCATGAGCATAAGCATGAGCTTATGCTTATGCTCATGCATGAGCATGAGCTTATGCGAATGAGAGAAGGGGGAAATAAAGAAGGGGGAAAGGGAGAAGAGGGAATGAGAGAAGCATAAGCATAAGAGAATAAGAGGGAAATAAAATAGAGAATAAGAGGGAAAGGAAAGAGAGAAGGAAAAAGAGATGAGGGGGAAATAGAGAAGGGGGAAAGAGACAATAAGAGAAGAGGGAAATAAGAGAAGGGGGAAAAAGGAGAAGGGGGAATAAAGAGAATAAGAGAAGGGGGAAGAAGGAAAGAGTGGGAGGGGAAGAGAGGGTTCCTACGCCCATCACTGCAACTAGTGCTTAAAGCGCTAGCTATAGGCCAATGCAAATAACAAAAATAATAAATGGAAAAAAGAGGAAGCACTTACCTGAAATAGTATGTCCCGCTCGGTGTAGTGGACTGGCCCTACAAAAGAGAGAAAACAACCCATTTTTTCAAATAAGATGTTAGTGGAAGGAGGAGATTACAAAAGCAACTTCTTGAAGGGAGGAGATTGAGGAGACAAGGAAAGGAGGAGATTGAGGAGACAAGGAGAAAGAGAAGGAAGAGAAATACGGAAGAAAGAGGTGAGTTTTCTATCTTTCTTGAAATCTCGTTTTTTGTTTCAATCCTTTCAAAACAAGCATGAAAACTAGTTTATAGGTTTAGCAATACAAGAAGAAACACTCACAAAACTAAAGCTAACAAACAAACAACCTACATTGTTGAAACAAACTCACATCTTGAAGAACTTCCTTTCAAGAAACCAACGAGGGAAAAGGATAGAGAGGGAGTACAAGAGGTAGGAGAAGGGTGAGGAGTGGAAAATAGAGTGGGAGGTTGCTTGGAATAGGTGGGAGGTCATGGAAAATAGGTGGGAGGAGATTTTGGGTTGCTTACTTGAGAGATTAGGGAATAGTATGAACAAAACATCGCGCGTTTTGCGTTTCGGGTTTTAACCCACAGCGTCGCTATATAGCGATGCTTATTCGTCGCTATATAGCGACATTTTTAATTAAAAGCGTCACTATATAGCGACCGAACAGAGGAAAGCGTCGCTATATAGCGACGCTTACTATCACTTTTTTGATGTGGCATCAAGAGAAGCTCAAACATGCTATTTTATAACTGTTAATATGTCCTCTTCATGCTTATGTTTTGATTTTATAAGTGTAGATGGAAGGGACGAGTGGAAGCTCGTCCGATGATGCGCCAACGCCCGGGAGCATGAAGTGGCTTACAGAGAGGTTATACTGTCATTGCACTCATTGCAAGCAAGAAGTATGACATCAACGTCGTATTATCATGCGCCACTTGCGGACGTATGGGGAGGAGCCGGAACCAGTACCCCCCGTTGGTGTTGCACATGTTGATGGATCATCGGTAAGTTAAAGCTATTTAAGTTCACAATCTTATTGTATACCAGGAAATAGAAGATCGTATATTTACACGAAATCTTAAAACAGGATGAGGAGGGTGACGAGGGTACACATATACCTTCTCACTTTCAGCAAGACTATAGTCTCCCGGATGACGACGAGGGTATGGTCGACATGATGGATTCCATTTTTAGGGGCACTACATCCCACGTACATGTGATGTCAGAGTCTGAGGTCAAAATGCGAGAGTTGGAATCAACACAATTGTAGGAGGGTGCTAGGATGTCTAAACTACGTGCTTGTCTCTCAATCTTGAATCTACAAGTACAGTATGGGTGGTCGGATACAAGTGTCTCGGCCTTAATGAGGTTAGCCCTTGCATTAATTTGACTCATTATTTGGATATTGTTTGAGAATCATCATTTGGATACTGTCTTTGTCATAGATTGCTCTAGAAGATGTTGCTTGCACCAAATACCATGCCCGCATCAAGAGATGAAGCGAAAAAGATGCTAACAACGGTGGGTATGGATTATGATACAATCCATGCTTGCCATAATGATTGTATTCTCTTTCGTCATGAGTATGGAGATTTGGCTAGTTGTCCAAAGTGTGGGGAACAATGATATAGAGATGACTTGCAGGGTGAGCGGATACCGGTAAAGGTCTTAAGACACTTTCCCATCATTGCAAGAATACAACACATGTTTCGATGCAAATCCATAGCGGAGTTGATGACATGGCATGTATCTCATCGGTCCACTGATCACACATTGAGGATTCCCGCAGATTGTGCAGCTTGGAAGCACATAGATAATTAGTGGCTGGACTTTGCAAGGGAGCCACGCAACTTACATCTTGGGCTAGCCATGGACAGCATGAATCCTTTCGGGTTACGCTCGACATCTTGGTCGACATGGCCCATAGTCATGGTGAATTACAATATCCCACCAAGGCTAGCAATAAAAAAGGGACACCTCATGCTTGCACTTGTGCCAGGAAAGTACAAGGCAAAAAACATGGACGTGTACATGGCACCTTTGATAGAGGAGTTACAGATATTATGGAGAGGAGTGCAGGTCTTTGATATTTCTTGAGCTCCTAGACATACCAATGATATTTTGGTCAGGGGTATCTTGATGTGGACCATGCATGACTACCCAGGATATGGAGAGTGTGCAGGTACGTGGTTGTGTCTTCACATGTACAATGAGGGATTATGCTTTTTTTACTCTCTTTTGCATGCATGTCTTGTACTAACACATTCATGCACGCGTGCAGGTCTTGTTACAAGTGGGTACCATGCTTGTCCTGTTTGTGGACTGGCTTTGAAATTGCTTGCACGCTACTCCAAACATATGAGAAAAAATGTTTATGAAGGTCATGCTCGATACCTTCCGCTCGACCATCTCGCACGTGGAGGTCAGCTTGATCCACCACCATCATATTTGAAGGCAAGTGATTGGATTCAAGCTTGGAGGGCGAATGGAGAGGAACCTCCTCCTAGTATGAAGAGGCTATCGACAGTACTACTACACACGGATCCTATTGCGACGTTTACGTACCGACGTTTAGCGTCTGCTTAGCGCTAATCATTGGTATAAAAAGCGGGTATCGTAAATCGTCGCTATATAGCGACTATTTTAAAAAGTCGCTATATAGCGACCTTTTAAAGTCGCTATATAGCGACTCTGAGACAAAATACTATAGCGACGTTTTTAGAGAGAGGTTTTTTTTTTTTTTAAGGCCTTAAAAGTTAGTTTTTTCCAATGAATTTTTTTTTAAAATTTTCATACATGTTTGAACTCATAGAGAATAAAAAATGAGAGCATGTACATCAAGCCTTTGAAGCTCATATATTCATGTCCAAATTTGAGATGAGAAAAATCAAATAAGAGCATTTACATCAACTGTTTCATCTTGAGCCAAGTCTAAGGTGCCAAGCAAGTCTATCTCCAACTCTATACCGAGTTGATCTCCTATATCATCATCGTACTCATCGTACGTTCACCTAAAGGTCTTTGATCATCTTCTTCAATAAAGCTTAAGTGTGGTGATTGATCTTGATGATTGTTGTCTTCTTCATCAATATCGTGATCTCCATCCTCCTCCCATGCGATGTCATTATGTGCATCTTCCTCTTGGATCATATGGTGATCTACATCTTCTTCGCTAGATTCATCGATTGGATCCGGCATTGGTAGTGGCATCTCCATATCCACATCTCGATCTTCAAAAATTTGCTTACTTCGTGGTGCAACTTGGATCACGTACCACCATCTTGGATCAGAACGATCTGGATGAAAAATTACCTATATTGAAGATGGGTGCCAA
Organism: Dipteris shenzhenensis; assembly: GCF_047967505.1. Taxonomy (NCBI): domain Eukaryota; kingdom Viridiplantae; phylum Streptophyta; class Polypodiopsida; order Gleicheniales; family Dipteridaceae; genus Dipteris; species Dipteris shenzhenensis. Next base: position 2,227,987 of record NC_141613.1, read on the forward strand.
ATGTCGTCAATTATATATATATCAATGGACTTTAAAAACGAAAACTTTGAATAATTAAATCATTAGTATGCACCTGCTCACAGTGCTCGGGAAGAACAAAAGTATCACTTTCATTGGTCCAATGTTTGGTGGAGTCTATTGCAAAGAGACTGCTACTATCTTTTCTCACTGTCGCATGGGGACCATTGTAAGTAGTTCTAAACCATTTTACATCAAGAATGAAAATAGTAAATCGTCTGAAATCAATTTCATAGATGTCGCGTATGGTTCCACAATAATCCAACTGTGAGGAGAAAAGATTGGTATCCGAAGCACTTGCTCGGCTATCTTGTGTGAAGTTAGCCATGACTCCACAATCATATGTGACTCTCTTTGAATCGATCCGTTCCACATGAAAATGTCATCCATATGACCATAATGCACTCTACTTTTTGTATTGTAAAAGAGCATCATTAAAACAATGAAGACGCACCTATTTTATAGCATATATTGCCACAAATAATTACTTAATTACGTCAAGAGATAAGAAACTTACATGCATCATACATCCAGATGATAACTCTCGCTCGCGCTCGCTTATTGTCTCTCCATCACGTTCGGCTTTACGTAGAGCTAGTTATAGCCAATCAAGTGACATGTGAGTAGGGAGAAGAGACAGATCTCGTGGATATGGTTGTGATCGCCTGTACATTACTCTGAATCTCGTCCTTGCATTTATTCTTTCTGCTTTGGCCACTTCATATCTCTCAATCCACTTCTGCATCTCAGGGCTATTTAGGATACAAAACTTATTGAATTTCCCCATTTGCTCTTCGCTCATCTTTCTTTCAATCCCTTTTCCTTGGGGAACCTCACCAACGATGAGATCATCATCCTTGTTGTGCCAAGCGTGCGGCATATCAGGATCCGTGGATGCAAGAAACTCTGTGATATATACTAATGACTCTTGCACAAGCCATCCCTCTGCCATGCTTGCTTCCGGTCTTGCTCTTTGTCTTACAAACCCCTTTAAAGTTTTCATAAACCTCTCGAGAAAAAACATCCATCGACTATGAACGGTATCTGCTATAGCCACCTCATTAACTATGTGCACAAGCAAGTGGACTTGAGTTGTCATAATGCTCAAGGGAAAGTGCTTCTCAAGCAAGCATACGGCTTCGATGGATTCCACCCTAGCGTTCTCGATGCTCGATATAGAGATCTCTTTTTGAGATATCCACCTATTTCACATGTCCATGCATATGTAAGATATTTGAGATATCCACCTATTTCACATGTCCATGAAGAAAATACATAATGCGATTTGATGGTAAGCATACCTCACAATACCACAGATCTTGAATATAGCATTTCTAACATCTTCTTGTAAGCACCCTTTTATTGTAATTGGGAGGATGAACTATCAAAGCAACAATGAAGTCATGTCAACAATATAACATAATAATAATTACGCTAACGCATCACTATTATCGGTACACTAATTCTACTTAGAATACCTGTAAGACCTTGTGCCAATCATGGGACTTGAGGACACTAAGCTTATTGTCCTTTGAAAATACTCCTTTCAAGCAATGCATGTACCCTGTCAGTGTTTGAAAAGAGGCAATGTCTACCTTGACCGCTGCCTCCTCCCTTGTAAAGAGGATCCACGTTGCTTTCGGGAGGACAAATTTTCCCGAAGCATGCACTTGAGGCCACAAATGAGACATCCTATTCATAGCACGTAAGTCTTCTCGCACTCCTCTCGAGTCCTTGGAACCAACCAAGTGTGCCCAAATAGTAGCCCCCACATTCTTGAAGATATGCATGGGATCCAAGAGATGATTGATTTGTAACTGACCCCAATAAGGAAGCTCATGAAAGATCAATAGCCTCTTCATACCAGGAGGAGGTTCCTCTCCATTCGCCCTCCAAGCTTGAATCCAATCACTTGCCTTCAAATATGATGGTGGTGGATCAAGCTGACCTCCACGTGCGAGATGGTCGAGCGGAAGGTATCGAGCATGACCTTCGTAAACATTTTTCCTCATATGTTTGGAGTAGCGTACAAGCGATTTCAGAGCCGGTCCACAAATAGGACAAGCATGGTACCCACTTGTAACAAGTCTTGCACGCGTGCATGAATGTGTTAGTACAAGACATGCGTGCAAAAGAGAGTAAAAAAAGCATAATCCCTCATTGTACATGTAAAGACACAACCACATACTTGCGCACTCTCCATATCCTGGGTAGTCATGCATGGTCCACATCAAGATACCCCTGACCAAAATATCATTGGTATGTCTAGGAGCTCTGGAAATATCAAAGACCTGCACTCCTCTCCATAATATTTGTAACTCCTCTATCAAAGGTGCCATGTACACATCCATGTTTTTTGCCTTGTACTTTCCTGGCACAAGTAGTGCAAGCATGAGGTGTCCCTTTTTTATTGTTAGCCATGGTGGGATATTGTAATTCACCACGACTATGGGCCATGTCGACCAAGATGTCGAGCGTAACCCGAAAGGATTCACGCCGTCCATGGCTAGCCCAAGATGTAAGTTGCGTGGCTCCGTCGCAAAGTCCAGCCACTGATTATCTATGTGCTTCCAAGCTGCACAATCTGCGGGAATCCTCAATGTGTGATCAGTGGACCGATGAGATACATGCCATGTCATCAACTCCGCTATGGATTTGCATCGAAACATGTGTTGTATTCTTGCAATGATGGGAAAGTGTCTCAAGACCTTTACCGGTATCCGCTCACCCTACAAGTCATCTCTATATCGTTGTTCCCCACACTTTGGACAACTAGCCAAATCTCCATGCTCATGATGAAAGAGAATACAATCATTACGGCAAGCATGGATGGTATCATAATCCATACCCACCATTGTTAGCATCTTTTTCGCTTCATCTCTTGATGCGGGCATGGTATTGGGTGTAGGCAACATATATGACAAACACAATATCCAAATGATGATTCTCAAAACAAACAATATACAAATAATGAGTCAAATTAATGCAAGGGCTAACCTCATTAAGGCTGAGACACTTGTATCCGACCACCCATACTGTACTTGTAGATTCAAGATTGAGAGACAAGCACGTAGTTTAGACATCCTAGCACCCTCCTACAATTGTGTTGATTGCAACTCTCACATTTTGACCTCAGACTCTGACATCATGTGTACGTGGGATGTAGTGCCCCTAAAAATGGAATCCATCATGTCGACCATACCCTCATCATCATCCGAGAGACTATAGTCTTGCTGAAAGTGAGAAGGTATATGTGTACCCTCGTCACCCTCCTCATCTTGTTTTAAGATTTCGTGTAAATATAAGATCTTCCATTTCTTAGTATACAATAAGATTGCGAACTTAAATAGCTTTGACTTACCGATGAGCCATCAACATGTGCAACACCAACGGGGGGTACTAGTTCCGGTTCCTCCCCATACATCCGCAAGTGGTGCATGATAATATGACGTTGATGTCGTACTTCTCGCTTGCAATGAGTGCAATGACCGTACAACCTTTCCGTAAGCCACTTCGTGCTCCTGGGCGTTGGCGCATCATCGGACGAGCTTCCACTCGTCCCTTCCATCTACACTTATAAAATCACATTATAAGCATGAGGAGGACATATTGACAATTATAAAAAAGCATGTTTGAGCTTCTCTTGATGCCACATAAAAAAAGTGACAGTAAGCATCGCTATATATATATAGCGATGCTTTTCTCTGTTTCGTCGCTATATAGCGACGTTTTTAATTAAAAACGTCGCTATATAGCGACGGATTAGCATCGCTATATAGCGACGCTGTGGGTTAAAACCCAAAACACCGAAACGCATGGCGTTTTGCTCAATCCATTCCCTAATCTCTCAAATAAGCAACCCAAAATCTCCTCCCACCTATTTTCGACGACCTCCCATCTATTCCAAGCAACCTCCCACTCTATTTTCCACTCCTCACCCTTCTCCTACCTCTTGTATTGCCTCTCTATCCTTTTTCCCTCTTTGGTTTCTTGAAAGAAAGTTCTTCAAGAGGTGAGTTTGTTTCAACAATGTAGGTTGTTTGTTTGTTAGCTTTAGTTTTGTGAGTGTTTCTTCTTGTATTGTTAAACCTGTAAACTAGTTTTCATGCTTGCTTTGAAAGGATTGAAACAAAAACCAAGATTTCAAGAAAGAAAGAAAACTCACCTCTTTTTTCTGTATTTCTCTTCCTTCTCTTTCTCCTTGTCTCCTCAATCTCCTCCCTTCAAGAAGTTGCTTTTGTAATCTCCTCCTTCCACTAACATCTTGTTTGAAAAAATGGGTTGTTTTCTCTCTTTTGTAGGGCCAGTCCACTACACCGAGCGGGACATACTATTTCAAGTAAGTGCTTCCTCTTTTTTCCATTTATTATTTTTGTTATTTGCATTGACCTGCAGCTAGTGCCTTAAGCGCTAGCTGCAGTGATGGGCGTAGGAACCCTCTCTTCCCCTCCCACTCTTTCCTTCTTCCCCCTTCTCTTATTCTCTTTTTTCCCTCTTCTCTTATTCTCTCTTTCCCCCTTCTCTATTTCCCCCTCATCTCTTTTCCCTTCTCTCTTTCCTTTCCCTCTTATTCTCTATTTCCTTTCCCTCTTATTCTCTTATGCTTATGCTTCTCTCATTCCCCCTTCTCTCTTTCCCCCTTCTCTATTTTCCCCTTCTCTCATTCGCATAAGCTCATGCTCACGCATAAGCTCCTTCTCTACTTCTGCATGAGCATAAGCATGAGCTTATGCTTATGCTTATTCTTATGCATAAGCATAAGCATAAGCTCATGCTTATGCTCATGCATGCGCATAAGCTTATGCTTAAGTTTCTGTATGAGCTCATGCTTATGCATGAGCTTATGCGGAAATAGAGAATGAGAGAAGCTTATGCGGAAACTCATTCTCTATTTCCGCATAAGCTCCTTCTCTACTTCCGCATGAGCATAAGCATGAGCTTATGCTTATGCTTATGCTTATGCTTATGCATAAGCTCATGCTTATGCTCATGCATGCGCATGAGCTTATGCTTAAGTTTCCGCGTAAGCTCATGCTTATGCATGAGCTTATGCGGAGATAGAGAATGAGAGAAGCTTATGCGGAAACTCCTTCTCTATTTCCGCATGAGCATAAGCATAAGTATAAGCTTATGCGGAAACTCATTCTCTATTTCCGCATAAGCTCCTTCTCTACTTCCGCATGAGCATAAGCTCATGCTTATGCTCATGCTTATGCTCATGCATGCGCATGAGCTTATGCTTAAGTTTCTGCATAAGCTCATGCTTATGCGAAAATAGAGAATGAGAGAAGCTTTTGCGGAAACTCATTCTCTATTTCCGCATAAGCTCCTTCTCTACTTCTGATGAGCATAAGCATGAGCTTATGCTTATGCTTATGCTTGAGCATAAGCATAAGCATAAGCTCATGCTTATGCTCATGCATGCGCATGAGCTTATGCTTAAGTTTCTGCATAAGCTCATGCTTATGCATGAGCTTATGCGGAAATAGAGAATGAGAGAAGCTTATGCGGAAATAGAGAATGAGAGAAGCTCATTCTCTATTTCCCACTCTATTTCCCTCTTCTCTTATTTCCCCCTCATCTCTTTTCCCCTCATCTCTTTCCCCCTTCTCTCATTCGCATAAACTTTCCCTCTTCTTTATTTCTCTATTTCCCTCTTCTCTCATTTCCCCCTCATCTCTTTTCGCATAAGCTCCTTCTCTACTTCCGCATGAGCATAAGCATGAGCTTATGCGCTCATGCGCATGCAGAAATAGAGAAGGAGCTTGTGCCGAAATAGAGAATGAGTTTCCGCATAAGCTCATGCTTATGCTCATGCGGAAATAGAGAAGGAGCTTATGCGGAAATAGAGAATGAGTTTTCGCATAAGCTTCTCTCATTCTCTATTTCCACATAAGCTCATGCATAAGCATGAGCTTATGCGGAAACTTAAGCATGAGCTCATGCTCATGCGGAAACTTAAGCATAAGCTCATGCTTATGCTCATGCATGTGCATGAGCTTATGCTTAAGTTTCCGAATAAAGTTTCCCTCTTCTCTCATTCGCATAAACTTTCCCTCTTCTTTGTTTCTCTATTTCCCACTCTATTTCCCTCTTCTCTCATTTCCCCCTCATCTCTTTCCCCTTTCTCTCATTTGCATAAGCTTTCCCCCTTCTTTATTTCTCTGTTTTCACAAAAGCTCCTTCTCTATTTCCGCATGCACATGAGCTTATGCTTAAGTTTCCGCATAAGCTCATGGTTATGCATGAGCTTATGTGGAAATAGAGAATTAGAGAAGCTTATGCGAAAACTCATTCTTTATTTCAGCATAAGCTCCTTCTCTATTTCCACATGAGCATAAGCATGAGCTTATGTGGAAACTCATTCTCTATTTCTGCACATGCTCCTTCTCTATTTCCGCATGCGCATGATCTTATGCTTAAGTTTCCGCATAAGCTCATGCTTATGCATGAGCTTATGCGGAAATAGAGAATGAGAGAAGCTTATGCAGAAACTCATTCTATTTCCGCATAAGCTCCTTCTCTATTTCCGCATGAGCATAAGCATGAGCTTATGCGGAAACTCATTCTCTATTTCTGCACAAGTTCCTTCTCTATTTCCACATGCGCATAAGCTTATGCTTAAGTTTCCGCAAAAGCTCATGCATAATAGAGAATGAGAGAAGCTTATGCGGAAACTCATTCTCTATTTTCGCATAAGCTCCTTCTCTATTTCCGCATGAGCATAAGCATGAGCTTATGCAGAAACTCATTCTCTATTTTTGCACAAGCTCCTTCTCTATTTCCGCATGCGCATGAGCTTATGCTTAAGTTTCCGCATAAGCTCATGCTTATGCATGAGCTTATGCGGAAATAGAGAATGAGCGAAGCTTATGCAGAAACTCATTCTCTATTTTCGCATAAGCTCCTTCTCTATTTCCGCATGAGCATAAGCATGAGCTTATGCGGAAACTCATTCTCTATTTCCGCACAAGCTCCTTCTCTATTTCCGCATGCGCATGAGCTTATGCTTAAGTTTCCGCATCAGCTCATGCTTATGCATGAGCTGATGCGGAAATAGAGAATGAGAGAAGCTTATGCGGAAACTCATTCTCTATTTTCGCATAAGCTCCTTCTCTATTTCCGCACGAGCATAAGCATGAGCTTATGCGGAAACTCATTCTCTATTTCCGCACAAGCTCCTTCTCTATTTCCGCATGCGCATGAGCTTATGCCTAAGTTTCCGCATAAGCTCATGCTTATGCATGAGCTTATGCGGAAATAGAGAATGAGAGAAGCTTATGCGGAAACTCATTCTATTTCCGCATAAGCTCCTTCTCTATTTCCGCATGAGCATAAGCATGAGCTTATGTGGAAACTCATTCTCTATTTCCGCACAAGCTCCTTCTCTATTTCCGCATGAGCATGAGCTTATGCTTAAGTTTCCGCATAAGCTCATGCTTATGCATGAGCTTATGCGGAAATAGAGAATGAGAGAAGCTTATGCAAAAACTCATTCTCTATTTCCGCATAAGCTCCTTCTCTTATGCATGAGCTTATGCGGAAATAAAGAATGAGAGAAGCTTATGCGGAAACTCATTCTATTTCCACATAAGCTCCTTCTCTATTTCCGCATGAGCATAAGCATGAGCTTATGCAGAAACTCATTCTCTATTTCCGCACAATCTCCTTCTCTATTTACGCATGAGCATGAGCTTATGCTTAAGTTTCCACATAAGCTCATGCTTATGCATGAGCTTATGCGGAAATAGAAAATGAGAGAAGCTTATGCGGAAACTCATTCTCTATTTCCGCATAAGCTCCTTCTCTTATGCATGAGCTTATGCGAAAATAGAGAATGAGAGAAGCTTATGCAGAAACTCATTCTATTTCCACATAAGCTCCTTCTCTTATGCTTATCCATGGGCATGAGCTTATGCTTAAGTTTCCTCATAAGCTTATGCTTATGCATGAGCTTATGCGGAAATAAAGAATGAGAGAAGCTTATGCGGATCTCATTCTCTATTTCTGCATAAGCTCATGCGGAAATAGAGAATGAGAGAAGCTTATGCGGATCTCATTCTTTATTTCTCTATTTCCGCACAAGCTTTCTCTTATGCAGGAGCTTATGCTTAAGTTTCCGCATAAGCCTTTCCCCCTTATCATTCCCCCTCATCTCTTTCCCCCTTCTCTCATTCGGATAAGCTTTCCCCCTTCTTTATTTCTCTATTTCCGCACAAGCTTTCTCTTATGCATGAGCTTATTCTCTATTTCTGCATAAGCTCATTATCTATTTCCACATAAGCTTATGCTTATGCATGAGCTTATGCAGAAATAGAGAATGAGAGAAGCATAAGCATGAGCTTATGCTTCTCTCATTCTGGATTTTCGCATAAGCTCATTCTCTATTTCCGCATAAGCTTATGGTTATGCTTCTCTCATTCCCCCTCATCTCTTTCCCCTTCTCTATTTCCCCCTTCTCTCATTCTCTATTTAATCTCATGCATAAGCATGAGCTTATTCTCTCTAACTCTTATTCTCTATTCCCCTTTTCTTCTCTTCTTTCCTTTCCCTCTTCTTTCCCTGTTTCCTTTCCCTCTTCTTTCTTCTTGCCTATGCCTATGCCTATGCCTATGCCTATGCTTATGTTTGTTTTTTTGTTTTCTGTTTTTGTGTTTGTGTCTATGTTAGACATGGGATCACGCCGCTCATCTGACGAGTACGGATAGCCTCACAGGAGGAGAGCTCACGAGCTATATATTGCTCCAGAGGACTTTGATTCCTCTCATGCGTCTACCCCGAGGACTACACTTGGTCTAACTCCTCTCGGACCTAGCACTATGACTACCCCTGGTCCGACTCCTCTTCCACGTAGCACTGGGACTACCCCTCGGGGAACTCCTTTGCTAGCCGCGCATGGCTTTGTCGGGAGTCCCGATGAGTTTGTAGCGCAGATGAGCGATGAGGAGGCAGCAAGATTCTTCTCTCTGCTCTCTCAGAGGACCTCAACAATTCCTTCCCCTACACCGATGGGTGGACGTACTGCCCAGCCATCCCCTCGCGCCCCTTCGACCGCGGGATCATCACCTATGCATGCCTCTCGCAAGGGAAGGGAGAGTAGGACGGGCGGCTCATGTTGTGCTGACTCCGAAGATGTAGACGAGTCAGCACACTCATGATGCTCCTTTAGGTCTCCACTTGGTCCAGAGACACAATATCAGTCAGGTCCCTTTCCCTCTCCTAGTCCCACTGCTACTCCTCGCTCCAGAAGCACTCGCGCACGTTCCACTCCTTCAGACTCTGCTACCGTCAGTCCCCCTTACTCATTAGGGGATCTCTTCTATCAAATCACATCTGCCGGAGAGATAATAGAAGATAAAAAGGGCAAAGAAGTGATGGCTACCATGAGGAGGTTGATGAGTCATCACTTCAAGAGCGGCATAAATACCGATTGGCGGTATCAAGATGCCCAAAAGAAGCAGGCAGTGATCAATGAGTTAAAACAAAGATACCCTAATCCGCCAAATGTGGAGTTTAATGACAATTATATGGGAGAGCGCATGGGTTTGGTCCTGAAGCATCGTAGATCAACCTTGCGTACTTCCATCACAAAGAAGTTGGCTAAATCCAGCTGGGCAGACAAAGCTGATTGGAAGTACTTCAAGAAGCAACATAGGGACCATCCCGAAATGTTCGAGGGTCAGAGGAGGACTGCGAAGAGATGGCTGGATGTCGTAGGTACTTTGCACTTTGGTGCAGGCGGACGGTATGCGTTCGAGGCAATCGTGGTAAGTCTACTTCTTCTCATTTAAGGTATTGTTCTATTTGTTTTACTTACATATTACATGCACTTTAGCTAACTCTAACTCTCATAAATTGGATCCACAGCAAGCTGCGATGGGCCGTATTCCTATAGATGCAGAGACGCGACACGCATTTCGGATAGGAACAAAGCCGTGGTTCATTGAGTAAGAGGCAATGGGAGCGACGATCGATTGGGCTGAGGTGGCTGCTCGCACGGTATAAGTTTACTCCTACTTGTAATCTCACTTTTTAATTTAAGTTCCAATCTAATTTTCGATTTATATGGTTCACTCTTAGGGTCAAAGCTCAAGCGTCCCATCATCGAAGGCGAGCGATCAACAGGGCCAAGGATCAGACGCAGGTGGCGATGACGAGGGAGAAGACGCACGATTACCAAGAAACCTTCAATGCCACCTCCTTATTGGTCCAACTTAACCATACATTTAAAAGATTTTAAAGAAAAAGTTGTAAATCTTGGCGAGACTTTAAATTTTTTCTCATCAAAGTTTCAAATCTTGGTGAATTTTTCAAACCTTTATTTTAATCAAGGCATACAAACTTTTGACACCAATATAAAAGTTTGGCTTCTTAACAAAACTAATAGGAAAAAATCATCCATGGATACCACAACATCAACGACATGATCTATGATATTTTTTGCATTCGCAACGTCATTTGAGGCCATTTCTACCACTGCATACAAAATAAAGTGAATTATTGCTTGCCTATGTGCACATGTTTCAACATAGCTCTCCCCTTGGTTTTCTAGTTACTTGAGTTTGAGGGAAGCACTGTTCTTTGAACTACAAAGTTTTCTCAAGAACCCTATCCTATAGGTACGTGAGTGCATGACTTTATTTATTTATCAATGTGTGTGTGTGTGTGTGTGTGCACATACACACATACAAATTAGCACGTGGATTCCTCTGCTTATAGACATGCATATCAAAGCAACAAAGAAGTCATGTCAACAATATAACATAATTATAATTATGCTAATGCATCACGATTATCGGTACAATAATCCTACAACTTAGAATACTTGTAAGACCTTGTGCCAATCATGGGACTTGAGCCTACTAAGCTTATTGTCCTTTGAAAATGCTCCTTTCAAGCAACGCATGTACCCTATGGGTGTTTAAAAATAGGCAATGTCTACCTTGACTGTTGCCTCCTCCTTCGTAGAGAGGATCCACGTTGCTTTCATGAGGATAATTTTTCCTGAAGCATGCACTTGGGGCCACAAACAAGACATCCTATTCATTGCACGCAAGTCTTCTCGCACTCCTCTCAAATCTTTCGAACAAACCAAGTGTGCCCAAATAGTAGCCCCCACATTCTTGAAGATATGCATGGGATCCAAGAGATGATTGATTTGTAACTGACCCCAATAAGGAAGCTTGTGAAAGATCGATAGCCTCTTCATACCAAGAGGAGGTTCCTCTCCATTCGCCCTCCAAGCCTGAATCCAGTCACTTGCCTTCAAATATGATGGTGGTGGATCAAGTTGACCTCCACACGTGAGATGGTCTAGCAGAAGGTATTTTTCCTCATGTGTTTGGAGTATCGTGCAACTGATATCAAACCCGGTACACAAATAGGGCAAGCATGGTACCCACTTGTAACAAGTCTTGCACACGTGCATGAATGTATTAGTATAAGACATGCGTGTGAAAGAGAGTCATGAAAGCATAATCCTATATTATACATGTCTCGGGGGGTCACTCATCATATGTAACCCTATCATGTGAGTTCAACAAAAGGATATTTTTTATTTCTCAAATTTACAGAAATAAATATACATAAGGGACTATTTAAAATAGTTTTGGAAAAAATTTACAGATTTGTAAAGAAAAGCGGTACATTTTATTAATGAAAATTTTACACAGATAAGGGATTTTAGAAATATGCCTTGAACGCACGTGGTATAGAGGGTTTATACATAGTGACCCCCCCGAGATACATGTAATGACACAACCACGTATCTGTGCACTCTCCATATCCTGGGTAGTCATGCATGATCCACGTCAAGATACCCCTAACCAAAATATCATTGGTATGTCTAAGAGCTCTGGAAATATCAAAAACCCGCACTCCGCTCCATAAGATCTGTAACTCGTCTATCAAAGGTGTCATGTACACATCCATATTTTTAGCCTTGTACTTCCCTGGCACAAGTAGTGCAAGCATGAGGTCTCCCTTCTTAGCACACTCACATCCCTACAGGTCTCCACTTGGTCTTGAGACCTAGTATGAGTCAGGTCCCTGGCCTCTCGTACTCCCACTGCTACTCCTCGCTCCGGAAGCACTCGCACAAATACCACTCGCTCTGACTCTACCACTACTACCATGAGTCCTTATCCAGTTAAGGACCTGCCTTATCAAATCACGGCTGCTGGAGAGATAATAGAAGATAAAAAGGGCAAAGCAGTGATGGCCACCATGAGGCGGTTGATGAGCCACCACTTCAAGAGTGGCATTGATATTGATTGGTGGTATCAAGATGATCAAAAGAAGTAGATGGTCATCGATGAATTCAAAGAAAAATACCCTAACCCCCAAATTGGAAGTTCAATGAGAATTACATGCAAAAGCACATGGGTTTGGTCTTAAAGCATCGTAGATCAACCTTGCATACTTCCATCGCAAAGGGGAGGGATAAACCCAATTGGACAGACAAAGTTGATTGGAAGTTTTTCAAGAAGTAGAACAAGGACCATCCCTAAATGTTCGAGGGTCAGAGGAGGGCTGCGAGGAGATGGCTGGACGCCGTAGGTACTTTGCACTTTGGTGCAGGCGGATGGTTAGCATTCGAGGCAACCGTGGTAGGTCTACTTCTTCTCATTTGATGTATTGTTCTATTTGTTTTACTACATATTACATGCAGTTTATCTAACTCTCGTAAATTGGGTCCACAACAAGTTACGATGGGTCGCCTCTGTACAGATGCATATACGCAATGCACATTTCACGTAGGAATAAAGCCGTGGTTTATTGAGCAGAAGGCGCAGGGACTGACGACCGATTGGGCTGAGGTGGCTGCTCGCACAGTATAAGTCTACTCCTACTTGTAATCTCACTTTTTAAATTGTTTTATCCTTTAAGTTCCAATGTAATTTCCAATTAATATGGTTTCACTCTTAGAGTCAAAGCTAGAGTGTCCCATCACCGAGGGCGAGTGGTGACAAAGGCCAGGTATTAGGCGTAGCTCACGAGGGCCAGGGATCAAGCACAGCTCACGAGGGCCAAGGATCAGGCCAGTAAGACGAGGACGAGGAGGAGAAGGATGATTCGAATGAGTAGTAGTAGTAGTATTTTGCATATACTTCGTCATGTATATCCTTTTGTATATCGGCTCGTTTGAGCGATTTTGTATCACCCTTTTTGAAAGGGTAATTTTGTAACAAACAATGTTGTATATCTTCGACATGTATATGTTTCTATTGCTTGATCGGTTCATTTGAGCGATTTTGTATCACCCTCTTTGCAAGGAAATTTTTATAATAAAAAACTTTTTTTGTAATTACTAAAAAAAAAACATTAGTGGGGCAAAACAGGCTTGCTGTGGCCCTGTTTAGCCCCACTAATATGTTTTTTTAACTTCTATTAATTATTGCTATATAGTGACATTTACCAGTGTCACTATATAGCGATGTTTATTAGTGTCGCTATATACCAACGCTTATATAGTGACCGTTCTTTTCGATGTTTATAATGATGTAAATAACGACCTTGGCGCTTGTCAAAAAATAAAATTTAGTGTAAAAAACATCGGTATTTTCGTCAGAAAAGGGCCTATGCCTTGCAGTGGGTCCCATATTCATGGGGTCTATGCTCTGTGGACGTGCGATGTGCTCACATGTCTAATTTGGGAGGATTGGACAAGCATAGACACAAAAAAGAAGACAAGCACAAATAGAAGAACAGGTAAGAAGCTAAAAAAACAATAAATACTTGCATTTTACTTAAAGGACAATTTACTACTTAAAACTCAAGTTCAATTTACTAAAACTATGAAAAGACAATTTACTTAAGCCTTCATCGTATATTATCATATATCTCCATAAGTTACATTACCATATGTATCCAAAAGAGTATTCATATACCAAATTTGGGTCCAAAAGAGTGTTTAGGTACAAAATTTATCTCCAAAAGAGTATTCATGTACAAAAATTCTCGCAAAAATAGTGTTCTTAAATAAAATTTGTCTCAAAAAGAGACATTCTCAAAAAATTCCAGAAGAGAGGTGGTCTACTGCTCTGCAATACGATCCGAGGTACTTTCCTCCTCCTCATGACTGGATGGGTCACTCGAGACCTCATCTTGCACTTCTTCTAATATATATTGATATTCTTCTTGGACTATGTACTCATGGTCCAAGAAGATGTCTACAAAAATTATTATGTCTTAGAGAGTCTCCTCCTTGTTAATGAGTGGCTTAAAGCAGTCTGAGGCTTGTGGAGATCCCATAGGTTGTTTCGTGCGACCCAAAAAATGCTTCTCTCAATGTGATCTATCACCCATGCACATGCACTTCAATGTTAAACTTTATCTAATCTGCATCATGTGTAATGTTCTTTGCTACATGTGCTAGCAGAGTATCGATGTCCTGAATGACATGGGGAAGCACGTTGGGGTTTACGAAGGACTCCTAGGGAGGAGGGCGTTCCATTTATAATATGTTTGAAAAAAAAACCAAATACGGGCATACAAAACACATTACAAATCATATCAGGGCACTCATTCAAAATTTGTAAAAGAATTCAGGATACAAACAAGCCACATTCACATTCACTTCTATTTTAAAAATTATATATATCGCATAAGCCAATATATTCCAAAAAAATAATTCTAGGAAACTTTATTGCATACACTCTCCTTTATTCCACAATTTGTGCCAATCACATCCCCTATCACTCTATCCACTTTATCATCCTCAGTTTTTGTATGTTTGATTCTTTGCTTATCCGTTCTTTGATGCATCCTCCCTCAATATTTAAAGTCTCTCCTCCTCTCTTCTTTGTCTCACACCACTCCCCTACTATATCCCTTCTCACACCACTCCCTTCTCGTCGTTCCCCTCCTTCCTCTCCTTTCACTCAGCTACTCCTCGTTGCTCTCTCGTCGCTTCCTTCTCATCACTCCCTTCTTGCTGCTCTCTCTGTGCTACTCCCAATGGCCCCTAGTGAAGAAGCTTTGACAACATACATGGAGGAGTTGTACCGTCAGTATTACAATATAAAGGATGGGGAGGTAGATGAACCATCGCTCCCTGGGGTGCATTTGTGTCCCTCCCACATGCCACAGGCAAGGATTATTCTAACCAAGACAAAACCGAATAGAAATCCTAGAGGATTCTATTGAGTATATGCTGAGCTACATCCAAGAGGAAGGCCACATGCTCAAGGAAGCTCCTTGCAGTAAGGAGCAAGGAGAAAAAGAAAAAAGAGGTGAAGGATAAGAATAAGAGAGATGACAAAGGAGAGGGTAGCACTTCATCAAAGATCAAATGATCAAGGCTATAAATACAGTTTATACAGTACTCCAATTTGGAGAATGTAATAACAGTTTCTAGCATATGAGAGAGATCCCACTCTTGGATATTTGTTGTAACCCCTCTTGGATATTTGTTATGCTCTATGATGAGATTATGTTGTATCCCTCTCTTTGTTATTTGTTATGCTGTATGTTTTTTAAATGAGAGAAAAGATAGGGGAAAAGGAGAGGGGAGCTAGAGGGGACAAGAGAGGAGAAAAGAGTATTATACCGATATCACTGTATTACAGTTGATGTAACAAGAGGGGAAAAAAGAAAGGGGAGAAAAGAGAGGGGAAAAGAGAGAAAAGAGAAGGGGAAAGAGGGGAAAAGAGGGAGGGGGAAAAGAGGGTCGAAAGAGACGATGGAAGAGGAAAAGAGAGGGGAAGGAGAGGATGGAAAAGGAAAAGGGGAGAAATCTAGAAAAGATAGGGGAAAAGAGGGAGGGAAAAGAGAGGAGAAGGAAATCAGAGAAGAGAGGAAATAAGAGAAGAGAGGAGAAGAGAGGGGAGAAGAGAGGAAATAAGAGAAGCGAAAGAAAGAGAGGGGAAAAGAGGGAGCAGGTCATGAGGGGAGAAAGACAGAAGAAAAGAGAGGGAAAAAAGCGAGAAAAGATAGGGGAAAAGAGAGGCAAAAAGAGGGAGGGGATCGAGAGGAGAAAAGAGAGGGGAAACAAGAGGAGAAGAGAGGAGAGAAGAGAAGAGGGGAAAAAAGACGGGGAGAAAAGAGAGAGGAAAAAGATTGAAAAGAGAGGGGAAAAGAGGGGGAAGGAGGGAGGGGAAAGAGAGGGGAAAAGAGAGAGGGAAAAGAGTGAAAAGAGAGGGGGAAAGAGGGGGAAAGAGGGAGGGGGAAAAGGGGAAAAGAGAAGATGGAAGAGGAAACGAGAGGGGAAAAGAGGGAGGGAAAAGAGAGAAAAGAGAGGAAATAATAGAGAAAGAGAGGATGGAAGAGCAAAAGAGAGGGGAGAAAGAGGGAAAAGCGAGGGAAAAGAGAGGAGAAAAGGAGAGAGAGAGAGAGGAAATAAGAGAGTAAATAAGCGAAGAGAGGAAATAAGAGAAGAGAGGAGAAGAGAAGAGAGAAGAGACGAAATAAGAGAAGGGGGAGAGACGAAAAGAGGGGGGAGAAAGAAGAGGAAAAAACAGGGGAGAAAAGAGGAAATAAGAGAAGAGGGGAGAAGAGAATGGCCTCTGAGTCACATCGTCCCCAAGCACTATACCCAATCTTGTCCTATAAATAGGTCTATACATGCCTTTTAATTTTACGAATCCCCATCGCGCACACTACAACACATGAGGGTCACCAACGTTGGTTTTCGAGAACCATGTCTAACATTGATAATCAAAAGAAAACACTTATTTCATTAATTTTGGACTCATATGTCTACTCTTGGACTAATCCCAAAAATCCTTCCCAATTGAAAAGTTTACTTTATGAAAATATCATTCGAGAATCAAAAGTTCATTTTTTGGCACTATCATTTCCACATCATAAATTTTGCAATCTGTCTCTATAATGGTGCACTACTAATGCAAAAACTTCAATTAAATCCTACTTTTGTTCTTCTTCTTTTTAACAATCCTATTCACGTTTTAAAAAAATCATGAGTTATTAATTTAAATCCATGAAAAATCACTTTTAAAATAAAGACTCTTTAAATGTGCTCCAAAAATAGTAATAGCTATGCATTTTACAATGTCATATGTTTACAAGAAATATTGCTCTCCACAAGTCTTTGTAGAAAGGAGTTTGACATGCAGCCTTTTCAATATCTCAATTCTGCCTTTACAAATGTGTTATGTACAAATAGGTAACGAGTTTGTTTGAATGTCTGATTCATTGTCACTTGTTGCTTGGATGCTTGAATGGTATTGTCATGGGCATTCTTCATTTGCACTATCTCCTTCTACTTCCTCCTTAGCAAGCATCTTCAAAAACTCTGTAAAGTGGGAAATAATGGGTAGCGGTATTCTTATTTTTTATTCTACATCATATCCCATCATGCGCTTCCTTGTTTTCTTTGTCCTTGATTTCCAAGATACTGTGACTATCTATGTGGAAAGCTCTGAAACTGCTTCATGGTTTGGAACCCATTCCTACTTCAAATAGCCAATATACAGTGTATTGTTATTGTGGTTCTCCTTCCTACCCCTTGGCTCATACCATAGTGCTATAAATGTTGCAACTTTTTCCTCATCATTCATGTGCACGTCCACCACTTTTGCAACTCCAAACTTAACATTCTCATGCTCATCGTCTGATGGTCGAACTACAACAAAGAAGTGGATGCCTATGTCTACTTTTGGCATAAACTCTCTTCCTCGAACCACAATATGGATGTGGGAGTAGCGAATCAAACTCATTCTCAAAGACATCAAATATTGGGTGCAAGTTGTTACCAACATTGGCCAAAATAAAGGCCGTTTTGCCTTGGCATCATTTGGTCGCATTTTCTCAAGGTCCTTTATCAATTGATAGGTCTTATTAATTACAATAGCAGTGTATTCCTTCCAAGAGGGCTTCCAATCAGGAAATCTATGAAGCATTTTCTCTTTGTATGCAATAAAAGATTTTAAGCCTTCTATTTCACCTTTCGATTTCTCACTGAATTCTTTTATAGGAGCCCATATTGGATGTATTTCTTTGCTCGGGATTAAAGTTAAGAGATAGTAAGCTTCTTCGGGCTCCCATATTGTATCATGAGAATAGTTTTGCCATTGCATCACTAGTTTTTCATCCTTTAAGAAAAAGTGAAAGTAGTGTGGAGCGCTATGACCAATCAGGGCATCACTACCTTTTTGTATGAAAGGTAGAATAAAGCTCTTCCAATCATACATCCTTTCAACGATGGAGCATACTGTACCTTCCTTGCGGCCACCAACTTGCCTCCCACTTTTTCTTATCAAGTCATCCAGTGTCTCCATGTCCTTGTGTTTTAGCTCTCTTGAGACTGTGCCAAAAACCAGATCGATATCCTTATGTGTGTGTCCAACCAACAAAAACCCAACTTCAATCTCATTGAAGATTTAGCATTGAGAAAAATGCAAAAAAGAGTACATTCTTATTCTCTCATCCGCAATTGTCTGCCTGTATTCTCAAATTCGCTAGTAGGTGACCTTTTTCTACATGTACATTGTGAATTGCCTTCATAACTAATGTTACAACTTGATTGCTATCATGTAGATGCAAGGAATCAATCCACATGCACTAAGACTCCACATAGATGTGTCTTCAAAAAGTATTTTCCTTGTAGCTTAAGTGGAGTATTTATGAATCGAGGTAATGTTGTTGTGTTCTGATCCATACCATCTACAATAACACACATGTACTCATTTGGATGAGAAATAGCTTGCTCCTTCCAAAATGCATATTTTAGTCTAGAATGCCAAACTAGTCCATGATGAAATTCTCTTTTTTTTTGTATGATTCTCTTTGTTCTAGAGACGTTGCACTCTCAAGTGCTTGCTTTAGATCATCACAATCACTGCACTTTCACATTTTTTCCCTTTTTGGGATTTTTACATGTACAAAGCTCTTCTTCCAAAGAGTATACAGATCGTGAAAAGAAGTTAGAGCATGCTCTCTTTTCCTTTGTGTTTCTCCAATAAACTTAAACACTTCTTTTTTTGTCAAACCTATCGGAAGATGCATTTCAGATAGATGGGGTTGACGTAAAGCATTTTCATGAATGTAGTCTTTTTAAATTGCTATTGCTGAGACTGTTAAGGCTCTTGTTTTGGGCCTTCCTGTGTTTCCATGAATGTTAAACTTCACTCCATACTTTGCTTTGTTTGCCAAATCCCAGTATGTGCCATGTGATAATCTTGTAGTAATGCGATATGCATTATTGCAAATACTTTTTCCATTTATACGAGGCTTTATTTGTTGTTCGAAATTAGGCTTTTTCATATCATTTACCAGAAAGCAAGAGAGCCTGATGAGTAGATATTCATTTCTTTTGCTCCCTCTTCTTTGCCACACCTGTTCTCTACATCCCTTGATGTCAAGCAAGTTAATGGAATGCATACAACTTCGGTTGCAACACGTAAATCGCATTGCTTTTAGCATAACATCTTCATTTAGTACTCTTATTCTCTTTGATTGCTTTTCTACATCTGTATGGACTCGCTTTCTTTTTATGCATATGTCTGTCCGTGTCTTCTTTACATTTGTACACTTCTCCTTATCAAATTTATTTGTCACTTTGTTTTCATGGGATGTTGCATCCTTCATCTTATTATAATCAAAGTCAAATACTAAAATAGTCTTTTGTTGGTTTCTTTTGTACATTCAAGTTTTTGGAATTTCCATCTCTCACTTACTAATTGTCCAACCTCTGACCGTGATAAGCAGTTCATGCAACAGTTTCCCTATAGGCAATTAATAGGTAAATTGCGTTATTTAGTCACCTACACCCGCCCAGACATATGCCAATATAGCATTAACTTTCTCTCACGCTTCATGCACAACCTTGGACATAAACACTGGAAGGCACTTCTTCGTGTCATTCGCTACTTAATATACACGTCGTAACCCTCCTCGTCAACTCACCCTCTCATAGGATGATCTAACTCTGATTGGGGGGGGGGGATAGATACATGATGTTCTACTACTGGCTTTACATTTGTGCTTGCAAGTGTTGCAGTCACGTGGCAATCAAAGAAACAAACTGCTGTAACATTATCATCAGTAGAAACTGAGTTCGTAGCAGTAGCAATGGCAACAAAGGAAGGACTTTGGATTCAAATCCTACTTGATGAACTACAACTACTTTTGAAACTCTCCTTATCATTATATTACGACAATCTCTCTTGTATTTATCTTGCAAGTAATCCTAAACATTCTGAGAAAACTAAGCATGTTGACTTGAAATACCATTTTATCAGGGAATTGATCGAAGAAAAGAAACTGAAGCTAGAACATACACCAACGGAACTGATGTGGGCGGACTTGCTCACAAAGCCACTACCTACTCCTCAACATGAAGCATGTTGCTCTAATTTAAGACTTAAAACAGTAGATTATTTTAGTTAAACAGTTTTGGCATTAAGGGGGAGTATTGAAATTGAATTAATGCTAAAACATAAAGAGACAAAATAAGATGATAAATCAAACGCAAAAGCGTGAATCAAAAGACACTCCAAATCGACACAAACAATGTACAAAACAATCAATTCATCATAATGAAAATACAACGTTCAGATACTTCTCTATGTCTATTCTCTATCTTTTCTCAACTTCTACAGGGGCTAGAAGAACCAAGGCAAAGAGGTTCAATTGCTAGCATGCTAAGCTTGAAAGCCTATGGGTGGAATGTTGAGGCTTCTGGGCCAAACCTCATGGGGTCTGGGAGCTATCTATCATATTTCAAAAGAAAATATATAAAAAAGTACTACATTCTACCAATTTTGTGAAACTAAAAAAATTAGCTTGAAAACTTTCAGAAAGATTTTATATTAATATATAAGCATAGCTTCGATAAAAACATCCCTGCACAAATAATGTTGACACTGAGGCACTCAACTTCAGTGTAGAGTATACGATGCCTTTTTTCTTGGCAACCTTTGTGCATGGAGAATAGTGCAAGATATACATTGACTCATTTTCATTCGCAATTTGCTCAACAATACTAGGAAGGAGAGTGACTTTGAAATTGTGCAAGTCGTGTAGGCCATCCTTGAAGACGGTAAAGGTGGATTAGCTTTGGAGCAACCATGAAAATGTTCTCATAACTAACATTGAAGGTGATTTAATGAAGATATTAATATTGCTCTCTTTTTAGCATGGAATTGCATCTTTTCCCATTCACATTGGATAAGAATCCATTGAACCTTTGTTTTTAGCAGATGACGGATTAAGAAAACTGTAATACGACATGTGAATTCGATTGGAAAGCATACGGTGTGCTTGTGTGATTGCTAATGAAGGCTGGGATTTATTCAAGTTGAACAAAGTTGCGTTTCTTGGAATGACTAAGTTGAATCAAAACAGATCATCCACTGGGCTAAGCAATTGATGAATTGCTACAATATTGCCATCACCAGAAGCAACATGCCCCGCACGTAGCAAGGCAATGTCATATTGTAAGACAATTTGATTATGACAATTAAACCATGCAAACCAAAAGAGATATATAGTACCTAAATTTATCCTATACAAGTTTGGGTCCTAAAAGAGGTGTGTGTGTGTGAGAGAGAGAGAGAGAGAGAGATAAGACAATTTGATTATGACAATTAAACCATGCAAACCAAAAGAGATATATAGTACCTAAATTTATCCTATACAAGTTTGGGTCCTAAAAGAGGTGTGTGTGTGTGGGGGAGAGAGAGAGAGAGAGAGAGAGAGAGAGAGAGAGTCTTTCTCTCACAAGAGAAATAAAAGATTGAAAATAGTCCTTGAAAATAGATAGGAAATAGACAAGATCAATTACTATGAATGCAAAAGAACAATGTACACCCTTTTTGAATACTCAAACATTAGGAAAGAAGCCAGCCGACAAAAGCACACATTAATATGTGACTAAGGTTATGAATGACACTCTATAAAGGGTTGGAATGGCTGGATGTATCGAGCACAAACCAAAGAATGACATTCAGGAAATAGCACGCATAAGGAGATAGTCGGGAAGGGGGGCTAGAAGAACCAAGGCAAAGAGGTTCACGAATTGCTAGCACGCTAAACCTGAAACCCTATGGGCGGAATGTTGAGGCTTCTGGGCCAGACCTCATGGGGATCCTCACAGAGAAAACCTCATCTGTATCCTTCCACACAAGGGATGCAGAGAGGCGGTTTCCAATATTAGGACTAGTGCTAGTTTTGAGCCCTGGAGCCTGCACCTCGATCACGAACGTCTTCTTCTCATTCAACTTGGAGAAAGATATCATTGTTGGATTCACCACCACTTTCATTCCCTCTGGCACTTCCACCTCTGCCTTGTACACAGATCTCGCTGCCCCCACATTTGTTATCGTTCTCGTAAACTCCCACCATCTGTCACTTGGTACTTCGGACCCTCCTTCCACCGGCAATGATACTGCTGGGTAGTTTAAATCCCTCTTCGTCTCTTCTGTTTTGCTGCATGTCTTATTGCTCCCAGTTATTAGCCTCATCTTTCTGGGGTCGTAGCCCTGACCGCATAACCATTCAGCATAATCTTCCCAAGCTATGTCATAAACTAGCCCGGGATGTATGGCTTTTGTTGGTTGGATCTGCCCAGATCCAAAGCCAAATTCTCCATCCTCATTGGATGCGTGCCCTACATCCAGCGGCATTGCTGCAATACCATTCCAGTAAATTAAGTTAAGCTCACGAAGCTTGCCAAAACAATAATCTGAATGTAGATACCAACGCACGGACAATCTAGCTCGACGAGATTATCTCACCTTCAGAGATTTCAGTTCTGATACTGTCTTCTAGCTTTGAAGACAGGACTCGCAAAACCAGGACTAAGGAATTATTGTATGGCTCCTACCTGTCGTCATAAGCGCAGACTTGATTGCTGCTGGGCTCCAAGATGGGTGGAATGACTTTACGTAGGCGGCAGCTCCGGCTACATGTGGGCATGCAATAGAGGTTCCCGAAGCAATGTTATAGCTCACATTCAAACGATGATCTTGAGGCTCATTAGTAATAGAATGAGCATGTGACCAGGATGCCAATATGCTAACCCCGGGAGCTGTTAAGTCCGGCTGCAGGCAGAACTCATAAAATGGTCATAGAGAACCATGAAAAGGCAAGTCCCGCAGATTCCAGAAATTGGAAAATCAAGAAATGTGCTTTAAATTGTTATTACCTTGAAAACCGGATAATTAACTCGACTGGGACCTCGAGATGAGAAAGATGCAAGAAGAGCTGAGGGTTGGTCCAAGGGATCCGTAGTAGGTAAGATCTGGACAATTGGATTGCTGTTTGACAACGGCCATAGCTGTATATTAGTCGCGAAGAAACAGCTTGAGGCTGGAGCGGAGCAAAAGCAGACTGCGAAATGCTACCCACGTCTACCTGTTAGATCGCGCGTAAGTTTGTAACGTGTCTCCATCTTCCATTCCAATCACACTCGTTGGGACACCGAATGTGAACGCCCCAATCTACGTAGCAGAATCATCTATGATTATCATGCCAACACCTCCAGCTAAAGAAACGGTTGTGCTCTGTTCAGGATGTCTTCCAGACTCACACGCGATTATTTTTCCCTTCACCTTCGCTGGGTCGAGAGAGCCGCTGCTGCAGTTTCTGGGAGAAAAGTGGTGGCACTTAGAGTAGTTTAGTGAGATCCATCGATGGAAACTATAAAACTGTCATAAGTGGTGACATACGTGACGTCTAGTAGTGATACCTGCTGAGATTGTTCAAGCCGGCATCGGCGCCGTATACAAGCGGATAATGTCCTTCGGGTACTTCAGTGTTGATTGCCCTAACCTGCCAAGAAATTAAGGAGATTGTCTCAGAGTGAAATCTTCATTGATGGCCAATGAATTCAAAACAAAAGAATCGGCAAAGAGATTAGAGATATCACCTTCAGCGTAACGTTGCTTCCGAGCACAACGGTTGAATAAAACTGTCGATCGATGCTGCTTGCCGCTTCTGTAATTACCCAAGGAGCTACGTTGGTAGCTTCGCCTATATCCGGCCCATTGTTCCCGCTAAGCAAACAACCACGATTCCCTTCTGGATAGCATAAAAGGACCCCAGAGCGATACTGTCTGCAAACGAGTCCTCGACACTGGGACCTCCAAATGAGATAGAGAGCACATCGACACCCTTGTAAATGGCCGTATCAAATGCATCCAAGATATCACCGTCATTACAATATCCTTCGTCCCAACACACTTTATACGAAGCAATTCTTCCTCCTGGCACGCCTCCCTGCGACTCTCCCCTCGCAAGACCAGACAGATTTGCGCCTCTTATAGCATTGCCAGCTGCGGTAGAGGCAGTATGGCTGCCATGTCCGTTGTAGTCTATGGGTGACAGGTAGTTGTCCTTGATCTCAACTAAGCTCGGCCCTTGGGACGCGGCAAAGGCGTTCTGAGTTGCAACGAAGGCAGCAGCGCTACTATCCAGTGTCACTTTCCTGGAGAGTCAAATTCGACGTCAGTAGACATGTGGTCTGGAGTCTGAAGTAGTAGGCATTTGTGCAATCTTAAAGACAATCACATTCACCATCACAAGGCACCGACATCACAAGCCTGGGCCTTGAAATATTTTACTACACCCCAACAGTCATGGTAGTAAGTTGGCAACGTTACGGGCAGCCATGGTAGCATCCCGGCGCAGCTTGATCAAGCTGATCATGAACCAGTCCACTGTCGCTGAAGCTCTCCGATTCAGGCCATATACCTGCGGGTAGAGATCCAGGGTACTTCAGTTGTTAGGTCGGCAAGCTTCTAAACACAGAGTGTTCTCATAAAACCTGCAAACCCTTACAATGGACCTGCAAAATTTTAGTTTTAACCTTTAAATATATATCTGCAATTTTTATAGTTTGCAAGATTTTTAACATTTTAGTTATATTTGGGCAAAATAATTGGCAAATGTTGAAGAAAAACCTGTGATTTCAAAGTTCTAAGTTTTGAGATCCGAAAAGAAAAATGTTCTTCGAGAACACTGTAAACTCACAAGAGCGTTGCCTAACCTAAGTCTAATGATCACTCTTGCTAAAGATTAATACAACATAAACACAGTGATGACGCTGACAATTCCTAAGCAGGCTTGAATTCACAACGTGCCTGTGTCCATCACTCCCATTACAATATTCAATTCCGACTTTAGGTTTCGTGGACTCTGTGAGGACAGTCCCAGGAGAGTCCAAGATCTGGTTGTGTGCAAGCCCAAATTTATGCTTTCGAACACCGACACTACCCCAGGCATAGCTGCAGCACGAGATCACACATTTGTCAGGCACGAGTGGCTTATCATGGCTGCTTTATGAATATCGACACGTTAGGGCAAGTGGCTGAGAACCGTCGAAGCTTTTATTGCAGCTGTAAATGATCGATTGACGAGCGATTTCCTCACTGAATGAGAGAGGTAGGGTATGCTTAACGAGCTCACCGAAACCACGGATTCTAGTTCCCCTTCTCACTGCTTTATATAGCTCAAACACTGATGTATATCCCGTGTGTTCTTCTTCTACAACACGTAATGTCTCAATGCTTACGTTCTAACACCGCAATCAATTCCAGAACATTACGTCAACAAAAGTAATTTTCCTCGAATAGTCGCCAATTCGACTTTAAAGAGCACTAGGGCATGCCAAGGAACAATGAAAAGAATGTGAAGGCACTAAAAGGTCTTTTCAAATTTCCACGAGGGACAAAGCGGTCTCTTTACCTAAGATATCATGTGCGGGCTTGTCGTTATAGACTCCAACAAGCTCTCTTCAATTTGTTGTCCTCGCTCATGCATGAATTAAAGGTGGTTTCAAAGTGACCCTCTACATGCTTTGCTTTGATAGTTCCATGACATCTCTTTTTTGGCAAAGTTGAAAAGCCTCTAATACATGATGAAAATAAATTAGCAAACTAGCAACATAAATTATGATGCTTTTCATGAGGTTTAGAAGTCAATTCAGACAAATGTTCTTCAGTGCATATGGAAAACGTGAAACAACATGATCTTTCAGAGAACGTTCAGGACCAAAACACTCTTGAGGAAGTTGTGGAGTTGGTAATGAATGTCTTAAGGATTTTTAGCAAGAGAAATATTTAGGCTTTTCAGTTTCGTATTTACTTGTCTTTAGTAAGGTTTAATCCCTTTGTCTATTACATTTTGTCTATCTTCTCATCTATGTAATGATTTTGGCAACAATATTATACTTTTAATTTTTTTATAAAAAGGCAACCTAGTCTTGGGGGGTCACTATGTATAAACCCTCTATACCACATGCGTTCAAGGCCTATTTCTAAAATCCCTTATTTGTAAAATTAATAAAATGTACCCCTTTTCTATACAAATCTATAAATTTTTCTCAAAACTATTTTAAATAGTCCCTTCTGTATATTTATTTCTGTAAATTTTAGAAATAAAAAATATCCTTCTGTTGAACTCACGTGATAGGGTTACATATGATGAGTGACCTCCTCGAGAACCTAGTAGGCCACCTAATGGTTACTTAACCATCTTAGAGCTAGTTCACACAACCTCTAATTTAAAATATGAGGTTCTTCTTATCTATTCATGACTAAAAATTGTGCGGACTTGTCATTTCACACTAGTCTACTTAATTATACCTCATAAGTCGAAGATATTAGGACTTTGAATACCAATGTGGAACTAAAATTGATGCACTACACACTACCTAAGGATGTAGGACTCGCTATTTGTAGTGAATGCACATCCCTTTGCTTCAAATATCAATGCTGACATTTTGATTATGAACAAAACTATCACTGCTAACTATGCTTTGAGCTAGATGATAGTTTGAATAAGGCTTTATATAGGCTTAGCAATGCAAGGAGAAACATGCTTCAACACTCACAAAATGAAATCTTACAAAAAATGAACATACATTGCTTAAAGAGACACACCTTCTTGAAAAACTTCCTTTCACACAAGTAGAGAGGAAGGAGGGTGGAGAGGGAGCATAAGTGTCAATGGGAGAGGGGCTTGGTAGGGGTGAGGAGAGTGGGGAATAGAGGAGGAAAGCGAAATCGCTGAATATAATGTGGGAGGAGAGATTTTTACTTTTCTTGCAATACAATTGTGAAAGATGGCATTGTGCGGGGTTTCGAGTTTTAAGCATCGCTATATAGCAACACTAGTCAATCGTTATATGGCGACACTTATACCCTAAAAGTGTCGCTATATAGCAACCTTTAGGGTATAAGTGTCACTATATAGAGACACTTATACCCTAAAGGTCACTGTATAGCAACACTTATATCCTAAAGGTCGCGATATAGCGACACTTATATCCTAAAAGTGTCGCTATATACTCATACCCTAAAAGCGTCACTATATAGTGACGAAACAGGGCAAAGCATCGCTATATAGCGACGATTCAGGGCACTTGATCTAAGAAGAGAGGGAAGGAGCTCATGGGTGGCTATTTTTTGGATCTTAATGGATTTCCTTGCATTTTGTGTTGTGATTTTGGAGGTGTGCATATGGAAGGGATGAGTGGAAGCTTGTCAGATGATGCGCCAATGCTCAAGCGTGCAGAGTGGCTTACGGAGAGGTTGTATTGTCATTGCACTCATTGCAAGCGAGAAGTACAACATTAACGCCGTATTGTCATGCGCCACTTAAGGATGTATGGGGAGGAGCCCAAACCAGTATCCACCATTGGTGGTGCACGTGGTGATGGATCATCAAAAAGTCAATGCTATTTGAGTTTGTGATTAATATTGCCTGCATACACGACATGAGATCTTGAGATAGGATGAGGAGGATGGCGAGGGTTGTGTGCATATACCTTCACACTTTAAGAAGGAGTATGGCTTATGGAGAGGTTGTATTGTCATTGCACTCATTGCAAGTGAGAAGTATGACATCAATGCCATATTGTCATGCGCCACTTGAGGATGTATGGGGAGGAGCCCAAACCAGTACCCACCATTGGTGGTGCACGTGGTGATGGATCATCGAAAAGTTAATGCTATTTGAGTTTGTGATTAATTTTGTCTACGTACACGACACGAAATCTTGAGACAAGTTCTTATATTTACACAAAACCTTGAGACAAGATGAGGAGGGTGGTGTGCGTATACCTTCACACTTTGAGAAGGAGTATAGTCTCCCGGATGTGCCAAATGATGAGGAGGGTATGGTGGACATGATGGATTCTATTTTTAGGGGCAAAGCACGTGATGTTCGAGTCTAAGGCCATGTACATGGTACCTTTAATAGAGGAGTTACAGATCTTATGGACATGAGTGCGGGTCTGATATTTCCAGAGCTCCTAGAAATACCAATGACATTTTTGTGTGGAACACATCGATTGAAAGAGAGTCACGTATGATTGTGAAGTCATGGCTAACTTCACACAAGATAGCCGAGCAAGTGCTTTGGATACCAATCTTCTCTTCTCGCAGTTCGATTATTGTGGGACCATACACAAAATCTATAAATTTGATTTTATACGATTGAGTATTTTCATTCTTGATGTAAAATGGTTTAGAACTATTTACGATGGTCTTTGTTCTTCTTGAGTATTGTGAGCAGGTGCATACTAATGATTTAATTAATTGAGTCTTTTGTTTTTAAATATCAATTGGTACATGTGCTTAAGCATAGTTTCATATAATTGATGGCATTTGGCACTTCAATATAGGTGGTTTTTCATCCGGATCGTTTTGATCCAAGATGGTGGTACGTGATCCAAGTTGCACCACGAAGTAAGCAAATTTTTGAAGATAGAGATGTGGATATGGAGATGCCACTACGAATGCCAGATCCAATTGATTTAGATGGATTTAGAGAAGAAGAAGAAGATCACAATATGAGCCAAGAGAGAGATGTGCATAATGACATCATACAGGAGGAAGATGGAGATCATGATATTGAGGAAGAAGATGATGATCATCAAGAATCACCCGACTTTATTGACACTACTACACACGGATCCTATTTCGACGTTTACGTACCGACGTTTAGTGCCCGCTTAGCGCTAATCATCGGTATGAAAAGCGGGTTTCCTAAAGCGTCACTATATAGCGACTTTTAAATGTCGCTATATAGCGACACTGTTATACTATTTTATAGCGACGTTTTCCAGAGAGGTTTTTTTTTTAAATAAGCCTTAAAAGTTAGTTTTTTCCAATGACAAATTTTTTTAAATTTTCATACATGTTTGATCTCATAGAGAATAAAAAAATGAGAGCATGTACATCAAGCCTTTGAAGCTCATATATTCATGTCGAAGTTTGAGATGAGAAAAATCAATTAAGAGCATTTACATCAACTGTTTCATCTTGAGCCAAGTCTAAGGTGCCAAACAAGTCTATCTCCAACACTATACCGAGTTGATCTCCTATATCATCATCGTACTCTAGCATCGTACGTTCACCTAAAAGTATTTGATCATCTTCTTCAATAAAGTGTGGTGATTCTTGATGATCATTGTCTTCTTCCTCAATATCATGATCTCCATCTTCCTCCTATGCGATGTCATTATGCGCATCTTCCTCTTGGCTCATATGGTGATCTACATCTTCTTCGTTAGATTCATCAATTGGATCCAGCATTGGTAGTGGCATCTCCATATCCACATCTCGATCTTCAAAAATTTTCTTACTTCGTGGTGCAACTTGGATCACGTACCACCATCTTGGATCAGAACGATCTGGATGAAAAACCACCTATATTGAAGATGGGTGCCAAACGTGATCAAATATATATATGAAATTATGCTCAAGTACATGTATCAATGGACTTTAAAAACGAAAGCTTCGATTAATTAAATCATTAGTATGCACCTACTCACATTGCTCGGGAAGAACAAAAGTATCACTTTCATCGGTCCAATGTTTGGTGGAGTCTATTGCAAAGAGACCGCTACTATCTTTTCTCACTGTCACATGGGGACCGTTGTAAATAGTTCTAAACCATTTTACATCAAGAATGAAAATATGAAATCGTTTGAAATCAACTTCATAGATGTCGCGTATGGTTCCACAATAATCCAACTGTGAGGAGAGAAGATTGGTATCCAAAGCACTTGCTCGGCTATCTTGTGTGAAGTTAGCCATGACTCCACAATCATACATGACTCTCTTTGAATCGATGCCTTCCACGCGAAAATGTCATTTATATGACCATAATGCATTGTATTTTTTGTACTGTAAAAGAGCATCATTAAAACAATGAATATGCATCTATTTTATAGCATATATTGCCACAAATAATTACTTAATTACGTCAAGAGGTAAGAAACTTACATGCACCATACATCCAGATGATAACTCTCGCTCACACTCGTTTATTGTCTATCCATCACGTTCGGCTTTACGTAGAGCTAGTTGTAGCCAATCAAGTGACATGTGAGTAGGGAGAAGAGCTAGATCCCATGGATATGGTTGTGATCACCTGTACATTACTCTGAATCTCGTCCTTGCATTTATTCTTTCTGCTTTGGCCACTTCATATCTCTCAATCCACTTCTGCATCTCATGGCTATTGAGGATACAAAACTTATTGAATTTCTCCATTTGCTCTTCGCTCATCTTTCTTTCAATCCCTTTTCCTTGAGGAACCTTGCCAACGATGCGATCATCATCCTTGTTATGCCAAGCTTGCAGCATATTGGGATCCGTGGATGCAAGAAATTCTGTGATATATACTAATGACTCTTGCACAAGCCATCCCTCTGCCATGCTTGCTTCTGGTCTTGCTCTTTGTCTTACAAATCCCTTTAAAGTTTTCATAAACCGCTCGAGAAAAAACATCCATCGACTATGAACGGTACCTGCTATAGCCACCTCATCAACTGTGTGCACAAGCAAGTGGACTTGAGTGTGCAAGCATGAGGTGTCCCTTTTTTATTGTTAGCCATGGTGGGATATTGTAATTCACCATGACTATGGGCCATGTCGACCAAGATGTCAAGCGTAACCCAAAAGGATTCAGGCCGTCCATGGCTAGCCCAAGATGTAAGTTGTGTGGCTCCCTCGCAATGTCCGGCCACTGATTATCTATGTGCTTCCAAGCTACACAATCTGCGGGAATCCTCAATGTGTCATCAGTGGACCGATGAGATGCATGCCATGTCATCAACTCCGCTATGGATTTGCATCGGAACATGTGTTGTATTCTTACAATGATGGGAAAGTGTCTCAAGACCTTTACCGGTATCCGCTCACCTTGCAAGTCATCTCTATATCGTTGTTCCCCACACTTTGGACAACTAGCCAAATCTCCATGCTCACGACGAAAGAGAATACAATCATTACGGCAAGCATGGATGGTATCATAATCCATACCCACTGTTGTTAGCATCTTTTTCGCTTCATCTCTTGATGCGGGCATGGTATTTGGTGTAGACAACATCTTCTGGAGCAACCTATGACAATTCAAAACATACATAGGCTTTGAATAATGATGATTCAGTATACACTATCCAAATGATGATTCTCAAAGCAAACAATATCCAAATAATGAGTCAAATTAATGCAAGAGCTAACCTCATTAAGGCCGAGACACTTGTATCCGACCACCCATACTTTACTTGTAGATTCAAGATTGAGAGACAAGCACGTAGTTTAGACATCCTAGCACCCTCATACAATTGTGTTGATTGCAACTCTCGCATTTTGACCTCAGACTCTGACAGCACGTGTACATGGGATATAGTGCCCCTAAAAATGGAATCCATCATGTCGACCATACCCTCGTCATCATCCAGGAGACTATAGTCTTGCTAAAAGTGAGAAGGTATACGCATACCCTCGTCACCCTCCTCAGCCTATTTTAAGATTTCGTGTAAATATAAGATCTTGTATTTCCTGGTATACAATAAGACTGCAAACTTAAATAGCTTTGACTTACCGATGGTCCATCAACAGGTGCAACACCAACGGTGGGTACTGGTTCTGGCTCCTCCCCATACATCTGCAAGTGGCGCATGATAATACAACATTGATGTCGTACTTCTCGCTTGCAATGAGTGCAATGATAGTATAACCTCTCCGTAAGCCACTTCGTGCTCCCAGGCATTGGCGCATCATTGGACGAGCTTCCACTCGTCCCTTCCATCTACACTTATAAAATCACAACATAAGCATGAAGAAGAGATATTAACAGTTATAAAATAGCATCTATGAGCTTTTTTTCATGCTACAACAAAAAAGTGACTGTAAGCGTCGCTATATAGCGATCTTTTTTCTCTTTTCCATCGCTATATAGCGATGGTTAAGCATCGCTATATAGCGACACTGTGGGTTAAAACCCGAGACTCCCGTCGTGCGGCGCTTTCTTTATCCTCTTCTCTAATCTCTCAAGTAAGCAAGCCAATCTCTCCTCCCACCTATTTTTGACGACCTCCCACCTATGTCCGACAACCTCCCACTCTATTCTCCACTCCTCACCCTTCTCCTAGCTCTTGTACCCCTCTCTACCCTTTTCCCTCTTTGGTTTCTTAAAAGGAAGTTCTTCAGAGGTGAGTTTGTTTCAACAATGTAGGTTGTTTATTTGTTAGCTTTAGTTTTGTGAGTGCTTCTCTTTGTATTGCTAAACCTATAAGCTAGTTTTCATGCTTGTTTTCAAAGGATTGAAACAAAAAACGAGATTTCAAGAAAGAAAGAAGACTCACCTCTTTTTTCTTTATTTGTCTTCCTTCTCTTTCTCCTTGTCTCCTCAATCTCCTCCTTTCCTTGTCTCCTCAATCTCCTCCTTTCAAGAAGTTACTTTTGTAATCTCCTCCTTCCTCTACCATCTTATTTAAAAAATGGGTTCTTTCCTCTCTTTTGTAGGGCCAGTCCACAACACCGAGCGGGACGTACTATTTTAGGTAAGTGCTTCCTCTTTTTTCCATTTATTATTTTTGTTATTTGCATTGGCCTGCAGCTAGCGCTTAAGACGCTAGTTGCAATGATGGGTGTAGGAATCGTCTCTTCCCCTGAATCTCTTTCCTTCTTCCCTCCTTCAATCTATTTCCTCCTCTTTCCCCCTTCTCTCTTTCCTTTCCCTCTTATTCTCTATTTCCCCATTCTCTTATGCTCATGGATAAGCATAAGCATGAGCTTATGCTTAAGCATTAGCATAAGCATGAGCATATATCTCTTTTTTCTCCCCTTCTCTTATTCTCTCTTTCCCCCTTCTCTCTTTCCTTTCCATCTTATTCTCTATTTCCGCATAAGCTCATGCATAAGCATAAGCATGAGCCTATGCTTATGCTTAAAGCATAAGCATGAGCTTATGCTTATGCTTATGTGGCATAAGCATGAGCATAAGAAAATGAGACATATGCTCATGCTTATGCTTATGCATGAGCATAAGTGGAGTAGACATATGCTCATGCATAAGCATGAGCATATGTCTCTTTTTTCCCCCCTTCTCTTATTCTCTCTTTCCACCTTCTCTCTTTCCCCCTTCTCTCTTTCCTTTCCCTCTTATTCTCTATTTCCGCATAAGCTCATGCATAAGCATAGGCATGGGCTTATGCTTATGCATGAGCATGAGCTTATGCGGCATAAGCATAAGCATAAGAAAATGAGATATATGCTCATGCTTATGCTTATGCATGAGCATAAGCGAAGTAGACATATGCTCATGCATAAGCATGAGCATATGTCTCTTTTTTCCCCCTTCTCTTATTCTCTCTTTCCCCCTTCTCTCTTTCCTTTCCCTCTTATTCTCTCTTTCCGCATAAGCATAAGCATGAGCTTATGCTTATGCTTATGCTTATGCTTAAGCATAAGCACGAGCATAAGAAAATGAGACATATGCTCATGCTTATGCTTATGCATGAGCATAAGCAGAGTAGATATATGCTCATGCATAAGCAAGACTATATGTCTCTTTCCCCCCCCTTCTCTTATTCTCTCTTTCCCCCTTCTCTCTTTCCTTTCCCTCTTATTCTCTATTTCCGCATAAGTTTATGCATAAGCATAAGCATAAGCTCATGCTTATGCTTATGCATGAGCATGAGCTTATGCGGCATAAGCATGAGCATAAGAAAATGAGACATATGCTCATGCTTGTGCTTATGCATGAGCATAAGTGAAGTAGACATATGCTCATGCATAAGCATGAGCATATGTCTTTTTTTCCCCCTTCTCTTATTCTCTCTTTCCCCCTTCTCTCTTTCCTTTCGCTCTTATTCTCTATTTCCGCATAAGCTCATGCTCATGCATAAGCATAAGCTCATGCTTATGCTTATGCTTATGCTTAAGCATAAGCATGAGCATAAGAAAATGAGACATATGCTCATGCATAATCTTTTTTTCCCCTTCTCTTATCCTCTCTTTCCCCCTTCTCTCTTTCCCACTTCTCTCTTTCCTTTCCCTCTTATTCTGTATTTCCGCATAAGCTCATGCATAAGCATAAGCATGAGCTCATGCTTAGGGCTGGACCGAGGTCAAAAGGAAAAGGGGAAAGAATAAGAAGACTTCTGACAAAGGCAAGGAGGCAGAGGTTACCCAGCCTATAGTAGTGCCTCAGAGACCTGATAGGCAGCCACCCCAAGGTCTAGGGAGAGCTTCTTCTTCGTCCCCCCATAGCTTCAGGTCCCCCTCTCTCCGTGTCCCTAGCCCCCCCTCACCCAGCCCCAGCCCTTACCCCAGTCGCAGTCCCCTTCTTGTGCCCCTCAGCCTCAACCCCCGCCTCTTCCCCTTCAGCCCCAGCCCTAGCCCCAGCCCCATCCCGCCCCCCCCTCCCCTCTCAGCTCTCCCGCAGTGTCAGCTTCACCGATGGTATCTCAACCGCGTGCAGCCCCTACTCTCCCACCGCCATCCCCCCTGCTAGTCACTTCAGTGGAGTCAGTGTCTCCTACCCCGCAGCCTCCTCCCCCCTCCTCACCCCAGGCAGGGCACCCCGAGACTACACCACCCCAGGAGCAGCCTTCCTTATCTGCTAGCCCGACCCCCTCAGTCGCAGATTCTGGCGGGCCTCAGCTCCAAGAGAGAGAGCTCCCTCGCGACTTCTACAGGTCCGACCCTGGGATTACTTGGATGTGGCCGACCTCGAGACCTTCCCAGCTTGCCTCGACATCAGTATCTTCCTGCTCCGCAAAGGGGCGGATGGGAAGATCGTAGCCTTGGCCCCGAGGGATGGACCTAGCTTTGCCTTCACTTTTCTTAGCGACGACACCGAGAGTTGGATAGACGACTCGGTCTGGGATGCTCTCAGAGAGCAGACACACGCTCAAATTTGCTCCTAGATAGGCCCGACGGGTGGATAGCTTCTCGAGACCCAGTGGTCCGAGGGTGACGTGCACATGTGGTGGCGATGCGTCGCCAAGCGTTTCAGATTGATTGTGATCCTCAGGCCCCCCTGCCTTGGCCCCTCCCCAGGATGTCAGAGTCTGGACAGCACAGAAACTTCGCGCCTTCTACGGGATGACAACCTCAGAGATCTCAAGCTGGCTCGAGAAAGCGTTCGTCCATGGCACCAAAGGCCTGACGCCTTTGCTAAAAGTTTTGAAGAACGGGTAGGATGACCCCACCTCCCCCTCAAAACCCTCACAGAAGCATCTGCGCCTTCATTCCGATCTACCACCCTCTTCATCGACCTTGGCCGTGAACAGACAGTTGTTCGCAGCCTACCAGTCCTCACCATGAGCTTACACTTTGTTTCCTGGAATGTGAACGGGTTTCATTCTTCTGGCACCCGTGGTCCTAGGAAGCTTATCTTGAGACAGGAACTTCAACCAGTAGTGATTGGTTGCTTGGATATGCTCCTACTCCAGGAGCATAGGCTTTCAGTGGCTCATACCAGTAGTTGCGGGAAGATCCTCCCTGGGCGCTCTCACACTTATTGGGAGCCCTTGATCGGCGAACAAGGGAGGAGTGGCGGTGTCTACACGTCCGTCTGCGTTGCCCAGGGAGTTTTT
The DNA here is from genome assembly GCF_047967505.1 of Dipteris shenzhenensis. NCBI lineage: Eukaryota > Viridiplantae > Streptophyta > Polypodiopsida > Gleicheniales > Dipteridaceae > Dipteris > Dipteris shenzhenensis. Next base: position 2,263,808 of record NC_141613.1, read on the forward strand.
GACCATGGTACGTTGGTCCCAGGCCGTGCGCTGTGGGTTGGCCTAGAGTTGGAGGGCTCCAGAATAGGAGTCCTCAACATTTATGCACCCACAGTTCTCTGACGCAGAGCCACTTCCTGGAGGACACTTACAGAGCTTCTCCCAGACATGGATTTGTGGATTGTTGGAGGTGACTTCAACAATCTTGAGACCTTGGAGGACCAGCAGGGCAGAGGACCAGAGTTTACAGGTATAGCTCAAGCAGAGCAGACCGCTTGGGACTCCTTTCTCTTTGCGACAGGAGGGAGGGACAGCCGGAGAGACCCTGCCTTCCACCGATGGCAAGGGAGCTTGGACTTCTCGTGGGGTTTCTGCAGGGAAGGGGGCAGACTCCTGGAGAGATTGGACAGATTTTATGTCAGTGATTGGGCCATCAGCAGAGGTGGTCAGGTGGGTGTAGTGCCAAGGACGATGCTCTCCAACCACGCGCCAGTGCTCTTGACACTAGACTCGGCAGCTCAGTCCCTTGCCCCCCATTCGTGCAAAATTCCTGATTCCATCTTTTCTAGGGAAGAGGTGCGCAGTCGTATTGGTAGCCTTTGGGACAGAGATTGGGGCGAGTGCATGGATCTGGCAGAGTCGGTGGCTTAGGCCCTGCAGGAGTCCAGCCAGATTTGCCAGCTAGTAGCCCTTTAGGTTCGTCAAGAGTGGTGGGGCAGAGAGAGAGCTCTTCGTAGGGACCTCGCCTCCATTCAGCGGCTCCAGTAGGTAGCTCTGAGTTCGGAGGAGCTTCGAATCCAGGCCCTTCAAGCCAGAGCCCTTCTAGAGGAGACTCTCTAGCGTTGCTCGGAGTTTTCTTATCACGCCTCCCTTTCCTACTAGGCTAGGAAGGGCGACAGGATGAGCAGAGAGTTCTTTAGGATCATGGTCAGAGGGCGGCAGGTGACCAGATCCGGAGTTTTAGGACAACGGAGGGCCACATCATTTTCGACCAGGAGGAGGTCATGGGGTTGGCTACCGACTTATACAGGACTCTTTTCCAGTAGGAGTAGCTTGCCCCCCATACCGGACATTCCCGCGAGGAGGTGTGGAGGCACACTCCGACCCTTGTTCAGCCCAGCATGCAGACGACACTAATGGCACTGTTTACCATCGTCGAGATGCAGGAGGCTTTGATGGCTATCGATGGGCAGAAATGCCCTAGTGAGGATGGGCTCTCTAGAGCTTTCTTCACTTCATTCTGGGATTAGATCCATCAGCCCCTCCTTGCAGCTCTCTAGAAGATTTTTAGCAGTAGACATATGCCAGAGAGCCTCTCTTCGGGATTGATCTGCCTCATCTCGAAGGGGGGAGATCGACAGGAGATCCGTGAGTGGCGCCCGATCACTCTCCTCACCACTGCCTATAAAATCCTTGCCAAAATGATCAGTGCCAGAGTTCGGCCACTACTTCCTGACCTCATCCATGACACTCAGATAGGCTTTGTCTAGGATTGCAGTATTCTGGATAATGTCTTCACCTTCACAGAGGCGATGGAGTGGGCTCAGCACAGCGGGTTTCACTTAGCCATCCTACTTCTCGACTTTGAGAAGGCTTACAATCGAGTGGACTGGTCCTTCCTGGAGGGTCCTTTGGAGAGATTTGGATTCCGAGTGGGATGGATTCAGGGTATCTCAGCGTTATACAGGATAGCTTCCAGCAGGGTCATCATTGGCGGCAGGATGGGAAAGCGATTTCGATTGGAGAGATCAGTGCGTCAGGGTTACCCACTTGCTCCTTACCTGTTTCTCTTCTTCGTCGAGGCAATGACGCACTATCTTCGTGCGAGATCGACAGGGATTCGGGGTGTTCGCCTTCCCATCAGGGAGGACACTGAGCTCCTGGACTCGGAGTATGCAGATGACACGGCGCTGTATGTTCAGGATGATGAGATGACGCTAGAGAGGGTGAGGCTAGCCTGAGAGGTCTTCTGTTCGGCAGCCGGTGCGAAAATCAACTAGAACAAATCAGTTGGTTTTCTCACAGACCCTGGGGCCTGCTCACAGTGGGGGAGGTTTTTGGGTTTCAGATGGATCCTGCAGGGGTAGACTACTAGATATCTCAGTTTTCAGGTCGGCCTGGACATCACGCCAGCTCAGCAGTTTCTCCTATTGCTAGATTCCATACGACGAAAGCTGGGTTTTTGGAGCACTGCTAAGCTCTCTCTTGCAGGTCGTGCCCTTGTGGTCAATCAGGTTCTCCTGGCCACGGCCTGGTATGTGGCCTCTTGTTGGTGCTTCTCGCGATCTTACGTGGCACAGCTCAGGAGGATGGTTCAGAATTTCCTGTGGTCCGGAGGGGATGGTCTCAGAGATACCAGAGCCAGGGTAGCTTGGCAGACAGTCATTCTTCTGCAGGCGGAGGGTGGCTTGGGGGTCATTGATCCAGAGCTCCAGAGTCAGGCCCTGCTGGGCCAGTTAGTTATTCGCGGTTTGACCCTCGGGGGGCAGACGTGGAAGATGCTACTTCAGTAGGGGATTAGTTCTTGCACCCCGCACTGAGGAGGAGAGTGGCTACCGTCCCTCAGGTGGATCTTCACCTCTGCACCGCTTACCCGCCCCCGTTCCCCGCTCACGGTTTGGAGGCGACTTCATCTCAGCCTCATCCAGTCACCTCCTAGCAGTCAGGAGGAGATCGACCGCCACTCCCTCATCTGGAATGGTCAGGTCAGAGATGTCTCGGGTCTTCAGCTGGAGGAGAGGTCGCATATCTCGTGGGATGGCTAGATGTGGGGGCCCGCTCGATCCCTCTGAGTTTGGAGGGACTCTTACAGACACTTGGAGACTGCTGCACTAGCAGCCGTGGCCGGGGGCGTTCGTGGAGCTCAGGTGAGGTGTACAGAGATAGATGGAGCGATTCCTGTCGAATGGATGGTACCACCAGAGATTCAGACCCTCATGCCTGATGATGCCTGTTGGCTTGGACAGTTCACCCCCTGTGGCATCCCACTAGTTGTTGTAGGTCAGCTAGATGACACCTCTGTCTCCTTCTTCGCCGTTTTGGGGGACGGCCGACTCAGGAGAGAGGGTGCGCTCATCGACCCCCTTCTCTCGTGGTAGAGGGTTCGTGTCGTAGGCCTCGTGGGGAAGGTTTGGCAGGTCGATCCTAGAGTAGAGCAAGATCAGCTGCAGTTGTGGCGTCTCTAGCTTTGGGAGGGGCAGGCCCTTTCAGAGCTTGACTGGGACCCAGGAGAGTGGAGATGGCCAGAGGTTGTGGCAGACCAGGGGCCAACCCCTTTCTTCGCTTATAGTACGAAACTCAGTAGGAGCGTTCTCGGGAGGATGCAGAGCAAACCGTGCACCCAGCAGCCCAGTTGGTATGCTCAGGGTATTTCCAGGCTATTTCTGCAGGCCTCCTGGAAGGTCTTTGTGGGAGAGTTGGCGGCCGCGGAAGATTTCCTACTTCCTTTGGCTACTCGCCCACAAGGGACTTCCAGTGGGAAGCTGGTTGTGGCAGGTTGGTCAGGAAGGACTCTGTCAGATTTGTCATGAGGACGAGGAGTCACCAAAGCACTACCTATGGAGCTGCACTCACGCCCAGGAAGTGTGGAGGTGGGCCTTCGGGATCATTACTCGTGCAGCACCGGAGTTAGGTTTGATCACTTGGGGCGCGTTCTGCTGGTGTAGCACCACACCTGGCTATCGCCAGTTGTTCGAGGCAGGCTCGTAGGACCCTATGTTCCTCATCACACAGGGGACTTGGGGGCCGCTTGAGGGCATCTCGCAGCACTTGGCAGAGGTGGACACAGGATCTCAGGTGAGGCAGCTAGTCTGGGAGATTATTAGCAGCATCGTTGGATGGCACATTTGGACCTCGCGTTACGCGCAGATCCTCAGAGGTACCTCCCCCTCGACTGCCCAGGTCATGGCTGACATCTGGAGCGAGATTATCCACACGCTCAGAGGTTAGTGGGACCAGATCCAGGGGGACTCCCGGGCCGAACGGGAGAAGCGGAGACGTTTCCTCTGAGATTGGGACACATAGGGCCTCTTCTTTGAGCATACATCTCAGGGCCTTCAGTGGCGCTACTCGTCGCCTCTCTGGCTGTTTATTCACACTCGCCTGATCCCTCCGTGAGAGAGACCTTTTTTGTTTCCTCTTAGGGCTGCGTGTGATTTGTGAACGCAGCCCCGTCAGCTGCAAAACTGACCCCATGTATTCTTTTTTTTCAAAGTAATATAATCAGCACTGATTTTTTGGAAAAAAAAAAAAGACGAGTCAGCACACTCGCGTTCCTATAGGTCTCCACTTGGTCCGAAGACACAGTATCAGTCAGGTCCCTTTCCCTCTCCTACTCCCACTGCTACTCCTTGCTGTGGAAGCACTCGTGCAGCTTCCACTCCTTCTGACTCTACTACCGTCAGTCCTCCTTACTCATCAGGGGATCTCTCCTATCAAATCATAGCTGCCAGAGAGATAATAGAAGATAGAAAGGGCAAAGAAGTGATGGCCACCATGAGGAGGTTGATGAGCCATCACTTCAAGAGCGGCATAAATACTGATTGGCGATATCAAGATGGCCAAAAGAAGCAGGCGGTCATTGATGAGTTAAAACAAAAATACCCTAACCCGCCAAATTGGGAGTTTAATGAGGATTATATGCGAGAGCGCATGGGTTTGGTCTTGAAGCATCGTAGATCAACCTTGCATACTTCCATCACAAAGGGGTTGGCTAAACCCAGCTGGGCAGACAAAGCTGATTGGAAGTTCTTCAAGAAGTAGAATACGGACCATCCCGAATTGTTCGAGGGTCAGAGGAGGGCTGCGAAGAGATGGCTGGACGTCGTAGGTACTTCGCACTTTGGTGCAGGCGGACGGTTGGTGTTCGAGGCAACTGTGGTAAGTCTACTTTTTCTCATTTAATGTATTGTTCTATTTGTTTTACTACATATTACATGCACTTTAGCTAACTCTAACTCTCGTAAATTGGATCCACAGTAAGCTACGATGGGTCGTCTTCCTACAGATGCAGAGAGGCAACGCGCATTTCAGATAGGAACAAAGCCGTGGTTTATTGAGCAAGAGGCAATGGGAGCGACGGTCGATTGGGCTGAGGTGGCTGCTCGTACGGTATAAGTTTACTCCTACTTGTAATCTCACTTTTTAAATTGTTTTATTCTTTAAGTTCCAATCTAATTTTTGATTTATATGGTTCACTCTTAGGGTCAAAGCTCAAGCGTCCCATCATCGGAGGCGAGCGATCAACAGGGCCAAGGATCAGACACATGTGATGAGGATGAGGGAGAAGAACCAGCTGACAAGGACCAAGGAACAAGCCAACAAGACGAGGACGATTCGGATTCGGATGAGTAGTAGTAGTAGTAGTAGTGGTAGTAGCATTTTCTTCGCCCTGTATGTCATTTTGTATGTCCGCTCATTTGAGCAATTTTGTATCGCCCTTTCGAAAGGGTAATTTTGTTACAAACAATGTTGTATATGTCCGATATGTATATGCTTTTATTGCTTGATCATTTCATTTGAGCGATTTTGTATCACCCTTTTCGCAAGGGAAATTTTGTTATAAAAAAACTTTGTTTTGTAATTACCAAAAAGAAAAAGGATTAGTGGGGCTAAACAGGGCCATAGCAAGCCCTGTTTAACCCCACTAACTCTTTTTTTTAAGTTTTGTTAATCGTCGCTATATAGCGATGCTTACCAGTGTCGCTATATAGCAACGATTAACAGTGTCGCTATATAGCGACGTTTGTCATCATCACTATATAGCGACGGTTCTTTTCCGACACTTTTAGCGACTCTTATATAAGCGATGTTTACACCCGTGAAAAAAAAATTTTAATGTAAAAAGCATCGGTATTTTCGTCGGAAAATGGCCTATGCCTTGTAGTGTGAAGAAGATGATCAAGTGTGACTATATAGCGACACTTTTTAAGCTCGCTTTGCATACCGACGATAAGCGCCCCACGTGCGCTAAATGTCAGTGCTTAGCCGTCAGAATAAGGCCCGTGTGTAGTAGTGTATTGAGCTCCATTGATTTGGGGGAGCCTCTAGTAGATGTTCTTAGATCTGCTTGGCTAACAGTTTCCTTAGCGAGGTCTTGCCTAGACACCATTGGTTTGTCTTCCATCTGGGATAAGAAACTGTGTTGGAGGGCCAAGAATTGGGAATTCTTTCTAGGATTTCTTGCTCTAAGTCTCTTTCACCATCTATCATGGAGTATTTATGTTGAATGTGCTCCATGCTTATCCAATCTGCTAGCTGCGGGTCCCAAATATTTGCCCATATTCAAAAATTAACTTACAAAAGGAACTATTTAAAGTAATCTTAGAAAATATTACAAATTTGTATAAAAAAGGATACATTTTATCAAGAAATTTTCTATAGATAAGGGATTTACAAATAGGCCTTGAACGCATGTGATATAGAGGGTTTATACATAGTGACCCCCCTTAGGGCCTCACAAAGAGGTGGAATTAATGTATTGGCCTCCCAATGGTACGTGAAGCCACAAAATCTGAAAGATAGAACTCACGCCTTGCTGCTCAATGTGGGGGTTAAAGGTCACTGTGCCTTTACCCCAGTTATGTACAATACTTAAACACATATATAAATGAATGAAAAAGAAGATTAGGGTGGTTCTGCACCCACCAAAACTTGTGTGGCTCTCTGTCTCTCTCTCTCTCTCTCTCCTTCTTCCATTGAGAGCACTCTCAACTGGTATTAGAGCCCGGGTGATCTAGCTGAGATGCGTGAATGCTTGAAGCTCAGCACCTCTGTGGGAAGCTTTGTGGGTGACTTTACTTGCATTCGAGTGTGCAGAGAGCTTGGAGGAACCTTTGGAAAAGTCACTTTGGTTTTGCGAAGTGGTTTTGAGATCCTGTTAAGTGTTTTCAAAGAAAAAGTCGTTTTTTGAGCTTTTCCCTGTTCCGTTCGACGACAGAGACTCCGTATTGACTTGTAGAGGCAACTATTGCTTGCTTTTGGTATCCACTTCACTTCAGGAGCTTGGAAACACCTTCATTCTTGAATCTGGGATCATTTCATTGGATTTCTAACTCATTGTGTCAGTTTCTGCGTTTTTTGCTCGGGTGTTCGAACTCAAGTTTGGAGCAACCATTTGCAGATCTGTCAGTTTCGATGGACTCAGGAGGTCCTAAAACTTCTATGTTGCTCATCATTCACACTCCAGTGGAGTTTAAAAACAGCTCTATTTCCAAAAACTTTTTTCAGTCCGTGTGTTGGACCCAGTGATTGAGACCACGGTTTCCAAAACCGTCTGTCCCATTGCGTTCCTGACGCCCAAAAACCCCTACCTGTCAGTTCTTGCATGATTCAGTGGAGGATTTTCAGAGTTATAGATCTCTGTGTATTCGATTTCGTCTCTCTATTATGCATTTTTCATTCTAAGGTTTTGAAACCTTAGATTTATGCCACATGGCAGTGGATAAGTGTTGACTCCCATTTCTCACTCATTGGTTGGGATTTTGGAGTTCTGGTAGAGGAGAGATATTTGCATGTTTTCTTGCTGAGTCCGATTATGCAATGGTGCCCATGTTTTGAGGCATCTCAGGTTCTATTTCAGTAGCGGTCATTACCGTGGGACTATGATTTCTTGAGCATACCTTATGCAGATCACTCTGGTTGCAGTTTGAGCAGTGTGCGCTCATTCGTGGTATGCATTGGGTTGCAGTGGATGATTTATAGGCCATTTGGATGCATTGCGGTCCTTATTGGATGCGTTGATAGGCCCAAATTGCCTTATGGGATGCTATTTTTTATGGACGCTTTGCACGTGGATGCTATTTTATGCTGAGGGACAGCTTTGACACATTGCAGGTGATGCACTGATAGTGCTATGCTCTCTTGGATGAGATATTATTAATGCATATGCCAGTGGATGGTGTTTATGCTTGAGTCATTTGGCACTTATTGGCATTTTGGATTGCCATTGCAGTTGGCATTTTCTTTTGGGCCAAATTTGCTCATATGGATGCATAGTATATGCACATGAGTCAGATGCTTTGAGCTTTGAGTTTTGGTGATATTTCAAGCTATTGTGGCATACACATTTGGGTGCACCTGGTATTTGGTGTGATTCTCTCTTGTAGGCACTAGCATTTGGGATTTTGTTTCATTTGCATCATGGCATCCTCTTCCATGTCTGAAAAGGAGCTTTTCAGCATTAAAAAGTTTGATGGGAAAAACTTTTCTTTGTGGAAAGAACAAATAAGGGATGTGCTTATTCAAAAGAAGCAGAAATTCCAATCAGCTTTGTCTGCCCAGCTAGGTTTAGTCCTCCCCTTTGTGATGGAAGTACGCAAGGTTGATCTACGATGCTTCAAGACCAAACCCATGCGCTCTCGCATGTAATTCTCATTGAACTCCCAATTTGGCGGGTTATGATATTTTTCTTTTAATTCATCAATGACCACCTGCTTCTTTTGGTCATCTTGATACCACCAACCAGTAGCAATGCCACTCTTAAAGTGGTGGCTCATCAACCGCCTCACAGTCGCCATCACTACTTTGCCCTTTCTATCTTCTATTATCTCTCCGACAGCCATGATTTGATAGGAGAGGTCCTCGATTTGGTAAGGAGGACTCATGGTAGTGGAAGAGTCAAAGCGACTGGTGTTTGTGCAAGCACTTTCGGAGCGAGGAGTAGCAGTGGGAGTGGGAGAGGGCAAGGGGCCTGACTTGTATTGGGTCTCAGGACCAAGTGGAGACCAGTAGGGATGTCAGTGTGTTGACTCGTCTACATCTCCCAAGTCAGCACAACATAAGCGGCCTCTCCTACTCTTCCTTCCCTTACGATGGGCATGCCCAGGTGATGACCCCTTGGTCAAAGGGGCATGAGGGGATGGTTGGGCAGTAGGTCCAGCTATCAGTGTAGGAGAGGGAATTGCTAAGGTCCTCTAAGATAGGAGAGAGAAGAATCTCACTATCTCCTCATCGGTCATCTATGCTACAAACTCGTCGGGACTCCCGACAAAGCCATGGACTACTAGTAAAGGAGTTCCCTGAGGGGTAGTCACAGTGCTACATCTAAGAGGAGTCGGAGGGGTAGTCGCAGTGCTATGTCTGAGAGGAGTCATAGGGGTAGGCCCTTGAGGTGTCACCTAAGAGGAATCAAAGTCCTTTAGAGAATAGAGATTGTGATGTCTCCTCCTACAAGGCTATCCATACTCGTCGGACGTGTGACGTGATCCCATGTCTAACGTAGACACAAACACGAAAACAAAAAACAAACATAAGCATAGGCATAGGCATATGCTTATGAAAAGAAGACAAAAAGAGAGGAAAAAAGAAGAGAAGGAAAGAAGAAGGAGAAGGAGAAGGAGAAGGAGAGGCAGAGGGACAGAGGAGAAGAGGAGAAGGAGACATATGCTCATGCATAAGCATAAGCATAAGAGAAAGAAGAGAGAAGGAGAAGGAGAAGGAAAAGGAGAAGGAGATGGACATGCATAAGCATATGCTCATGAAAAGAAGAGAAAAAGAGAGGAAAAAGAAGAGAAAGAAACGAGAAGGATATGCATAGGCATATGCTTATGAAAAGAAGAGAAAGAGTGAAGAAAAAAGAAGAGAAGGAAAGGAGAAGGAGAAGGAGAGAGGAAAAGAGAATAAGGAGACATATGCTCATGCATAAGCATAAGCATAAGAAAAGGAAGAGGGAAAAAGAGAAGGAAGAGCCAAGTGACTAGATTCAAGCTTGGAGGGCGAATGGAGAGGAACCTCCTGTTGGAGCTAGTAGACGTGAAAAATGTAGGAACACCCCCCCCAAATCTCATTGACGAGGAGCGCATGCGGAAGGCTCGTGAGTGCAAGAGAGCCTCTAGAGCTAGAGCTCGCGTTGCCACCACCCATCCACCTCCACCTCTACATCCCACCTCCACCCCACCTCCACCCCCACCCCCACCCCCACCTCCATTGTCCCCCCATCCTCATCCGCTCCCCTACCTCCAGCCTCCGTCCTTCCCCTAGCCACCTACATTTTGGCCTCCACCTCTACCTCTTCCCCCTCCACCCTCCCCCCTCCCCCTCCCCCTCCCCCCTTCCCCTTGGTGCCTCCCTTCCCCCCTCCACCCTACCATCTCCCATTGATCCCCTTACCCCACCTTGCAGCAGCAGTGTTGCTTCACGACGTGACTTGCCGAAGTCCACTATCCATCGTCGTACTAGCAAGATTGTGGTCTTTTTTTAGTGACCTCACGCCAACTTCACAGTCTTCTCTTCTCACGTCCTTGATTGATCACCCTGACTTGGTAGAGTGTAGGAGGCTTGCTGGTCTTGGTGCACGTAGAGATAGGGCTGTATGTAGCGAGGTCCTTAGCAGTGTTCGACGTTTCTATGCTTCTATTAAAGATAGGAACTCCAGTGATGCCTTGGCAGCACGTTGTGCTATTGTGGCTGCCATTAGTAGACCTCATATGATAGGCCATGTGCGTACCGCTTCACATCTTCTTCAGATTGCACCACGCACATTGCGAGCAGGCATGATTAGGAGGCAGAGTCTAGAGGATAGTGAGACTGATGCTCTTTGGGTTTTGAGTGGTCGTGCACCTCGCAGTGATCGATTGTTGGATGATTCCACTAGGTCCTTCATACAACAGTTTTGGGAGGAGCATTGCAGAGCATCCATACAACAGTTTTGGGAGGAGCATTGCAGAGCATCCCCGGTGTTCAAGAAGGCATTGCGGAAGAGGGTGTCGCGCGGTGTGTACATTCAGCATGGTGCATGTTTTTTAGAGTCTACCCATACTGAGTTGTACACCCAGTTTGTAGAGGCGCACCCGGAGTTCAGGATTGGGCAGAGGTCATTTGAGCCATGCAGGCCATGGTTTGTGCGATGCTCTCAGGAGTGTGACACATGCTGTTGTCGCTACCATGTGGATTTTGGATTGATGTACGACGTATTTCGTTCCCTTGATGGTCATAGGGGAGTGGTTCCTACTAACCCTCGCAACTTCATTCATTCCATATTGTGTACACGAGATGGTGATGCTTTATTCCACTCCCTTGATTGTGTGGAAGGCAGGTGTACTTTGTGTGGTGACTTTGCTAGAGTGCCACGAGTTGCACTAGATACTTGTGATGTGCAGATGGTTCATTGGCAGTAGTATGAGTACAGTACCTTGACATTAGATGGTGGTACACAGTCAAGGAGGTTGCAGCTTGTGGGGAAGGAGACACCACGTGTTGTATTCATTGACAGTTTTCGAGGGAAGCTGTATCGCTACATACACCACTCGCACACTGCGAAGTGGGAGGATCGTTAGTTCCGTGCATGTTTGAGAACATTTCCTATAGGGGTGGTTGTCTTAGTGGTGGACTTTGCAGAGAATTATACCTTTGCACCACAACATGAGATCCAATCGGAGTATTATTTCTTTGAACAGGTGACATGTGATTGAGTTATTAGTTTTTTTATGGCCTCATTATATTGAATTATTTCAATAGTCATATTTTTTTTCAATGCCATATTGCAGGTTGCTATATTTGTGCACATTAGCTATCGTCATGCACAGGCTCATGTGGATGGCATTGATAGCACCATGGACTCACGCGTCATTGTGCGAGAGTATCACTTCAACATTAGTGATGATCGATCGCATGATGCCCATTTTGTGCAGCATTGCTTCACTTTGCATGATAGTTTCTTGAGGGATCATGGTGTCACATGGCAGCAGTGGTAGATCTGGTCAGACGGCTGTGGTGGTCAAATCAAATCTGCTAGACAGTTTTATTGGTTCTGCAGATGGCACCGTGAGATAGGCATTCCGATCACATGGAGCTACTTCGAGACAGGGCACGGTAAGGGAGAGCACGATGGTGCAGGTGCTTGTGTGAAGTGTGCTTTGCATCGATACCAGTTGCGTCACAGTGCCGATCGCTTCAAGGATGCACATGATGTGGTGCGGTGGTGCAGTCAGCACTTATCCACTAGTGCTATCTCCTTGTTTCAGTTGCATGACGATAGGGTGGTGAGCCGGTATTTTTGGTGCTTGGACATTGGGAGTCTTGATCAGTCTAGGCCTTTTGATTGTCATTCAGTGTCTGGCACTCTTGATTTCCATTCCATCAGGAGCATAGGTGAGTCTCACCCCGTGATCTTCTCTCGACAGTTTGCATGTTTCTGCTCTGCATGCATTTATGATGATTGGGGAGGGTGCTCCATGATACCATGGGACGATCCATGGGCACGTTGAGTGCTTTCTCCCTTCCAGCCTTGGGAGGAGGTACATGATGATCAGGATGCGGGATTCAGTTCCTCTAGAGATTATGACCAGCTTACAGATATGTTGTGTATTGGTGATATCTAAGATGCAACTTTATAGGATTATAATACATGATGGAATAGAGATTTTGTCTAGTTTTTATTTCATTTCGAGTAGCGTAGTGTTTTGGTTTACAGACGGCAAACAACCCTTCTTTTGCAATGCCGCGAGTTGAAACATTTTTTATATGGTAAGTTCAAAACATCCTTTTCTCTATATCTCGTAATGGACCAAGAATTGGTATGACTCTCAATAACTTTCTACCCATGTACCATACCAAATCTTGTTCCATAAATAGGTCTATACATGCCTTTTTATTTTACAAATCCCCATCACGCACACTACAACACGTGAGGGTCACCAACGTGGATTTTTTCATAACCATGTGTGGCTCGGGGGGGTCACTATGTATAAACCCTCTATATCACGTGCGTTCAAGGCCTATATTTAAAATCCCTTATCTGTAAAAAATTTCATTAATAAAATGTACCCCTTTTCTATACAAATCTGTAAATTTTTTCCAAAACTATTTTAAATAGTCCCTTATGTATATTTATTTCTGTAAATTTTAGAAATAAAAAAAATCCTTCTGTTGAACTCACGTGATAGGGTTACATATGATGAGTGACCCCCCCGAGATGTGTGGCATCAATGGTCAGAAGATGAAAAACATTTATAGGAATCTTATATATGACGACATAAAGATTATGGCTAGGCTCTATTGCATTTGGAGTAGCATAGCATATTGGTTTAGGCTAGATAGCCCTTTCTTTATTGCACTATGATGAGAAATATTTTTGTTAGGGTAAAGTCAAATCGATGGTTTGATATCTCGTAATGGACTGATACTTGGTATGATTCTCATAATCATATACCAAAGCATTGTATCATATATTCTTGTCTCATAAATAGGTATGTACATGACTTTTTGTTTTAAAGAACCTCATCACTCACACTAGAACACATGTGGGTCACCAACCTTGGTTTTCAATAACCATGTTGGACATTGATGATCAAAAGAAGACAAAACTTGTTATGACTCTATTTATATGATGTTATAATTATTTTGGCTAGGTTTTTATTTAATTTCAAGAAGTGTAGCATATTGGTTTATGGTAGACAACCCTTTTTTGCCACACTACTGATTGCAACATTTTTTATAGGGGAAGTTCAAATCCATTGCTCTATATCTCGTAATGGACTGAGAATTGGTTTGAATATTAATAACATTTTACTTAAGACCCATACCAAATATTTACCCATAAATAGGTTGATACATGTCTTTTAAAATTCCAAATCCCCATCACGCACACTACAACACCCAAGGGTCACCAACGTTGGTTTTTCATAATCGTGTTTGGCATCATTGGTCAGAATAAGACAAATCTTTGTAGGAATCTAATATGGCATAAAGATTATGGCTAGGATTTATTGCATTTCGAGTAGCATAGCAAATTGTTTTAGGGTAGAGAACCCTTTCTTTGTCACACTTTGATGAGAAATATTTATGCTAGGGTAAGGTTAAATCCATGGCTCTATATCTTGTAATTGACCGAGACTTTGTATGCTTCTCATTCATATTATACAAAAGCATTGTATCAAATCTTGTCCCGTAAATAGGTCAATACATGGCCTTTTGATTTAAAGAACCTCATCACACACATAGAACATGTGTGGGTCACCAACATTGGTTTCTCATAACAATGTTGGACACCGATAATAGTCGAAACAAGATGAAACTTGATAGGATTCTAATACATGATGGAATAGATATTTTGTCTAGGTTTTATTTCATTTCGCGTAGCATAGCATTTTGTTTTACAGTAGACAACCCTTCTTTTGCCACTCGCAAGCTTTTAATTTTTTGAGAGGATAAGTTCAAATCCTTTTCTCTATATCTTATAATAGACCCAAAATTGGTATGACTCTCAATAACATTCTACCCAAGCACCATACGAGATCTTTTCCCATAAAAAGGTCTATACATGCTGTTTTCTTTCACAATTCCTCGTCTCGCACACCACAACACATGAAGGTCACCAACGTTGGTTTTTCATAACCATGTAGGACATCGGTGGTCAGAAGAAGACAAAACTTTATAGGAATCTACTAGATGATGGCATAAATATTAGTCAAGATAACCCTTTCTTTGCCACACTACAATGAGAAATGTTTTTTTAAGGAAAGGTCAAATCTATGCCTCTATATCTCGGAATGGAGTGAGACTTGGTATAATTCTCATTAATATTATACCAAAGCATCGTATCAAATCTTCTCCCATAAATAGGGCTATACATGTCCTTTTGTTTTAAAGAACCTTGTCGCACACACTAGAACATGTGTGGGTCACCAACGTTGGTTTTCAATAACCATGTTGGACATCGATGGTTGAAAGAATATGAAAATCTATACGACTCCAATATATGATGGTATCAATATTTTGGCTTGGTTTTTATTTCATTTCAGATAGCATTACGTATTGGTTTATGGTAGACAATGTGGGGGTTAAAGGCCACTGTACCTTAACCCTGGTGATTTACAATACTCAAACACAAATATATATGGATGACATAGAAGATTAGGGTGTTCTACACCCACAAAGACCTTGTGTGGGTCTCTCTTATGGCTCTCCCTCTCTCTTACCTTCTTTCGTTCCACTTTCCTTGTTGAGATCTCTCAACTGGTATCAGAGCGCGGGTGTTCTAGCTAAGCCCGGGTGTGAGCCTGGAGCCCGAAGTCTATAGCTACAGCTGTATGGGAGGAAGGAGAATATTTTTTGGGTGACTTTACCTACATTCTGGTGTGCAAAGACCTTGTAGAAACCTTTGGAAAGTCCTTTGAGTGGTTCTTTGCAAGCTTGCGGGTGGTTTTGGAGGCAAAAAATGGTCTATTTTAGACTTCAGAGCCTTGTGATGAAGATATCATTCTCTAGAAGCTGGATCTTAGCAAAATTCTAGAAGACTTTGAGTTCTTTATTTTTTGTTTCTACATCTCTGCCATCCAAGTTTTTAGTGAAAAGTTATAGCTCCTACAAAAAGTGAATAAATTTAAGTTCCTATGTGGATTTCATGTGTTGGATCTCGAGTCCAAGCCACCATTTGCAGTTCTAGCACTCCTAGTGCATTCTGAGCAGTCCAAAACTTCTACCTGTGAAGCTGATTTGGATTCCATGAAGTTTTGAAGTTGTGGGTGAAGCTCTATCTACTCCAACATCTTCATTTTGTCATTTCTTGTGTGGTTGGGATCTCAACATCCGGGCCTCCATTTGTAGAGTTGTCTATCTCGTTGGATCCAAGACTGCCTAAAACATCCATCTACAAAGCTCCTTGCCATTCCGTGAAGAATCGAGGGAGTTGTGATTCTCTTTGTTTTTCTGTCGTCATCTCTTTGCAAGAAATTTCTCAAAGTTTCCAAGACCTTCTCATTGATTGCCATGTGGCATTTTGGCTAAGGTTAAGTTTCCTAATGTTCATTTTTGCAAGTAAATGTAAGGGTTTACAAGCTCTTACTCCATCCTTGGATGAGATTTTGGAGTTGCATTAGAAGAGAGATATTTGCAGATTGTCTTGTTGAGTCTGATTATGCAGTGACGTGGCCCATGTTTTGAGGCATCTCAGGTTCTATTTTCACTAGCGATCATCGCCATGGGGCCATGATTTTTGGATATACCTTAAGGAATATCTCTAATTGCAGTCTGAGCCATGTGTTCTCATTCGTGGTTTGCATTGGGTTGCATTGGATGCTTTACAGGCCTTTTGGATGCATTGTGATCCTTGTTGGATGCGTTGATAGGAACAAATTGCCTTGTGGGATGCTTTATTGATGGAAATTCAGCACACAGATGCTATTTTATGTTAAGGGACAGCTTTGACATATTGCAATGGATGCACAGGTTGTGCTATGATCTCTTGGATGAGATTTTTTTGATTCATATGCTCAAGTACAACATTTATGCTTGAGGCATTTCGACACTTATTGGCATTGGGATTGCCATTGTTTTGGCATTGTAGTTGGCATTTTCTTTTGGGTGAGATTTTGTCATATGGATGCATAGTATATGCACGAGTCAAATGCATTTTGATGCTTTGAGCCTTTCAGGTTTGGTGATATTACCTTCCATTTTGGCATACACATTTGGGTGCACCTAGTATTTGGTGTGATTTTGCTCTCATAGGTACTAGCATTTGGGATTTTGTTTCATTTGCATCATGGCATCCTCTTCCATGTCTAAAAAGGAGTTTTCCAGCATTAAAAAGTTTGATGGGACAAACTTTCCTTTGTGGAAAGAATAGTTAAGGGATGTGCTTATTCAAAAGAAGCAGATTAAACCCTTGGTAGGGATTGGAAATAAGCATGTAGATATGCCTGAGGATGATTGGAATGAGTTGGATGCATTAGCAAAGTCTACTATTAGACTTCATCTTGTAGAGGCAGTATATTTCACAGTAGTAAATGACTAGACTACTGAAGATTTGTGGAACAAATTATATCCACTTATATGAACCTTGATAAGATCTATGCACTTGTCCTCAAATAACTCCCTGATGAAATGATACATGACCTCAATGTGTTTGGTCTTTGAATGAAAGACCAGATTTCATGCTAGCTAAATAGCACTCATGGAATCACTATGCAATGTCAGTACACCTGTATGAATCCCCAAATCTCCCACTAGTTGATCAAGCCATATAGCCTCCTTGCAACTCTTCATGGTTGCAACATACTCGGCCTCTATGGTAGACAAAGCAACACACTTCTATGCACGAGACATCCACGACACTACACCACTTGCAAAGGTGAACACATAACTAGAAGTGGATCTCCTAGTATCCACATGCTCTGTATAGTCTGAATCTATGTACCCAAGTACATACATCTCTCCTATGACAAAGCAAATACACATCTACTTGGTACCCTTCATGCACCTCATGATGCACTTAATTGCCTCCCACTGCCTCTTTCTTGGATGCACCATATACCGGCTAACAATTCCCACTGCAAATGCAGTATTCGATCTAGTAGCTATCATAGGATACATAAGATTCCCAACCATTGATGCATCAAGAATCTTGGCCATCATGGCCATCTTCTCATTTGATTTGGGACTATCTTCCTGCTTCAATTTCACATATGGAGGCAATGGAGTACTTAGTGCCTTCCCCCCCTCCATATTGAAACACTGCAACACTTTTGTAACATACTCCTTCTGTGAAAGCCAAAGGAGTTTCCTACTTCGGTCACGCGTGATGCGCACACCAAGAATATGACCTGCAGGTCCCAAATCCTTCATGTCAAATGCCTCATGCAAATTGGCCTTCAATTCATCTAGCTCATAAGTGTTCTTGCTAGCCAATAGCATATTATCCACATAAAGTGCCAGGAGTATCAAGCTATTATCCTTAGCCCTTTTAGTGTAGAGGCAGTGATCAATATCACTCTTCTGAAACCCTGGGACCCCAAATGAACGCATCAAACTTTTGATACCATTCTCTATGCGCTTGCTTAAGGCCATAGAGAATCTTTTTGAGCTTGCAAACCAAATTCTCTTTGCCCTTTTCTTCAAAGCCTTCCGATTGTACCATGTAAATTTCCTCATGCAAATCCCCATGCAAGAAGGCTGTCTTGACATCCATCTGTATAAGTTCCATATCATTTTCTACCACAAGTCCAAGTACACATCTAAGTGTGGTCATCTTCACAATTGGAGATAAGATCTCATCATTCCACACCCTTCTCTTGCTTGAACACTTTAGTAACTAAACGGGCCTTGTACTTAGGCACATCATCACCTGTTACCTTCATCTTGTAGACCCATTTCCATGGCAATGCTTTCTTTCCATGTGGCAAAGAAACCGAGTCCCAAGTGTTATTTTCCATGAGTGACTTCATCTCTGATTGCATAGCATACTCCCACTTGCATTGATCCTTGCACATAATAGCCTCTCTATAGCAAGAAGGATCCCCACAATCAATTAGCATCACATAGTATTCCCGTAGAACAAATATGTCAGATGGTCTAGACACTCTAGTTGAACATCTCAAAGGCATTTTAGCTTGTTGTCCCGCCTGCATATCACCCTTATTGGTCTCATTATTTCCTTGAATAGATGATCCATCGTGTGTCCTTGATTGTGTACATATGGGAGTACCTCGGGGCACCATTTCTTGCACATTTGGTGCATGGATAGCTTTCTATCTATCAACATATGCGGGTGGATTCACATCTTGGAAAGTGGTTCTCCTCACTTCCACATCCCTAATGGGTGTCTTATGCATCGTCTTCTCATTGAAGACCACATCATGGCTTCAAATGATCTTCTTTGCTTCTGGATCCTAGAGACGTTAGCCCATCTCTCCACTTTCACCATATCCCAAAAAGATGCATTTTCTAGACTTAGGATCTAACTTCTTTCGAAGCTCTTTTGGCACATGTGCATATGCCTCACACCCAAATCTATGCAAATGAGAATAAGAGGGCTTCTTGCCACTCCATGCCTCTTCAAGAATACCACCATCCAAACTCTTACTAGGTGATCTATTGATCACATGCACTGCAGTCTTCATTGCCTCAGCCCAAAAACCACCAGAAAGACTTGCATTGGAAAGCATACATTGCAATCTTTCCTAAATGGTGTGGTTCATCTTTTCTGCAACAACTAGATTCTGCTCTGGAGTATGAGGAGACATGATCTCCCTCTTGATCCCACGTGTATCACAAAAATGCTAAAAGTCATGAGAGATATACACTCTAGCATTATCAGTTCGTAGGAATTTAAGCATTCTACCTGACTTATTTTTAGCCAAAGCCAGCCATTTTTGAAATACTTGGAACACATCACTCTTTTGAGCTATAGCATAAGCCCACAATTGCCTAGTTGAATCATCAATGAATGCACATAGTATTCAGCCTCGGCTAGTGACCGTGTAGTCATGGGACCACCTCAGGGGGGTCACTATGTATAAACCCCCTATATCACGTGTGTTCAAGGCCTATATTTAAAATCCCTTATCTGTAAATTTTTTCATTAATAAAATGTACCCCTTTTCTATACAAATCTATAAATTTTTTCCAAAACTATTTTAAATAGTCCCTTATGTATATTTATTTCTGTAAATTTTAGAAATAAAAAATATCCTTCTGTTGAACTCACGTGATAGGGTTACATATGATGAGTGACCCCCCCGAGGGGACCACATACATCTGAATGACCCAAATCAAGCCTTTGAATCTCTTTCTTTCTCCTTCGTTTATGGGTGGATAAGCAAGTCAACAGGTAGACTAGACATGAAGAGAATGTCATTGTCACTATTATCAGTGATTGCATTGACCTCCTCGATCTTCATTTTTCCTTTGTCCTCCCCTTGGACTCTCTTCCTTCTTATTTGCACCCCAATTTGCATTCTTTTTCTTATCCTTTTGTTCTCTTTTCAGCTTGTAGCAGTCCTTTTTCATGTCTAGCCCTTCTTGCCACAATGGTAACACTCAATGTTCTGTGCCATGAATTTTCTACGAGACTTCCCTCTTTCTTGGAACTTCCCCCTAAACTGTGATCTTCCCCTTTGCACATTTAAGGCTGCATCCTTCTTGTTGCCATCCATAGACTTTCGTCTAATCTCCTCGGCCAACAAGCTACCCACAACATCATCAAAATTTAGTACTCTACCAGGTGTAGAGTTACTCACAGTTGTATAGAAGGTATCCCATGAGGATGGCAATGAAGACAAGAGAAATATTGCCTTAGTCTTCACATCAAAATTTATCTTTTGAGCTTGAAGCTAGCTGAAAATAATATTGAGTTCATTCAAGTGAGAAGAAATGGAGACCCCTTCATTCATCTGCAGCTCAAACAACCTCTTCATGAGGTAAACTTTATTAGAGGCATTTCACTTATGCGATGATAACCCTGTAGATATGCTGACGAAGAGTCTACCTAGTTAGCGATTTGAGTATTGTCGTGTATTGATGGGCATTGGATAGAATGTCCATTGGTTGTTCTTCATTAAAGACACATTGGCCTTTAAGTGCAAGGTTGTGGGGGTTAAAGGCCATTGTACCTTAACCCCAATGATGTACAATACTGAAACACATATATATATATATGGATGACAAAGAAGATTAGGGTGTTCTGCACCCACTAAAAACATGTGTGGCTCTCTCTTCTGGCTCTCCCTCTCACACCTTCCGTTCCACTTCTGTTATTGAGATCTCTCAGTCAATCCTTTTTTTACCAGAGTGCAGACTGAAACATTTTTGATAGGGTAAGTTCAAATCCATTGCCCTAAAACTCGTAATGGACCGAGAATCGGGATGACTCTCAATAACATTTTGCTCAAGCCCCTTACTAAATCGGTATCCATTGTGATGCTCCAATTTTGTATATGAAATATTTTGGAATATATATCATAGATAGTGTTCAAAAAGGATGGTTTTGATGTTTTGAAGGTTTTGGAAAAGTTTGGTGTTGGTCAAAAAATTTCGGTTTTTGTCCATTATGGTGTCAGCTGGATTTTGCGGCTTGATTTTGAGTTGGTTAGAGAAATAATTTGAAGAAACTTTGTATGAGAGAGTTTTAGATCTTGTTGAGTAGATAAACTTTGTCCTCGTGAAAAATTTGTGTTGCAAAGGGAAAGAAGAGGGTCCGATTTTCGAGATGAGCTATTGAGCTTGTCCATTAGATCTACGAGGTAGGCGTGGTGATGCTCCAAACAAGGCCATTTTCATGCATGCACGCTAAAAGAGACGTCGAGATTCCGTACATGTTTGCTATCAAAGGCGCATGCTAAAAGATGGTGAAAAGCACATGCACACTTTTCGAGAAAAGTTGTTTTTGTCCAATTTTGGGGGCTTTTGGCTGCTTTTTGGGAGTCGTGAAAGGCTATAAAGAAGAGGAGATCATGAGAAGAACACACAATCCAATGCACGCATATCGAGGCTATGCGAAAGAGAAGAGAAGGCATGCATCTCAAGGTGGTGTGAATGAAGAAAAGGCACGCATATCGAGGCGCTGCGAAAGTGATAACCCAACGCACGCAAATCGAGGCAGTGCAAAGAAGAAAATAAGATCAAGATAATTGAGAGTGAGAGTGAGAGTGTGATTGAGATTTGATCATTTGATCATTTGATTTGAACATCTTCATGCGAGTGAGATAGCTCGGGGGTGGACGGGTGGTATCGAGCTCCTTCACGGAGTGATTCTTCTCCAAAAATTATTATAAAGACTCATCAGTTTGATTCATATTGGAATCTCTCTTCTTGTTTATTCGTGATTATTATCTTGCTACAATTTTGATCGTGATTGTGAAAGAACGGTGCGTGACATCCATAAACAGGTCTATACATATCTTTTTATATTACAAATCCCATCATGCACACTACAACATGTGGGGATCACCAAATTATGTTGGTTTTTCATAACCATGTTTGACATCGATGGTGGTCCGAAGAAGACAAAGCTTTGTAGGAATCTAACACATAATGGTATAAATATTATGGCTAGCTTTATTGCATTTTGAGTAGCATAGCATGTTGTTTTATGGTAGAGAAGCCTTTCTTTATCACACTATGATGAGCAATATTTATGCTAGGGTTAGGTATCCATGCCTCTATATCTTGTAATTGACCGAGACTTGGTATGCTTCTCATTATATTATGCGGAAGCACCATCAAATCTTATTCCATAAATAGGTTTATACATGGATTTTTGTTTCAAAGTACCTCATCGCACACAAAGAACACATATGGGTCACAAATGTTGGTTTCTCATAACCATGTTGGACACAGTTGAAACAAGATGCAACTTGGTAGGATTTTGATACATGATGGAATAGAGATTTTGTCTAGGTTTTATTTGATTTCAATTAGCATAGCAATTTGTTTTACAGTAGACAACCCTTTTCATATTGTGAGCTGAAACATTTTAGATAGCGTAAGTTCAAATCCTTTTCTCTATATCTCATAATAGGCCGAGAATTGGTATGACTCTCAATAATAGTGTAACCAAGCACTATAGCAAATCTTGTCCCATATATAGGTCTATAATAAATATTTGGTTTGAATAATCTCATCGCACACATAGAACACATGTAGGTCACAAACGTTGGTTTCTCATCACCATATTGGACACCAATAGTAGTCGAAACAAGATGTAACTTGGTGAATACATGATGGAATATCGATTTTGTCTAGGTTTTATATCATTTTGTGTGGCATAGCATATTGGTTTTCATTAAACAACCCTTATTTTGCCACATATTGAGTAGTGTAGCATAATAGAACTTACAGTAGAGAACCCTTCTTTCCCACATCGCGAGCTGAAACATTTTTGATAGGATAAGTTCAAATCCTTTTCTCTATGTCTCTTAATGGACTGAGAATTGGTATGACTCTCAATAACATTCTACCTAAGCACCGTACCAAATCTTGTCTCATAAATAGGTCTATACATGCCTCTATTTTACAATTCCTTGTCATGCACACTACAACACATGAGGATCACCAACATTGGTTTTTTATAATCATGTGTAGAATCGATGGCCAAAAGAAGACAAAAATTTTTAGGAATCTACTATATGGTGACATAAATATTTTGGCTAGTCTCTATTTCATTTGGAGTAGCATAGCATATTGTTTTAGGCTAGATAACCATTTCTTTGCCGCATTGCGACGAGAAATGTTTTTGTTAGGGTAAGGTCATATACTTGGCTCTATACCTCATAATGGACCGAGACATGGTATGATTCTCATTAATATTATACCAAATCATTGTATCAAATATTGTGCCATGAATAGTTCTATACATGCCTTTTTGTTTTAAATAACCTTATTGCACAAACTAGAACATGTGTGGGTCACCAACGTTGGTTTTCAATAACCATGTTGGAAATTGATGGTTGAAATAAGATGAAACTTGGTACAACTCTAATATATGATGGTATAAATACTTTGGCTAGGTTTTTATTTCATTTCAAGTAGTGTAGCATGTTGGTTTGTGGTAGACAAAACATTTTTTGCCAGACTGTGCACTGAAACATTTTTTTGTAGGGTAAGTTCAAACACATTGCTCTATATCTCGTAATGTTGGTATGAATCTCAATAACCTTTTACCCAAGTCCCATACCAAATCTTGACCCGTAAATAGGTCTATACATGCCTTTTTATTTTACAAATCCCTGCCATGCACACTACAACACATGAGGGTCACCAACGTTCAAGGTTTTTCATAACCATGTTTGGCATCGATGGTGAGAAGAAGACAAAGCTTTGTAGGAATATAATACATGATGACATAAAGATTATGGCTAGGCTTTATTGCACTTGGAGTAGCATAGCATATTGTTTTAGACTAGATAACTCTTTCATTGCCACACTATGACAAGAAATATTTTTGTTAGAGTAAGGTCATATCCATGGCTTTATACCTAATGGAATGAGACTTGGTATGTCTCTATGTCACATCATGCCCAAGCATTGTTTCAAATCTTGTCCCATAAATAGGTCTATACATGTCTTTTTTTTTCTTAGAACTATGTTGCACACACTGGAACATGTGTACGTCATCAATGTCAATTTTTCATAATGATATTGGGCATCTATGATCTAAACAAGATGAAACTTGGTAGGATTGTAATAAATGATGGCATAGATTTTTTACCTAGGAGGTATTGAATTTGGAGTAGCATATCATCTTGTTTTACAATGGATAACATTTCTTTGTCGCACGTTGGGGTGAAACATTTTTGAGTTGGTAAGGTCAAATCCATGGCTTTATATCTCGTAGTGGACCGAGACTTGGTATGACTCTACATCTCATTGAACCCAAGCGTTTTACCAAATCTTGTCCCATAAATAGGTTTTAAGAAGACCCCAAACATACTAGAACACGTGTGACTCAACAACATATATTTTTCATAGCCATGTTAGACACCAATGGTCTAAACAAGATGAAACATTCTAGGACTCTAATACTGTAATGCGATGGTGATGACAATTTGCATAGATCTTACACCAGATAAGATAAGGGTGTGTCTAAAGTATTATAGGGATGGAAGATAAGCACATAGAAAGACAAATAGTAAAGAACTACTAGATATTCAAGAGGGACCATTCAAATGATATTGGACAAGTATGATACTTTGGAATTAAATTGAGTAAGATGAAAACTTTACAAATTATCACAAGTACATAGGGTGGGAGCACACAAACATATATATATTTATTCATTTATTTATTTAGGTGCTTATATATACATATACATATACATACGTATATATATATATATGCACGCATGCTAGAAGAATCTTTTTTGAAAATAGGAGATATATGTATGTAATATATACACACATAGATATATGTATGTGTGTGTGTGTGTCTATGTATGAGAGAGACACAGAGAGAGAGAGAGAGAGAGAGAGAGAGAGAGAATTTAATACATGAGAGAGGGAAGGAGAGAAGAACATGGGAGGGTGTGGGATAGGAGAGGAAGGGATGACTGAAAAGTGGAAGTGGAAGTAGGGGGGGAAGAGTGGGATGAGGACAAGGGAGAGGTGAGAGGAGCATGGGCAGAAAATAGGGACATGGGAAAGTTGGGAGGGGAGGAGACGAAAATGAGAGATTAGGATAAGGCATTGGGGGCGAATGACAAAGAGAGAAAAATGGGGAGTTCTAATGGGAGAAAACTTTTTTGTGTATATTCTTTCTTTCTCTCATTCATTCTCTTATTTCACCAAGGAAGAGCAAGAGGAGCAGCAAGAGGAAGAAAAGCATTCTTCTCCAAACTCAAATCCTTTTCCACTCAAATACTCTCCTAGGTAATTATTTTTCAAGTTCACTTTAAAATTTATGATCTTCTTGTAAAGAAATTTAGGAAAACAAATGACAGAGAGAGAGAAAAGTTTAGAGAGAAAAAGAGAGGAAAGAAGTGGAGTGAGAGATTATCCATGGTCGTTGCATAGCCGCAGCCCATGGCAATGAGAGTGAGGAGTGAGGGAGTGGTGGGAGTGGAGTGAAGTGAGGAAGAGAGTGAGTGAGTGGCTACTACTGTTGTCACAATAGCAAGAGTGAGGAGTGGTGTGAGAGAGTGGAGTGGCCATAGCCATTGCCACGCAGCAGTGAGAGTGAGGATTGAGAGTGAGAGTGTGAGGCAATGATGTGTGTGAAGGAGGGAGTGTGAGGAAGTAGAGTGGCCCCAACCACTGTCGTGGCAGCAAGAGTAGTGTAAGGGAGTGGAGTGTGAGGAGTGAGAAATTGGAGTGTGAGGGAGTGGATTTTGAGGGATTTTGGAGTGGCCATGGCCTCTCCTATGGTGGTAGCAAGAGTGAGGAGTGAGGCAATGGAGTGTGGGGAGTGAGGGATTGGAGTGGTCGTGGCCATTGTCGCATAGCAAAGCGAGAGTGAGGAGTGAGGGAGTGGAGTGGCCACGGCCACTGCCATGGTAGCGAGAGTAAGGGAGTAGAGTGTGAGGGAGTGAGGGAGTGGAGTAGCCGTGGCTGTTACCATGGTAGCAAGACTGAGAAGTGAGGGATTGAGGGGCCACGACTGTTGCCACGGCAACAAGAGTGAGGAGTGAGGGAGTGGAGTGTGAGGGAGAGTGAGGAGTGACGGAGTGGAGTGGAGTGACCACGGCCAGGAGTGTGAGGGAGTGAAGTGGCTGTGGTCACTACCGCGGTGACAGTGAGAGTGAGGGAGTGTGAGGGAGTGAGGGGGTGGAGTGTGAGGGAGGGAGGGAGTGGAGTGGAGTGGCCACAGTATGTAATCTCTTTTTTTTCAATTTGAGGCTCTTAATATGCACTACTGCTAACTTTTATATTTGAATGGTTATGGTCGCTAGATGTAAACTTTTGGCCTTTAAGGATTTATAAATGTAAGATCCTCTATTCAATTTTTGCTTAGTATGAATTGTTAAATTTTATACAACTTGTTATTGGATGTAGATGTACATTCTAATCTCTTTTCCTTAATTTTCACTCAATGAATTGTAGTTGATTATCTAGATAGCACCACCATGGCTCCAGTCACTGTGGTGAGAAAAGGAGACACACACACACACAGATGCATGTTTGTGTATCAGTCATGTTAGGAGATGACCTGCTTTGGCCGGCCAAAATTGCCTCGCCTCGATTGATGTTTGTAATATCATAGTAAAGATTGAAGCCAAGTAATGGCTCGCATTTTCCAATTGGTTCCCCTTGCTTTGATCTTATTATATATGTATTATTTATATACATAGGTGTTAGTAGATCCAGGTTTTATCCAAATCATACCCCGCTTTTGTTGGTTGGTTCATCCTCGTAAAACCCTTCCCAAGAAGATTGGCAAAACTAATCTAGATCATCTTGGTTATGTGATATTGTTATATGTTTCCTATTCTATCCTCCACAAGCTGATAGGTAGAGATTTGATAGTGACTCTACAAAATTCGCTCTATAATTATGGATTATGTAGTGAACTGCTATAGTAGTGGATGATACAATGAGTTGTGAATTACTTGACATAATATTCTATTGCCTTAGAAAGAAAAATATATTTAGTATTTTATTACTTTAAGGATCGAAACTTCTATGAAAGTTATTTTGAAACATGATAATTAGTTGTGTTGCATGTCCCTTGTAAGTGGTTTATTTTATGTTAGCATTGCAAATTTGCATGTGTAATTATCATGTTCTTTATTTTGAAGTAGTATGAGCACTTACAAAATGTTTGTTGCATGCACTAAATCACTACACCCATCCTTGATGGCAACACAAGAGCAAATGAAGACTGAGGTTTTGATGCTTTTCCGTAAGTTAATGATTAAACACTTGATAGGATTGAGACAAAGGGAGAGCACAGATGAACTATGTACAACATTTTCCAGCATGTGCTCTCACACTGTGCACTTTCCATGTCAAGTGCTAACCTTGCATGAACCAGTAGGCAAGGGAGGAGAAGGCTTTAAAGGTATTCTAGATACAAGTTGTGGGTGTTCCAGGTTTTAGGCCAACATCATGGTATGCTAGTAAGAGGAGAAATAGAGGTGATGCCCACGATCATCTAGCACTAAAGAACGAGCTATCGATAAACTGTGGTCCATAGAGTTATTTGTTGGGTATTGGGGCACTCACACACCTAAGAGCTTTGGGTCATCACTCTATCCTTAAATGGTGGAAGTGTGCACAATATGCTAACGTGTCTCCCACAACATTGTGGAACATATGTGAGATGGGTTAAGACCATACATTTCAGAGAAGAATACCTAAGAATCTCGCTTTGACTAGAACTCTCCACACCAAGTTGTGAGCAAGGTTATTTAGTCACCATGCTTTATCCATGGTTGTTGTTATTGCCAGTGGTTTGAGAGTTGTCCAGGAATAGAGATATGTGCACATTGATCTACAGGCCACCAATTACATGTTGGACTTCACAAGGGATGTTGAGTCTGTCCGAGTAGGGATTATTGATTGGGGAAGAAGCCTCCACTGGACTGAAAACAGGTCTTCGCAAGACTTGGCCTATGCTCCTCTAAATTCTTTCCATGGTAAGCACCATAGTTGTATGCTATTACAAATACACGTATAAGTCCCAGGCGTGCATGGGCAATAGAGTCAAATTCTTTTTCTATTGGTTAACTATTTAGAGAAATCTCCAACTTTGTCATAGATGCTACAGGAGATCTTAGTGACCACACGATGAAAGGAGACATTGTAATAAAACTCTTGGTTGGTTGTAGGAACTCACTATTTAGGATTGATCCAAAGGAGAAAACTACCATGGAAGAAATTTTGACCAAAATGCATAGTTTCAATGTAAACAAGGATGTGGCAATGTGACCCATTGAGGAAATGAAGACATATTGTTGAACATAGGCTACCTCTTTTTTGAACATGTGACCCACTGAGGAAATGAAGACATGTTGTTGAACATAGGTTGCATCTTTTTTGAGCTTAACCCATATGATCACAATTTTGATTGTCAAATTTGTAGTGTCCTTGGATTGTACATATGGATTTAAAAATGCTCCTATAACATGTATCTTCAACTCAATTGTAACAATTTGCAAGAGTTTGCAAGCATTATTTGTTCAATTTAAGCGATCATCGTCAATCCACAATTAAAATAATTAGATTCAACCAGTGTGAGAATCTGATCTCAACCACTTGTGGTGTTTTGCATGTGAGACTTGGTTACTACGCTAGAGCATTGATGAGGCACTATTATAGCTTGTTGCATTGAGCATCACGTGGTGATGGAGGAGCTCATTTAGCTATGCTTTGAGGCATCGTTTAGCCCATGAGGTTGCAGTGGTCATTGGTTAATGCATTGTAGAAACTATCTCTGCATTATTGTGTGGTAGATGGCATTGGAGCATGAGTGATAGAGCTTGTAGGAGGGCTGCCATCAGTTGAAGGATTGCATGAGCATGAAAGCTGTTTAGTTTTGTTGTATTGTTTGGGGTGCTGCTAAGGTCATAGAAGATAGCTTAGTCAGTTGTGGATAGTTGTCAATGCTTTAAGTAGTAGGCTTGCTTACTATGGAACATAGATTGTTGCATGTATTAGACACTATCCTTACAGTAGACATTGTAGGTTGTTGCCTTTTGTGGAAAGAGTCACAGCTGGTTTGGTTGTCGAAGAAATTCTCACATCTTGTTTTTTAAATGTGTATGTTATCAATAAATGTTTCAACGTGTCGCTCATTCGTTATTGACATGGTTAATACACTACTACACACAAACCCTATTGCGATGCTTAAGTATCGATGTTTAGCATGCATGTGGTGCTAATCATCGGTATGGGAAGCGGGCTTTGTTAAGGGTCGCTATATAGCGACTTTAGGCAAGCGTCGTTATATAGCGACACTTGCCTAAAGTCACTATATAGAGACCCTTATCAAATTGGTAGCAACACTGAGACAGTTTCCTATAGCGATGTTTTACAGAGAGTTTTTTTTCCCATACCGACCTTAAAAGATAGTTTTTCCCAATGACAAAATTTTTTAAATTTTCATACATGTTTGATCCTTTGAGAGAATAAAAGTACAAGAGCATGTACATCAAGTCCTTGAAGCTCATATATTCAGGTCCAAGTTTGAGACGAAAAAAATCAATGAAGAGCATTTATATCAACGGCTTCATAACGCGCCAAACAAGTCTATCTCTAACTCTGCACCAACTTGATCTCCTATATCATCATCGTACTCTAGCATCGTACGTTCACCTAAGAGTACTTGATCATCTTCTTGAATGAAGTGTGGTGATTCTTGATGATCGTCATCTTCTTCCTTAATATCGTGATCTCCATCTTCCACTAGAAGGCATAGGCCCTTTTTCGATGGTTATGCATCGACGTTTAGCACGCGTGGGGTGCTAATCATCAGTATGCAAAGTGGGCTTAAAAAGTGTCGCTTTATAGTGACACTTTTATTAACATCGCTATATAGTGACACTTTTATAAACGTCGCTATATAGTGACATTTATAAAAGTGTCGCTATATAGCGACACTTGCCAGACTTGTATAAGATCATTATATAGCGATGTTTTACAAAGAGTGTTTTTCCCCATACCAACCTTTGAAGATAGTTTTACCCAATGACAAAAAAATTTTATTTTCATACATGTTTGATACTTTGAAAGAATAAAAGTATAAGAGCATGTACATCAAGTTTGAAGCTCATATATTCATGTCCACGTTTGAGACCATCCTGAGCCACGTTTAGTGCGCCAAACAAGTCTATCTCCAACTCTATACTGAGTTGATCTCCTATATCATCATTGTAGTCTAGCATCGTACGTTCACCATAGACTTGATCATCTTCTTCAATAAAGTCGGGTGATTCTTGATGATCGTCATCTTCTTCCTCAATGCTCCATCTTTCTCCCATATGATGTCATTATGCACATCTTCCTCTTGGCTCATATTGTTATCTTCATCTTCTTGTCTAAATCCATTTGGATCAATTGGATCAATTACGTCATCTTCTTCCTCAATACTCCATCTTTCTCCCATATGATGTCATTATGCACATCTTCCTCTTGACTCATATTGTTATCTTCATCTTCTTGTCTAAATCCATTTGGATCAATCTCGGGGGGGTCACTATGTATAAACTCTCTATATCACGTGCATTCAAGGCCTATATTTAAAGTCCCTTATCTGTAAAAAATTTCATTAATAAAATGTACCCCTTTTCTATACAAATCTGTAAATTTTTTCCAAAACTTTTTTAAATAGTCCCTTATGTATATTTATTTCTGTAAATTTTAGAAATAAAAAAAATCCTTCTGTTGAACTCACGTGATAGGGTTACATATGATGAGTGACCCCCCCGAGGGATCAATTGGATCAATTAGATCTTCATCTATATCAAAGACCCACACTCCTACCCATAAGATCTGTAACTCCTCTATCAAAGGTACCATGTACATAGCCTCATACTCAGACATCATCAACTCATTTAAGCGATTTTGTATCACCCTTTTCACAAAGGAAATTTTGTAACAAATAACATTCTTTTGTAATTACTTTAAAAAAAACATTCGTGCGGCAAAACAGGGCTTGTTGTGGTCCTGTTTAGCCCCACTAATGTTTTTTTAAAGCTTCTATTAATTGTCGCTATATAGCGACGTTTACTAGTGTCACTTTATAATTATGTTTACCAGTGTCGCTATATAGTGACACTTATATAGCAACCGTTCTTTTTCAACACTTATAGCAACGTAAATACCGACCTTTGTGCCCATTAAAAAAAAAACGTTTTAGTGTAAAAAAGGTCAATATTTTCATCAGAAAAGTGCCTGTGCCTTGTAGTGTTCCTCTCATATGATGTCATTATGCACATCTTCCTCTTGGCTCATATTGTGATCTTCATCTTCTTCGCTAGATCCCTCTGGATCAATTGGATCTGGCATTGGTACTGGCATCTTCATATCCACATCTCTATCTTCAAAAATTTTCTTACTTCGTGGTGCAACTTGGATCATGTACCACCATCTTGGATCAAAACAATCCGGATGAAAAACTGCCTATATTGAAGATGGGTGCCAAATGCCATCAATTATATATATGAAATTATGCTTAAGTACATGTATCAATGGATCTTTAAAAATGAAAGCTTCGATTAATTAGATCATTAGTATGCACCTGCTCACAGTGCTCGGGAAGAACAAAAGTATCACTTTCATCGGTCCAAAGTTTGGTGGAGTCTATTGCAAAGAAACCGCTACTATCTTTTTTCACTATCGCATGGGGACCGTTGTAAATAGTTCTAAACCATTTTACATCAAGAATGAAAATACTAAATCGTCTGAAATCAACTTCATAGATTTCGTGTATGGTTCCACAATAATCCAATTGTGAGGAGAGAAGATTGGTATCTGAAGCACTTGCTCGGGTATCTTGTGTGAAGTTAGCCATGACTCCACAATCATACGTGACTCTCTTTGAATCAATGTGTTCCACGTGAAAATGTCATCCATATGACCATAATGCACTGTACTTTTTGTACTGTAAAATAGCATCATTAAAACAATATGAAGATGCAACTATTTTATAGTGTATATTGCCACAAATAATTACTTAATTGTGTCAAGAGGTAAGAAACTTACATGCATCATACATCCAGATGATAACTCTCGCTTGCACTCATTTATTGTCTCTCCATCATGTTCGCCTTTACATAGAGCCAATTGTAGCCAATCAAGGGACATGTGAGTGGGGAGGAGGGCGAGATCCCGTGAATATGGTTGCAATCACTTGTACATTACTTTGAATCTCATCCTTGCATTTATGCTTTCTGCTTTGGTCGCTTCATATCTCTCAATCCACTTCTGCATCTCCTTGCTATTGAGGATACAAAACTTATTGAATTTCTCCATTTGCTCTTCACTCATCTTTCTTTCAATCCCTTTTCCTTGGGGAACCTTGCCAACGATGCAATAATCATCGTTGTTATGCCAAGCTTGCGGCATATCGGCATCCGTGGATGCAAGAAACTCTATGATATATACTAATGACTCTTGTACAAGCCATCCCTCTGCCATGCTTACTTCTCGTCTAGCTCTTTGTCTTATAAATCCCTTCAAAGCTTTCATAAACCACTCAAGAAAAAACTTCAACTAACTATGAACGGTACCTACAATGGCCACCTCATCAACTATGTGCACAAGCAAGTGCACTTGAGTTGTCATAATACTCTAGGGAAAGTGCTTCTCAAGCAAGCATACGGCTTCGATGGATTCCACCCTAGCCTTCTCAATGCTCGATATGAAGATTATCCACCTATTTCACATGCCCATGTAAGATATATTCATAATTAGTCTACAGATTATTTAGCTTAAGTTGAAGAAAATGCAATCAATGCAATTTGATAGTAAGCATACCTCACAATACCACTGATCTTGAATATATCATTTCTAACATCTTCTTGTAAGCACCCTTTTATTATAATTGGAGGATGAACTATCAAAGGAACAAAGAAGTCATGTCAACAATATAACATAATCATAATTACACTGACGCATCAATTATGAGTACACTAATCCTACAACTTAGAATACCTGTAAGACCTTATGCCAATCATGGGACTTGCACTAAGCTTATTGTCCTTTGAAAATGCTCCTTTCAAGCAATGCATGTACCCTATCGGTGTTTGAAAAGAGGCAATGTCCACCTTGACTGCTGCCTCCTCTCTCGTAGAGAGGATCCATGTTGCTTTTGGGAGGATAACTTTTCTTGAAGCATGCACTTGGGGCCACAAACGAGACATCCTATTCATAGCATGCAAGTCTTCTCACACTCCTCTCAAGTCTTTGGAACCAACCAAGTGTGCCCAAATAGTAGCCCCCACATTCTTGAAGATATGCATGGGATCCAAGAGATGATTGATTTGTAACTGACCCCAATAAGGAAGCTTGTGCAAGATCGATAGCCTCTTCAAACCATGAGGAGGTTCCTCTCCATTTGCCCTCCAAGGCTAAATCCAGTCACTCGCCTTCAAATATGGTGGTGGTGGATCAAGCTGACCTCCACGTGCGAGATGGTCCAGCGGAAGGTATCAAGCATGACCTTCATAAACATTTTTCCTCATATGTTAGGAGTATCATGCAAGAGATTTCAAACGCGGTCCACAAACAAGACAAGCATGGTACCCACTTGTAACAAGTCTTGCACGCGTGCATGAATGTGTTAGTATAAGACATGCATGCGAAATGAGTCATAAAAGCATAATCCTATATTATACATGTAAAGACACAACCATGTACTTGCGCACTCTCCATATCCTGGGTAGTCATGCATGGTCCACATCAAGATACCCCTGATCAAAATATCATTGGTATGTCTAGGAGCTTTGGAAATATCAAAGACCCGCACTTCTCTCCATAAGATCTATAACTCCTCTATCAAAGGTGCCATGTACACGTCCATATTTTTTGCCTTGTACTTCCCTGGCACACGTAGTGCAAGCATGAGGTGTCCCTTCTTTATTGTTAGCCATGGTGGGATATTGTAATTCACCAAGTCTATGGGCCATGTCAACCAAGATGTCGAGCATAACCCAAAAGGATTCACGCCATCCATGGCGAGCCGAAGATGTAAGTTGTGTGGCTCCCTCGCAAAGTCCGGCCACTAATTGTCTACATGCTGGATTTGCATCAGAACATGTGTTGTATTCTCACAATGATGGGAAAGTGTCTCAAGATCTTTACCGATATCTTCTCACCCTACAAGTCATCTCTATATCATTGTTCCCCACACTTTGGACAACTAGCCAAATCTCCATGCTCATGATGAAAGAGAATAAAGTCATTACGGCAAGCATGGATGGTATCATAATCCATACCCATGAATTGTTAGCATCTTCTTCGCTTCATCCCTTGATGCGCGCATGGTATTTGGTGCAAGCAACCTCGGGGGGGTCACTCATCATATGTAACCCTATCACGTGAGTTCAACAGAAGGATTTTTTTTATTTCTAAAATTTACAGAAATAAATATTCATAAGGGACTATTTAAAATAATTTTGGAAAAAATTTACAGATTTGTATAGAAAAGGGGTACATTTTATTCATGAAATTTTTTACAGATAAGGGACTTTAAATATAGGCCTTGAACGCACGTGATATAGAGGGTTTATACATAGTGACCCCCCTGAGCAAGCAACATCTTCAGGAGCAACCTATCACAATTCAAATATGCATAGGCTTCGAATAATGATGATTCGGTACACTAATCCTACAGCTTAGAATACCTATAAGACATTGAGCAAGCTTAGAATCCTACAACCTGACATTGAGCAAACATTTACAGACTCCTACATTCTTTGAATTAGAGTGACAAAAGTCTGTATCTGTTTGCTCAATAGTAGGCTATTGAAGCTTCACGTGGGAGGAAAGAGAGGAGAAAAGAGAGGAAAAGAGAGGAGAAAAAGGAGAAAAGAGAGGAGATAAGAGAGAAAAAGAGAGAATGTGAAAAGAGAAAAAGTGGGGATACAAAGTCTTCGAATAATGATGATTCTCAAACATACATGATGATTCTCAAAATAAAAAATATCCAAATAATGAGTCAAATTAATATAGGAACTAACCTCATTAAGGCCGAGACACTTGTATCCGACCACCCATACTTTACTTGTAGATTCAAAATTGAGAGACAATAGCATCCTCGTACAGCTATGTTGATTGCAGCTCTCACATTTTGACCTCAGACTCTAACATCACGTGTACATGTGATGCAGTGCCCCTAAAAATAGAATCCATCATGTCCACCATACCTTGTCATCATCTCCTAGACTATAGTCTTGCTCAAAGTGTGAAGGTATATGTGCACCCTTGTCACCCTCCTCATCTTTATTGTTTCAAGATTTCGTGTAAATATAAGATCTTGTCTCAAGGTTTCGTGTCATAATGGTATCCAATATTATCCACGAACTCAAATAGCATTGACTTACCAATGATCCATCACCACGTGTAACACCAATGATGGGTATTGGTTCGGGCTCCTCCCCATACATCTGCAAGTGGTGCATCATAATACAACATTGATGGCGTACTTCTCGCTTGCGATGAGTGCAATGACAATACAACCTGTCCATAAGCCACTCTGTGCTCTCGGGCATTGGCACATCATCTGATGAGCTTCCACTTGTCCCTTCCATCTACACACTTCCAAAATCACAACATGAGTTGCAAGGAAATCTATTAAGATCCAAAAAATAGCCACCCATGAGCTCCTTTTCTCTCCTCATAATAAGTGCCCTGAACCATCGCTATATAGCGATGCTTTGCTCTGTTCCGAGGTTTTGGGTTTAAGCCCCTAGCATCGCTATATAGCGACGCAAGTTAGTCGCTATATAGCGACACTAGTTAGTCACTATATAGCGATGCTGGTTAGTCACTATATAGCGATGCTTTGCTCTATTTTGTCACTATATAGCGATGCTTTTAGGATATAAGCATCGCTATATAGTGACTAACTAGCATCGCTATATAGTGACTAACTAGTGTCGCTATATAGCGACTAACTTGCGTCGCTATATAGCGACGCTGGGGGCTTAAACCCAAAACCCCGCGCGATGCTTTCTTTAGCATCTCTATCGCGAGAAAAGCAAATATCTGTCCTCCCACCTTATATTCGAGGATGTCGCTTTCCTCCTCCCTATTCTCCACTCCTCACCTCTACCTAGCCCCTCTCCTAACACTTGTGCTCCCTCTCCACCCTTCTCCCTCTTTGCTTGTGTGAAAAGAAGTTTTTCAAGAAGGTGAGTCTCTTTAAGCAATGTAGGTTCATTTTTTGTGAGATTTCATTTTGTAAGTGTTGAAGCATGTTTTTCCTTGTATTGCTAAGCCTATGTGCTAGTTTTCATGCTTGATTTTCAGAGGTTAAGGACCAAAAACGAGATTTTGTGAAAGAAAGAAGACTCACCTCTTCTTTTTTTGGTATTTCTCTTCCTTCTCTTTCTCCTTATTTGTAGGCTTATGCTTTTCTCTTGTTTGTAGGCTTATTCTTGTCTCCTCAATCCAATCCCAGTTGCTTCTCTAAACTCCTCCTTCCTCTACAACCGTGCTGTTGAAAGTAATCTGCTGTTGAGATGTTGGGATTAAAAAAGCAAATAGATATCACTAGGTATGTTTTCTCTCTTTTGTAGGGCCAGTCCACAAAACACTGAGTGGGACTATTCCAGGTAAGAAAGTGCTTCCTCTTTTTTCCTTTTGTTATTTTTGTTATTTGCATTGGCTTGCAACTAGCGCCTGTAGTGATGGGTGTAGGAACCCTCTCTTCCCCTATTCCCTGTTCTTTCCCTCTCTTCCCCTCTTCCTTCTCTTCTTTTTCCCCTCTTTCAATCTCTTTTCCCCTCTTCTTTTTCCCCCTCTTTCAATCTCTTTCCCCCCCTCTTTCAATCTCTTTCAATCTCTTTTTCTCTCCTTTCCTTCTCTTCTTTTTTCCCTCTTTCAATCTCTTTTCCTCTCTTCTTTTTACCCCTCTTTCAATCTCCTTTTCCCTCCTTTCCTTCTCTTCTTTTTCCCCTCTTCTTTTTTCCCCTCTTTCAATCTCTTTTTCTCTCCTTTCCTTCTCTTCTTTTTTCCCTCTTTCAATCTCTTTTCCCCTCTTCCTTCTCTTATGTTAATGCTCTTTTCCCCTCTTCTTTTTCCCCTCTTTCAATCTCTTTTCCCCTCTTTCTTCTCTTATGTTTATGCTATTTTCCCCTCTTTCAATCTCTTTTCCTCTTTTCCTCTCTTTTTCCCCCTCTCTTTCCCCTCTTTGCCTATGCTTTTGCTTATGGATGAGCTCATATGCTCATACAAGCACAAGCTTATGCTTTCTCTCTTATTCTTTTATGCTCATTTGCTCATGCATAAGCATAAGCATATGCTTTCTTTCCTTTTCTCTTATGCTTATGCTCTTTTTCCCTCTTCCTTCTCTTATGCTTATGCTTATGCATGAGCATATGTCTCCTTCTCCTTCTCCTTCTCCTCTTTTCCTCTTTTCCTCTCTCTTTCCCCCCCTCTTTCCCCTCTTTCAATCTCTTTTCATAAGCATATGTATTTGCCTATGCTTAAGCTTTCTTTTTTTTTCTTTTATGCTCATGCACAAGCATAAGCATATGCTTTCTTTCCTTCTCCTTCTCCTTCTCCTTGTCTTTCTCCTCTTTTCCTCTTTTCCTATCTCTTTCCCCCCCCCTTTCCCCTCTTTCAATCTCTTTTCATATGCATGTCCTTCTCCTTCTCTTTCTCCTTCTCCTTTCCTTCTCTTCTTTTTCCCTTTTTTTCTCTTCTTTTCATAAGCATATGCCTATACCTATGCCTATGCCTATGCTTATGCTTATGCATGAGCATATTCTCATATGTTTATGCATAAGCATAAGCATATGCTTTCTCAATGTATTCTCTTATGCTTTGTCAATGTATTTGTTGAGAGTTGTGGTGCCATGAGCACATGTAGAGCAAAGGTATGAGTAAAGGGAAAGCTGCCACATGGCATGGAGGAGATATCCCACATGTGAGCAAGCAAATGGATGTAAGTACCCTCACCTATAAAAGGGAGGTCCATTTGAAGTAATATCGATCAAGCACTTTGCACTATCTCAAGATTCTCTTTATGAGTCCAAGCTAATCTATCTTGGAACCTAATTGACTTGAGGTACATGTCATGAGCACTCTCTTCATCATGTTTCCACATAGGTTCCATCCACCTTAGAGTGCTCCATAGATCCTGAGGCACACATGTTTTGTCATGGTATCAGAGCTTAGGTCTAGTCTCCTAGATTAGTTGTAGGCATGCCTTAGGAGCTCATGTTTTTTTCTCCTAGGTTAGTTTTAGTTTTAGATGGAGAGTGTTGTTCTTGAGTGTTCTTTGTGAGAAAAATTTCCGTTCCATAGGTTTCTTTAGAATATTTCCGTTCATATACTCTTTCCTTTGTGAGAGATATAGTGATGCTTTCTAGATTGTGAGAGAGATCCTTGGTTCCATTCCATGTTTTGTCCAAATAGTGCTCGTGTGCATCACAAGCACCAGCCCAGAAGAAAAGGCGACACAAGCAAGACACACAACAAGCAAGCGACTCTCTACAACAAGCCTCTACAACGGGCTTAGAACCTACTGCAACAAAAGACTTCTACAAGCTCGTGCGGCTCTATGACTCATCTGCAGTAGATCTACAATGGCCGACCGACTCTCAGCAGCGCCATAGTTCATTAGCAAGCAACTCTATAGCCCAACGACCTCCAACGCCTCCTGCACACCGCATATCCTATGGCCATCTTGCTCTCCATATGCAACAACGGGCCATGCGGCTCTAGCCCAGGCTCCAACAACAAACAAACTAAGTCTCTACAATGAGCTAGCTGACGCTCTTCCAACCGCCTCCATTGACGACAAATCTCCTTCAGCGCAGCTAGCAAGCTTCTTCCACCGACCTCTACAAAGAACTCTACCAGCAAACCCACTTCAGCGAGCAGCTCCCAGGCGACCAAGCCAACGAGCTCCTGCCAACTACGACCGAACAACTCAAACAGCTGCTCCAATAGGCCAAGCCTTCTTCAAACAGCTTCTCCAACTACTGCATCGACCAGCCAATCGACGGCTCTTCAACAACTAGCCTGCAACCGATAACTCTTCGACAGCGCACCTCTGATGCACCTCAACAGTGAAGCATCCTTGAAGGTGACAAAGCTCTCTAGCGTCCCCTCCACGACCTTTGCGCAATGAGACCTCCCACAGCTCCACATCGTAGCACGTCTCCTCCAATCAGCAGGCCGCATCATCGCCGTCGTCACCTCAAACCTTCCTTCTCTAAGGTTCACAAAAGAGACACGTGGCAGATAGCATCTAACCAAGGTTAGGTAAGGTTAACCCATGGTTTAGAGGCTAGGTCACCTTCTGGCCACATGGCAGATAAGGTGGTCAAAGCTAACTATGGTTAGGTTCAGTTGCCTGTGTTAGTTGAACCATGGTAAGATTTGTGTAAACCTTGGGTTAACCAAGCTGGGTTTAAAGATTGCCACATGGCACAGTGCCACCTAAGCACAAAGTCCCTTGCTAAGCACAGTATGGAATTCAACATGTGAATCCCTGTGCCACATCATCAAGGCCTCCTCTTCTTCACAAAAATTCGACAAGCCGTAACTTCCAATCCAGGAAGAATTTGGCCACACTCCAAAAAGGAAAAGTGGTCGTCTTTTCAAGATCTACGTGCTTGTCAAGTCATAATCATTGTATGCAATTAGACACTGCCAATATTGAAAGTAATCAATTGGTAAGACCTTTGCAACAAATGACAAATCAAAGCATGAATGTACACATCATTGTCATAAGCAAGCCGAAAGCACAAGTGCATGAGATGACCAAAGTAGAAAGCATGGCATCCACACATAAAGCATCAAGGCACATGGAAGAACAAAGCATCATGCATGAAGCTACACAAGAAAGAAGATTGCAAATTGAAGA
Organism: Dipteris shenzhenensis; assembly: GCF_047967505.1. Lineage (NCBI taxonomy): Eukaryota > Viridiplantae > Streptophyta > Polypodiopsida > Gleicheniales > Dipteridaceae > Dipteris > Dipteris shenzhenensis. Next base: position 2,303,474 of record NC_141613.1, read on the forward strand.
ACCAACAAGTCAACTACGTGGAGTCATCATCAAGCCATGAGCAGAATGACAGGAACAACATGTATTGAGAAGAAAAAACTTTGCCAACCTTGCCTATATTTTGTAAATCAAACCTAACCACCTGAGAGTAGCTATGAAAGCACCCAAGGAGGTATTGACATGTAAAAACCACACTTTACCACCTTAAGTAGCAATACATGCACTAAGGGGAGGTGATGGAATGTAACTCACATCTGACCACCTTGCAGTAGCCAAAGAATCATGGCACCAAGGGGAGGTGTTGAGAGTTGTGGTGCCATGAGCACATGTAGAGCAAAGGTATGAATAAAGGGAAAGCTGCCACATGGCATGGAGGAGATATCCCACATGTGAGCAAGCAAATGGATGTAAGTACCCTCACCTATAAAAGGGAGGCCCATTTGAAGTAATATCAATCAAGCACTTTGCACTATCTCAAGATTCTCTTTATGAGTCCAAGCTAATCTATCTTGGAACCTAATTGACTTGAGGTACATGTCATGAGCACTCTCTTCATCATGTTTCCACATAGGTTCCATCCACCTTAGAGTGCTCCATAGATCCTGAGGCACACATGTTTTGTCAGTATTCTCATATGCTTTCTCAATGTATTCTCTTGTTTTTTGTTTTATAATTTTGTGTTTGTGTCTATGTTAGACATGAGATCACGTCGCACGTCCGACGAGTACGAAAACCCTCATAGGAGAAGACATCATGATCTTTATTCTCTAGAGGACTTTGATTCCCCTCAGGTGACAACTTAGTAGCTACCCCTATGACTACTCCTGGCCCGACTCCTCTCAGACGTAGTACTTTGACTACCCCTTGGGGATCTCCTTTGCTAGCAGCCCATGGCTTTGTCGAGAGTCCCGACGAGTTTGTGGCACAGATGACCGATGAGGAGGCAGCGAGATTCTTCTGTGCTATCCCAGAGGACCCCAGCAATTCCCTCTCCTACACCGATGGCTAGACCTATTGCCGAATCGTCCCCTCTACCTGCTTTGACTGAGGGGTCATCACTTGGGCGTGCCCATTGTAAGGGAAGGAAGAGTAGGAGGGGTCACTTATGTTGTGATGACTCAAGAGATGTAGACAAGTCAGCACACTCACATCCCTACAGGTCTCCACTTGGTCTTGAGACCCAGTACCAGTCAGGTCCCTTGCCCTCTCCTACTCCTACTGCTACTCCTCACTTCGGAAGCAGTCACATAAACACCACTCGCTCTGACTCCGCCACTACCATGAGTCCTCCTTACCCGATCGAGGACCTATCCTATCAAATCACGGGTGTTAGAGAGATAATAGAAGATAAAAAGCGCATAGCAGTGATGGCCACCATGAGGCGGTTGATGAGCCACCACTTCAAGAGCGGCATAGCTACTGATTAGCGGTATCAAGATGACCAAAAGAAGCAAGCGGTCATTGATGAATTGAAAGCAAAATACCCTAACCCCCAAAATTGGGAGTTCAATGAGAATTACATGCGAGAGTGCATGGGTTTGGTCTTGAAGCATCATAGATCAACCTTGCGTACTTCCATTGCAAAGGGGAGGGCTAAACCCAGCTGGGTAGATAAAGTTGATTAGAAGTTTTTCAAGAAATAGAACAGGGACCATCCCGAAATGTTCGAGGGTTAGAGGAGGGCTGCAAGGAGATGGCTGGACACCATAGGTACTTTGCACTTTGGTGCAGGTGGACAGTTGGCGTTCGAGGCAACCGTGGTAAGTCTACTTCTCATTTAATATATTGTTCTATTTGTTTTAATACATATTTAATGCACTTTATCTAACTCTCATAAATTGTGTCCACAGCAAGTTGCAATGGGTCGCCTTCCTACAGATGCAGATAAGAGATGCGCATTTCGTGTAGGAACAAAGCCATGGTTTATTGAGCAGGAGGCAATGGGAGCAACGGTCGATTGGGTTGAGGTGGCTGCTCACACGGTATAAGTCTACTCCTACTTATAATCTCATTTTTGTAACTATTTTATTCTTTAAGTTCCAATCTAATTTTCAATTAATATAGTTTCACTCTTAGAATCAAAGCTTGATTGTCCCATCAACGGAGATGAGTGGTGATGAGGGCCAGGGATCAAGTGCAGCTCACGAGGGCCAAGGATCAGGTGTAGCTCACGAGGGCCAAGGATCAAGCTAGCAGGATGACGATGATGATTCGAATGAGCAGCAGTAGTAGTAGTAGTAGTAGTTTGCATATACTTCGCCATGTATATCCTTTTGTATATCGGCTCATTTGAGCGATTTTGTATCACCTTTTTTGAAAGGGTAATTTTGTAACAAACAATGTTGTATATCTTCGACATGTATATGCTTTTGTCGCTCAATCGGTTCATTTGAGCGATTCTGTATCACCCTTTCCACAAGGGAATTTTTCTAATAAAAAACTTTTTTTTGTAATTACTAAAAAAAAAACATTAGTGGGGCAAAACAGTCTTTGTTGTGGCCCTGTTTAGCCCCACTAATGCTTTTTTTAAAGTTCTATTAATTGTCTCTATATAGCGACATTTACCTGTGTCGCTATATAGCGACGTTTACCAGTGTCACTATATAGCAACCTTTATGAGTGTCGCTATATAGCAATGGTTATATAGCGATCGTTCTTTTCTGATCCTTATAGCGATGTAAATAACGACCTTTACGGTCGTCAAAAAAAAGAGAGTAAAAAACGTTGATATTTTCATCGAAATAGGGCCTATGTCTTGTAGTGATAGATCTTCACTTGCTCTCTCACTCGCCATGGCATCCTCACCTCAACAATCAACACAAGCTACATACGAGTCTTAGGACCAAAACGTGAGGGCAAAGATAGCAATGAAACATATAATGGATGTGGTTGATGCTACCCTCTTACCAACAAGGAAAGATTAGGCTTGTGTAAATGCTAACGCAAGTATCTTTCATGGTCTGAACAGTTGGAAGTACGACCACATCAACATCATGGTCTCAAACGATAACATAGCAGTAGTCTAGGATTGCAGCGATGCCTCACATGGATGGTAGCCCATCTAAAATTATTACCACCAATCTATGAGGGAGAATGCATATTATATTCATTACATGATCAAATCAAAGAAACCTCATAGTGGAGCCATGCCACTCTAGTTTGCAAAGATGTTATATGCAAAGTTCATACTCGATTTGCTTGTAGACTTTGGTTCCTTTCATCGGACATGTAGCAAATGATGGTCATTGCAGCCAAGGACAACCACTGCCATCGCTATTACCAAGGTTGCATCACCACCTGCTAATGTAGGAAGCCCAGCTTCATGTCAGTAAAGTCCATGCCAATTTGTTCCATCTGTGCTCATAGTTGTTATATCATGGATAATGTATTCATTAGCCATGTTTTGCATCTGTGTAGTTTCTATGACAAGCTTTGAACTATTTATGAATGTGTGTGAAGCCACCGAAGATGAAGGTGTAGATGGGGAGATGATGCTGAGGTCCCTTAACCAACACCAAAAAGTGCAGCAAGGGAAGATTTGGCATATCCAAGCATCATAGTTCATGATGCTATGTTTGAATATTGATAGGTGATGAAATTGAGAATGAGCATCTCCTTGTTGAAATTGAATCACCTGCATGCATTTCTCCAATAGTTCGGACATAGGCAAGACATCAAAAATGTGTACGAGCCGGAGCAATGCCACATCTTTGCAGCATATTCTCAACAAGCACGAGATGCACAAGCCGCACTCCAACAAATTAAAGATAGAGGGCACATTCATAACTTGGATCCTGATTTCATGGGCTTGGCTATCAAAAAACCGTCTATCCTTTGGCATGCATTACTTTTGTGGATGATGAACCTTTATGTTGCAGAGACTGTAGTTCCCATATAAGTTGAATGAATATTCTTAAATGTTGAGCGATTTTAATCATTGAGTTTTTACAAATCAATATTCTTCAGATGCATACCCATCACAAGTATGTTGGTAAGCTTGCTCTCCATCCAAGACCGTATTAGATAATTCAGGAAAAACCTGATTCCCAGAATGGTAGTTTTGGAAGAAATTGTAGCTCCCCTCAATGAAAAAACAGGAGAAATATGTGAAAATAGACTAGATAGCCATTCATGAAGTGTGAAATATCAACTACATTCTCAAATAATAAATAGAATATCAGTGTCTAAACTACGTTATCATCAAAAAAATAATAAACTTTGAAACCCATTTGAGTTAGATTCATCTCATGAGCCATAGTGATGTTCAAAAACACCTTCATAATAGCGAGTCTTTGGAATTTCCGTTGATATTGAGACTCCCTTTTGTTGTGAGCATTCTCATTTGAAAATCTCCAAAACACCGTTTAAAAAATGTAGAGTGTAATTAATAACCATGAGTATTGCAATGAAAACGCACAGGCTCTTTAACTTAGTAAGATATGTAGTTGATGGAAAATCAAGATATTATGTAGTTGTCAATGAGGAGAATGAATGCAAGATATGTAGTTGATGGAAAATCAATGGGCAATGACAAGCATTTGATGTAATTTAGGTGGCAATGACAATCATTTATTGTGCACTTTCAATGTTTGGACTGACTAGCATTATTGTAAAACGATAACTTTACATGTCATGTTGATTACTCATTGCAAAGTAAAAAAGTACACTTTAGGATGAAAACATAACAACTTGTTGATACACCATTGAAATCCCTGAAATAAATCATGATTCCAAAGAAAATCTCAACCACTAGCAGAGAGTGGTAGTAGGATAATGGCAAAAGTGCCAATGCACATGTGAGTTTAGGATTCCTTGTGCATGTTTTCAGGTCATGGTATGAGATTGGCACCACTACCATTCTCCACTGGTGGCATTCTCCACAGAGATTGGCACAATTCCATATGATCTCTGCACATGGGAGTTTAGGCTTCTCAATGACATTTCTTAGGGCCTAATAAGAGATTGGCACCACTGCCATTCTTCACTTGTACAAATGTTTACCCTACTATTCCAGGAGGGGTATTCCAGTGATCATAGGAGAGTGGTGTCCAATTCCAATCCACATGTGAGTTTGATGATCTCAGAGATTGACACAATTCCATATGATCTCTACACAGTGGAGATAGTGATCACTACATAAAAGAATGCACATGTGAGTTTAGGATTCCTTGTGCACCACTGCCATTCTCCACTGGTGACATTCTATAATGGCAAAACTGCCAATCCACATGTGAGTTTATGATTCCTTGTACATGTTTTCAGGTTATGGTATGATATTGGCACCACTACCATTCTCCATTGTTGGCATTCTCCACAGAGATTAACATAATTCCATATGATCTCTACACAGCGGAGACAGTGACCACTACATAGAAGAATGCACATGTGAGTTTAGGCTTCTCAATGCCATTTCTTAGGGCCTAATAAGAGATTGGCACCACTACCATTCTCTTGTACAAATGTTTACCCTACTATTCTAGGAGGGGTATTCCAATGATCATAGGAGAGTGGTGTCTGATTCCAATCCACATGTGAGTTTGATGATCTCAGTATCATTATGTAGGTGCCACCATGAGTTTGGCATCACTGCCATTCTCCACTAGTGGTTGTCTAGACAAACTAAACCTATTGATTGACATTCCTAGGCCTAATAAGAGATTAACACAATTCCATATGATCTCTACACAGCGGAGACAGTGATCACTACATAGAAGAATGAGCATGTGAGTTTAGGCTTCTCAATGCCATTTCTTAGGGCCTAATAAGGGATTGGCACCACTGCCATTATCCACTTGTACAAATGTTCACCCTACTATTCTAGGAGGGGTATTCCAATGATCATAGGAGAGTGGTGTCCGATTCCAATCCACATGTGAGTTTGATGAACTCAGAGATTGACACAATTCCATATAATCTCTACACAGCGGAGACAGTGATCTCTACATAGAAGAATGCACATGTGAGTTTAGGATTCCTTGTGCATGTTTGTAGGTCATGTTATGAGATTGGCACCACTACCATTCTCCACTGGTGGCATTCTCCACAGTGATTGACATAATTCCATATGATCTCTACAGAGCGGAGACAGTGATCACTACATAGAAGAATGAGCATGTGAGTTTAGGCTTCTCAATGCCATTTCCAATTCCCAATTCGGGAAAAATTCAATTCCCAGAATGGCAGTTTTGGAAGAAATTGTAGCTCCCCTCCATGAAAAAATAGGAGAAATATGTGAAAATAGACTAGATAGCCATTCATGAAGTGTGAAATATCAACTACATTCTCAAATAATAAATAGAATATCAATGTCTAAACTACGTTATCATCAACAAAATAATAAACTTTGAAACCCATTTGAGTTAGATTCATCTCGTGAGCCATAGTGATGTTCAAAAACACCTTCATAATAGCGAGTCTCTGGAATTTCCATTGATATTGAGACTCGCTTTTGTTGTGAGCATTCTCATTTGAAAATCTCCAAAACACAGTTTAAAAAATGTAGAGTGTAATTAATAACCATGAGTATTGCAATGAAAATGCACAGGCTCTTTAACTTAGTAGGATATGTAGTTGATGGAAAATCAAGATATGTAGTTGAGGAGAATGTATGCAAGATATGTAGTTGATGGAAAATCAATGGGCAATGACAAGCATTTGATGTAATTTAGGTGGCAATGACAATCATTTATTGTGCACTTTCAATGTTTAGAGTGACTAGCATTATTGTAAAACAATAACTTTACATATTGTCATGTTGATTACTCATTGCAAAGTAAAAAAGTACACTTTAGGATGAAAACATAACAACTTGTTGATACACCATTGAAATCCGTGAAATAAATCATGATTCCAAAGAAACTCTCAATTTCTAGCCCCAAAGAGAATGGCATCAGAAAGAATGGCACGAGAGACACTCCTTCAAAATACATTATGAATGTAGTTATGAACATGTTTGCATATTATTCACACACAATAATTACGCACGAATTTACATAGTTGGTAAGAAAGTAGTAATTCCCATAAGTAATGATTGTATAAAGAAATACAATGTTGTTATTCAAAACTCATAGTCTACAAATAGCTCCTCTCCTGCATGTATATCATCTATGGATTCAATACAAATGTGACCATATTCTGCAATATCTATGTTCATCATGGGGTCATACCAAGGTGGAACAGCAGGGGAAAATACATAACAAACATTTGGCTTTACATTGGTATTTCTATTGCTGTTAATAAATCCTGCCACATTGCCATATTGAACATCACCAACAATATGCACCATATCCTTCATAGGGACAGTAGGGTCCTCTTGGATAGAGTACTTCTTTAGCCTTGGATGAACTGTACATAATTCCTTCCAGTCTCTGTAGGAGTACTTGTCACCTCCATAATGGAGAATAGTAGTCCCTCTCTTGATGGAGCCATGCACAAACAAGCCCAAGCCAGCACCTGTAATGGTTGACTCATGCACCTCGAAAGCAACATTTTTTATCCAGAACACTTCGTTGATAGGGACAGGTAACTTTGGTGGTCCAAATGGATCTCGTTCTGGTATGTACCTACTCAAGCTTGATTTGAACGTATATCTATCTACATCACAAAAGAAAAATTCAATTAGCTACAACAATAGTAATATATATTGAGATAAAATCAAAAAACACTTTGACATATGTACCTTCATGAAAAATACGCATTTTGTAGTCGATTTATGTAGCCCTTAGCAATGTATTTCTTGATATAGCGACCTTTGTACCCTAGGTCTATAGCCAATTGAGAAACTTGCATAGCATTCATGCTAGAGAGTTGCGGAGCATTCCTTAAAAGTCTTATTTGGGATGCATTGAGTTTAGGCACCTGGCCATCACCACCATGGGTTGCCCTACCACCTATATCCCTCTCTCTTAGTTGATCTGCAAGAGAAGATTTCTTGTTTTATATTCCATTCTTGACCATGCATGATTTTCCTCCCTCCATTCATCAATTACTTTCTGGACAAGGTTGAAATCCTTATGCCCCTCCATCATAGGTAATTGTCCATACTGATTTGTCTCACTCATGTTGTGCACATCTTTAGTCTCATCGAGTTGTAGTAAGTACGGCATCAACTCTTTCAGTAGAATATTATCATCCTTGTCTTGTATATCAAACGTTGAAGGAAATATGCAATTTGATGGAGGGCTAATGCAAGCCTTGTATGGGGAGTCATCAACAAGGATTGTCCTTCTAGCATCACATCCGAATGCCTTTGAGATTTTTGCTAAGGGTTTGAACATTGCCTCAACACCAACCTTGTCAGGCCTATTTATCCTCGTCTTAGCATACTTGCTGAGACCATATAACAAAGAAAGGGAGGCTCTCATTTGCATAATTTTGCAGCTTTCCTACCATATCAAGTACGTTATATTCCATCGCAGTTGACCAAATACCTACATTAAATCTTTGTAGCAAGATTTTAAGAAATTCTATGCACCCAGGACGAACAACCATATAACTATTTTTGCCATGCATAATAGACGGATCTATTGGAGACTTGAATAGGCAGCAACTTAATAACAGGCCATTCAAGTCTAATATGATTGTTAATCGTGGCATATCCAAAGAAATTGTATGTGGATATAGATCATCCAAATTCTCCTTGAAGTTGCTGGCTTCTGACTCATCCAAATTGTCAGGTGCTATGATTTCATACATGTTTGCATCAACAATAAGATTATCTAGTTTTGTCCCCAATGTTGAGACAGTACATTCATCCATGTTCTCTTCTAAAAGTATAGGATTCGTGATATTCCTTGCAATTTTCTCCATTTTTGGGGTTATGTTTTCTTCAATACCGCCTGTATCCATCACATAATTGATAGTCCCCATTTTGGGTGGTATGTTGTCCTCTACATTTGATGTCTCCACATCCTTCCATGCATCATTGGTCCCTGCGGAAGTTGAGGAATATAGAAATATTTTGATTCTTTAGAGTGTATTCAACAATGTCGAAGCACAAAAGCATATGAAACTAATAAATAACAATAAAGTATGAACATTAAACATCATCGTTCACAGATTCCATTGTATTTTTGGGGAATGGAAAAAGTGCCAATCTCTCTAAAGGTCGATTGAGAATGCAAATAGTGCAACCTTTCTCTCTGAACTCATAGAGAGAATGGCAATAGTGCCATTCTTCTCTTGGGGTGGTGCTAGTGCCATTTTACATATAAGGTTATGGAGAATGCCACTAGTGCCTTTCTCTATACCCTCATTGGGAGGAGAGAATACTACTAGTGCCTCCCCCCATGTCCCAAAAGAAATGTACAATGCATGATCTAAAAGCATAGATACTGTATTACTTTGGTCCAATAGATTTGTAGAAAGCACCCAAATCAAAACTTTGGTAGCATAGTTAATACTATACAATTTTTAATCTCTGTAATGCTTTCAACTAGCATAGATTCAAGAAAGGAACATAACAGTATTACCATTTCTACATAACCACAAAGAGAGAATGGCACTAGTGCCATTTTCCATATGAGGTCACATAAAATGTTAATAGTACCTCTTACGTACAACCCGACATAGGGAGAATGACACTAGTACCATTCCCCATGTCATTATGTCACACAATTTTATCATACCTAATGTTTAATATCTTTAATATAATGAGAGTATGTGCAATCGAGAAAATCCATAAAAGTCATATTATTTTGAAACTGAATACACAAGGCATAAATGAGTAGCTAAAGACCTTGCTCCAAATCTTCCAATGTAATCTTTGGGATAACTTCAAGATCTACTTCAGTTAAAGGTCGCAAGTCTTCAATGTGATGCTCACCCTCTTTAATTCCTTCATCGATAGGTGAATCAGCTCTATGTGTCTCAAGAGGCCTCTCAATGCTAGACCAAATCTTAATATGGGGATTATTTGATGCATGTGCCACACACATAGCCTCGACCTCTGTCGCCTGTTGGGATGTCTTCACCAGTGAGATCACTTTTCTTTTGCTTGACAATGCTTGTAATGCCACACATCCATTAGTAAAAGACGTCAACAATAACTTCATGTTCCCTACTACAATAGCACCTGATGCACTCCTTGATGATGCCATGCTTCACAACCGCCTCTTTTTCATACTCATCGCCCTCATCAGAATAAAGAATATTGTCCTTAATTATTGTGTATGGCCTTGTGTTTTCTAACATGTGCTCAAATCCATCAAACCCATCATGTGAGTTGACAAATGACAAAAAACAGAAGGTCTCAGACAAACCCTTTTGTGAACTATCCGATTCATGGATAACACCCACAAACCTTCTATGCCAAAATCGAGCCTCTATCATTGCTTCCTTGAGATTTACCATCTCTATCATTGTCATAAATGATAGCAATACATACTGTGACGGAGTGACAATGGTCTCCATCAAGCCACAGAGCAACTTCTTGAAGTCATCCTTATCCCAACACATGCCTTTGGCAGATCCCTCTAAGGTGTCAAGCACACACAAGCTGATTGGAAGTTGTCCCTTGGAGTGACGTGTTAGAAAGCTCTCCCCCTCCATCTCCATGTTCACTTGAATAATTGTCCAAGGAAAACAAGACTGCGATGTAGACTTGTTACCCTCTATTGAACTAATCACCCAATCAACATAGATTGACGCGGCTTTTGGGAAATCAGGTGTGGACTTGCCAACTTGCAGCTTCTCTTTGACCCATGACTCACATGAACCCTTGAAGCTCTGATAAACAATTGAATCAATTTTGAAGTAAGTTGCAAGGGCATCCCATGTTTGATGTTGGGGCGAAGGGTGACGTGAGTTGAACTCCTTGATGAGCGCTTCTTTCAGGGCTCTATCATGCTTAATCTCCATTGCCCGTTGAGACATTTCAATGGAGTCCTTGTCTTTGCTTGACTTGACCAAGACTATTTCTTTAGACTCAATCTCTGCTTGAAGTGCACGTACATCTTCGTCTTCCAATCATAGCAGACACCTCATATATGTTATTGTGGGATTTCGACCCTCAAGATCACCCTGCTTCACCAATGTCAAAATCCTAATCCATTGTTTGTAGATGTCATCATCATATGTGACCATGTGTGTGTCCTTGGTAACAAAGTTTGCACCCATCGAAACGCTTGCAACTCCTACAAAATTCTATATAAAGAAATCAAACTCATCTTAGACATTCTTCTAATCCAAATCATGTAATAGAGATAATAATGACACTAGTGCGATTCTCCCATTACCATGTCAAAAGCATGACTTGGTAACTAGAAGAATGGCACTAATGCCATTCTCACATCAGGGAATTGACACTACTATCATTTCTTTTACAAAGCCATAAACATTCTTGAAATAAAAAATGCATACAAAACAAAGTTTATTGTAACTCACATCCCAACTTTGTCGATCTTTATGCCCTTTGACAAGGCCTTGGGCTGGTTTCTTTGGTCGTCCGAATGTAATCCATTGTGCCCTTAGGTTTGTAAGATATCGATATATGGTTGATTTTTCAAAACGGTCTGTGCCTCCATGTTGGCCATTAATGATATCTTACAACTTGCTTCAACTGGTGCATTGACAACAATTCTCGCCTTCCTCTGTGTATAGAAACCTTTTCGTTGATTGAAGGCTTCTCCATGTGCTTTAGTTATAAATATCCTTGCAGCATAAATCGAATGCTACCCTGCGAGAATCCAATAATTATACTCCTTTAACTTTTCCACCTTTATCTCTTCCTTGCACATCAAAGTATTTGTGCCTATGTGGTAAGGCATAAGATATGCACATGTTGCAGGAAGTCGTGCATTCATTGCAAAACTCTTGACCAAGTCACTGACATAGCTGAGGGTCAATGTCCTGTACACATATTGGCTTGGTGCTCTAAAGCAATTCATCACTGGGATCAACACCTCAAACTCCAAACCAAATGGGAAGTACTCTACGTACTCCATCAAACCTGTCATACTTGTGTCCTTCCTTTCCAATTTCTTTTGTTGTAGTGCCTTAAAGTCAACATCTGGCTGGATTTTCTTATACAGGATGATAGTTGCTTCAGATGATTTCTCACCATGTCCTATTATATGTGTCTCACCACTCCCCGTTGCATCACCTCCACTTCCAGTTCCATCAGTGACTATTCCCATACCTCCCTGTTTTCCTCCTAAAGTTGTCTCTTTTTCTTTAGCCTCCAGTTTATCCCCAATGCTTGTTTTTCCATCTGACCTTATTTCTTCTCACTTGTTGTTTCCTCCTCACCGGTCTCTCTAGCCTTCTCTTTCAATGTGTTCTGAGACACTTGAGAGCTTGATCCCTCAACATCACTTTTCTTGGTTCTTTTCGAAACTTTTCTACTCTTTTTTATATCTTGCTTTATCCCTTTTGTTGCCAAATCAAAGCTTTCTAATATCTGTTGATTGGTATAATTTTCTGGCTCATTAATCCAACCCCTAGATATCATCGTGTCCTCCCCAGTAGCATTCATCCTCGCATGATCAAAACAAGCAGGATCCAATTGATACACATTGCCTCCCAATGTATGAATTTTGAGATAAGGAACGTTGTCTTTCTCGAATGGCAGTGGTGCCAATCTCTTATTAGGCCCTAAGAAATGGCATTGAGAAGCCTAAACTCACATGTGCTATCAATTTTCTTGAATTATTACTTGCTAGAAAATGGCACAAATTTTATTGGCTGTAGTAGTATAATGGCAAAAGTGCCAATACACATGTGAGTTTCGGATTCCTTGTGCACCACTGCCATTCTCCACTGGTGGCATTCTATAATGGCAAAAGTGCCAATCCACATGTGAGTTTAGGATTCCTTGTGCATGTTTTCAGGTCATGGTATGAGATTGGCACCACAGCCATTCTCCACTGGTGGCATTCCCCATAGAGATTGACACAAATCCATATGATCTCTACACAGTGGAGATAGTGATCACTACATAGAAGAGTGCACATGTGAGTTTAGGCTTCTCAATGCCATTTATTAGGTCCTAATAAGAGATTGGCACCACTGCCATTCTCCACTTATCCTACTATTCTAGGAGGGGTATTCCAGTGATCATAGGAGAGTGGTGTCCGATTCCAATCCAAATGTGAGTTTAGGATTCCATATGATCTCTACACAGCAGAGACGATGATCACTGTATAGAAGAATGCACAGTAGGATAATGGCAAATTTGCATGTTTTCAGGTCATGGTATGAGATTGGCACCACCGCCATTCTCCACAGGTGGCATTCTCCACAGATATTAACACAAATCCATATGATCTCTGCACATGTAAGTTTAGGCTTCTCAATGCCATTTCTTAGGAGAGTGGTGTCCCCTATGATCACTGGAATACCCCTCCTAGGATAGTAGGGTAAACATTTGTACAAGTGGAGAATGGCAGTGGTGCCAATCTCTTATTAGGCCATAAGAAATGGCATTGGGAAAGCCTAAACTCACATGTGCAATCTTCTATGTAGTGATGACCTGAAAACATGCACAAGGAATCCTAAACTCACATGTGCATTGGCACTTTTGCCATTATCCAACTGACATTCCCCGCTAGTGTTAATGTGCATTCTTCTATGTAGTGATCATTGTCTCCATTGTGTAGAGATCATATGGAATTGTGTCAATCTCTGTGGAGAATTCCACCAGTGCAGAATGGCAGTGGTGCCAATCTCATACCATGACCTGAAAACATGCACAAGGAATCCTAAACTCACATGTGCATTGGCACTTTTGCCATTATCCTACTGCAGCCAATAAAATTAGTGGAATGTCAATCTATAGGTTTAGTTTGTCTAGATTGCCACTAGCGGAGAATGGCACTGATGCCAATCTCATGCTGGCAACTACATAATGACACTGAGATCATCAAACTCACATGTGGAATGGAATAGGACACCACTCTACTATGATCACTGGATACCCCTCCTAGGATAGTAGGGTAAACATTTGTACAAGTGGAGAATGGCAGTGCTGCCAATCTCTTATTAGGCCATAAGAAATGGCATTGGGAAAGCCTAAACTCACATGTGCAATCTTCTATGTATTGATGACCTGAAAACATGCACAAGGAATCGTAAACTCACATGTGCATTGGCACTTTTGCCATTATCCAACTGACATTCCCCGCTAGTGTTAATGTGCATTCTTCTATGTAGTGATCACTGTCTCCGTTGTGTAGAGATCATATGGAATTGTGTCAATCTCTGTGGAGAATGCCACCAGTGCAAAATGGCAGTGGTGCCAATCTCATACCATGACCTGAAAACATGCACAAGGAATCCTAAACTCACATGTGCTTTGGCACTTTTGCCATTATCCTACTGCAGCCAATAAAATTAGTGGAATGTCAATCTATAGGTTCAGTTTGTCTAGATTGCCACTAGCGGAGAAAGGCAGTGATGCCAATCTCATGCTGGCAACTACATAATGACACTGAGATCATCAAACTCACATGTGGAATGGAATAGGACACCACTCTACTATGATCACTGGAATACCCCTCCTAGGATAGTAGGGTAAACATTTCTACAAGTGGAGAATGGCAATGCTGCCAATCTCTTATTAGGCCATAAGAAATGGCATTGGGAAAGCCTAAACTCACATGTGCAATCTTCTATGTAGTGATGACCTGAAAACATGCACAAGGAATCATAAACTCACATGTGCATTGGCACTTTTGCCATTATCCAACTGACATTCCCCGCTAGTGGTAATGTGCATTCTTCTATGTAGTGATCACTATCTCCGCTATGTAGAGATCATATGGAATTGTGTCAATCTCTGTGGAGAATGCCACCAGTGCAAAATGGCAGTGGTGCCAATCTCATACCATGACCTGAAAACATGCACAAGGAATCCTAAACTCACATGTCCATTGGCACTTTTGCCATTATCCTACTGCAACCAATAAAATTAGTGGAATGTCAATCTATAGGTTCAGTTTGTCTAGATTGCCACTAGCGGAGAATGGCAGTGATGCCAATCTAATGCTGGCAACTACATAATGACACTGAGATCATCAAACTCACATGTGGAATGGAATAGGACACCACTCTACTATGATCACTGGAATACCCCTCCTAGAATAGTAGGGTAAACATCTGTACAAGTGGAGAATGGTAGTGGTGCCAATATCTTATTAGGCCCTAAGAAATGGTACTGAGAAGCCTAAACTCACATGTGCTATTATTTTGCTTGAATTATTAATTGCTAGAAAATGGCACTGTGGTAAACTTAGAATGGAATCGGATACCACTCTCCTATCATCACTAGAATACCCCTCCTAGGATAGTAGGGTAAACATTTGTACAAGTGGAGAATGGCACTGGTGCCAATCTCTTATTGAGCCATAAAAAATGGCATTGGGAAAGCCTAAACTCACATGTGCAATCTTCTATGTAGTGATGACCCAAAAACATGCACAAGGAATCCTAAACTCACATGTGCATTGGCACTTTTGCGATTATCCTAATGACATTCCCTGCTAGTGGTAATGTGCATTCTTCTATGTAGTAATCACTGTCTCTGCTGTGTAGCGATCATATGGAATTGTGTCAATCTCTGTGGAGAATGCCACCAGTGGAGAATGGCAGTGGTGCCAATCTCATACCATGACATGAAATCATGCACAAGGAATCCTAAACTCACATGTGCATTGGCACTTTTGCCATCATCATACTGCAGCCAATAAAATTAGTGGAATGTCAATCTATAGGTTCAGTTTGTCTAGATTGCCATAGCGGAGAATGGCAGTGATGTCGATCTCATGCTGGCAACTACATAATGACACTGAGATCATCAAACTCACATGTGGAATGGAATAGGACACCACTCTACTATGATCACTGGAATACCCCTCCTAGAATAGTAGGGTAAGCATTTGTACAAGTGGAGAATGGTAGTGGTGCCAATCTCTTATTAGGCCCTAAGAAATGACATTCAGAAGCCTAAACTCACATGTGCTATTAATTTGCTTGAATTATTACTGGCTAGAAAATGGCACTGTGGTAAACTTAGAATGGAATCGGACACCACTCTCCTAAGAAATGGCATTGAGAAGCCTAAACTCACATGTACAGAGATCATATGGATTTGTGTCAATATCTGTGGAGAATGCCACCAGTGGAGAATGGCGGTGGTGCCAATCTCATACCATGACCTGAAAACATGCAAATTTGCCATTATCCTACTGTGCATTCTTCTATGCAGTGATCACTGTCTCCGCTGTGTAGAGATCATATGGAATCCTAAACTCACATTTGGATTGGAATCGGACACCACTCTCCTATGATCACTGGAATACCCCTCCTAGAATAGTAGGGTAAACATTTGTACAAGTGGAGAATGGCAGTGGTGCCAATCTCTTATTAGGCCCTAATAAATGGCATTGAGAAGCCTAAACTCACATGTGCATTTTTCTATGTAGTGATCACTGTCTCCGCTGTGTAGAGATCATATGGATTTGTGTCAATCTCTGTGGGGAATGCCACCAGTGGAGAATGACAGTGGTGCCAATCTCATACCATGACCTGAAAACATGCACAAGGAATCCTAAACTCACATGTGGACTGGCACTTTTGCCATTATAGAATGCCACCAGTGGAGAATGGCAGTGGTGCACAAGGAGTCCTAATTTCACATGTGCATTGGCACTTTTGCCATTATACTACTACATCCAATAAAATTTGTGGAATGTCAATCTATAGGTTCAGTTTGTCTCGATTACCACTAGCGGAGAATGGCAGTGATGCCAATCTCATGCTGGCAACTATATAATGACAATGAGATCATCAAACTCACATGTTCATTGAAACTTTTGCCATTATCCTACTACAGCCAATAAATATACTGGAATGTCAATCTACAGGTTTAAATTGTCTAGATTACCACTACTGGAGAATGACAGTGATGCCAATCTCATGCTGGCAAATTCATAATGACACTGAGACCACCAAACTCACATGTGCATTCTTCTATGACACTGAGAAGCCTAAACTCACATGTGCTATTATTTTGCTTGAATTATTACTTGCTAGAAAATGGCACTGTGGTAAACTTAGAATGGAATCGGACACCACTCTCCTATGATCACTGGAATACCCCTCCAAGGATAGTAGGGTAAACATATGTACAAGTGGATAATGGCAGTGGTGCCAATCTCTTATTAGGCCCTAAGAAATGGCATTGATAAGCCTAAACTCACATGTGCTATTATTTTTCTTGAATTATTACTTGCTAGAAAATGGCACTGTGGTAAACTTAGAATGGAATCGGACACCACTCTCCTATGATCACTGGAATACCCCTCCTACGATAGTAGGGTAAACATTTGTACAAGTGGAGAATGGCAGTGGTGCCAATCTCTTATTAGGCCATAAGATATGGCATTGGGAAATCCTAAACTCACATGTGCTATTATTTTGCTTGAATTATTACTTGCTAGAAAATGGCACTGTGGTAAACTTAGAATGGAATCAGATACCACTCTCCTATGATCACTGGAATACCCCTCCTAGGATAGTAGGGTAAACATTTGTACAAGTGGAGAATGGCAGTGGTGCCAATCTCTTATTAGGCCATAAGAAATGGCATTGGGAAAGCCTAAACTCACATGTGTAATCTTCTATGTAGTGATGACCTAAAAACATGCACAAGGAATCCTAAACTCACATGTGCATTGGCACTTTTGCCATTATCCTACTGACATTCCCCGCTAGTGGTAATGTGCATTCTTCTATGTAGTGATCACTGTCTCTGCTGTGTAGAGATCATATGGATTTGTGTCAATCTCTGTGGGGAATGCCACCAGTGGAGAATGGCAGTGGTGCCAATCTCATACCATGACCTGAAAACATGTACAAGGAATCATAAACTCACCTTAGAACATGTGCATTCTTCTATGTAGTGATCACTGTCTCCGCTGTGTAGAGATCATATGGAATTGTGTCAATCTCTTATTAGGCCTTGGAAGCCTAAACTCACATGTGCAGAGATCATATGGATTTGTGTTCATCTCTGTGGAGGAGAATGGCAGTGGTGCCAATCTCATACCATGACCTGAAAACATGCATAAGGAATCCTAAACTCAAATGTGCATTCTTCTATGTAGTGATCACTGTCTCCGCTGTGTAGAGATTATATGGAATTGTGTCAATCTTTGTGTAGAATGCCAGTAGTGGAGAATGGTAGTGGTGCCATGTGATGAATCGAACTTCTGCCATTCTCCTTAACATCATGGAGGATGGCACCAGTGGCATTATGCTCAAACTCGCACGGAGGATGGCACTTGTGCCATTCTGAACAAACACACACCAACCACCTCTGGACCGGACTCCTGCTACCTCTTCTTTGCTTGGCATGGCTGCCTGGAGGGGGGGGAGGGTGGAGGGGGCGGGGGGGCCAAGAGGGGCTGGAGAAGCGCAGGCAAGCTGTAGCCAGGTGCCCAAAGCCATGACAACGCAGGCACTGGCCTGGCTGTCCTGTGACCACCATGCTCTGAGTAATGCTGCCAGCATCTGTCACAACCTCGATCTCTGCAGGGAGGGACACAGGATCTACCATAGCCACACGAACTCTGGGAGCTTCTGCGGCAGCAACCGCGTCGACAAAAGTGTCAAGGGGTATTCCAGTGATCATAGTAGAGTGGTGTCCTATTCCATTCCACATGTGAGTTTGATGATCTCAGTGTCATTATGTAGTTGCCAGCATGAGATTGGCATCACTGCCATTCTCCGCTAATGGCAATCTAGACAAACTGAACCTATAGATTGACAATCCACTAATTTTATTGGCTGCAGTAGGATAATGGCAAAAGTGCCAATGCACATGTGAGTTTAGGATTCCTTGTGCATGTTTTCAGGTCATGGTATGAGATTGGCACCACCATTCTCCACAGAGATTGACACAATTCCATATGATCTCTACCTCGGGGGGGTCACTCATCATATGTAACCCTATCACGTGAGTTCAACAGAAGGATTTTTTTAATTTCTAAAATTTACAGAAATAAATATACATAAGGGACTATTTAAAATAGTTTTGGAAAAAAATTACAGATTTGTATAGAAAAGGGCTACATTTTATTAATGAAATATTTTACAGATAAGGGACTTTAAATATAGGCCTTGAACGCACGTGATATAGAGGGTTTATACATAGTGACCCCCCCGAGATCTCTACACAGCGGAGACAGTGATCACTACATAGAAGAATGCACATTACCACTAGCGGGGAATGTTAGTTGGATAATGGCAAAAGTGCCAATGCAGATGTGAGTTTACGATTCCTTGTGCATGTTTTCAGGTCATCACTACATAGAAGATTGCACATGTGAGTTTAGGCTTTCCCAATGCCATTTCTTATTGCCTAATAAGAGATTGGCACCACTGCCATTCTCCACTTGTACAAATGTTTACCCTACTATCCTAGGAGGGGTATTCCAGTGATCATAGGAGAGTGGTGGCCGATTCCATTCTAAGTTTACCACAGTGCCATTTTCTAGCAAGTAATAATTCAAGCAAAATAATAGCACACGTGAGTTTAGGCTTTCCCAATGCCATTTCTTATGTCCTAATAAGAGATTGTCACCACTCCCATTCTCCACTTGTACAAATGTTTACCCTACTATCCTAGGAGGGGTATTCCAGTGATCATAGGAGAGTGGTGTCCGATTCCATTCTAAGTTTACCACAGTGCCATTTTCTAGCAAGTAATAATTCAAGAAAAATAATAGCACATGTGATTTTAGGCTTCTCAGTGCCATTTCTTAGGGCCTAATAAGATATTGGCACCACTGCCATTCTCCACTTGTACAGATGTTTACCCTACTATTCTAGGAGGGGTATTCCAGTGATCATAGTAGAGTGGTGTCCTATTCCATTCCACATGTGAGTTTGATGATCTCAGTGTCATTATAAAGTTGCCAGCATGAGATTGGCATCACTGCCATTCTCCGCTAGTGGAATCTAGACAAACTGAACCTATAGATTGACATTCCACTAATTTTATTGGATACAGTAGGATAATGGCAAAAGTGCCAATGCACATGTGAGTTTAGGATTCCTTGTGCATGTTTTCAGGTCATGGTATGAGATTGGCACCAGTGCCATTCTCCACTGGTGGCATTCTCCACAGAGATTGACACAATTCCATATGATCTCTACACAGTGGAGACAGTGATCACTACATAGAAGAATGCACATTACCACTAGCGGGGAATGTCAGTAGGATAATGGCAAAAGTGCCAATGCACATGTGAGTTTAGGATTCCTTGTGCATGTTTTCAGGTCATCACTACATAGAAGATTGCACATGTGAGTTTAGGCTTTCCCAATGCCATTTCTTATGGCCTAATAAGAGATTGGCAACACTGCCATTCTCCACTTCTACAAAAGTTTACCCTACTATCCTAGGAGGGGTATTCCAGTGATCATAGGAGAGTGGTGTCCGATTCCATTCTAAGTTTACCATAGTACCATTTTCTAGCAAGTAATAATTCAAGCCAAATAATAGCACGTGAGTTTAGGCTTTCCCAATGCCATTTCTTATGCCCTAATAAGAGATTGGCACCACTGCCATTCTCCACTTGTACAAATGATTTCCCTACTATCCTAGAAAGGGTATTTCAGTGATCATAGGAGAGTGGTGTCCAATTCCATTCTAAGTTTACCACAGTGCCATTTTCTAGAAAGTAATAATTCAAGCAAAATAATAGCACATGTGAGTTTAGGCTTTCCCAATGCCATTTCTTATGGCCTAATAAGAGATTGGCAGCATTGCCATTCTCCACTTGTAGAAATGTTTACCCTACTATCCTAGGAGGGGTATTCCAGTGATCATAGTAGAGTGGTGTCCTATTCCATTCCACATGTGAGTTTGATGATCTCAGTGTCATTATGTAGTTGCCAGCATGAGATTGGCATCACTGCCATTCTCCGCTAGTGGCAATCTAGACAAACTGAACCTATAGATTAACATTCCACTAATTTTATTGGCTGCAGTATGATAATGGCAAAAGTGCCAATGCACATGTGAGTTTAGGATTCCTTGTGCATGATTTCAAGTCATGGGATGAGATTGGCACCACTGTCATTCTCCACGGGTGGCATTCTCCATAGAGATTGACACAATTCCATATGATCTCTACACAGCGGAGACAGTGATCACTACATAGAAGATGCACATTACCACTAGCGGGGAATGTCAGTAGGATAATGACAAAAGTGCTAATGCACATGTGAGTTTAGGATTCCTTGTGCATGTTTTCAAGTCATCACTACATAGAAGATTGCACAAGTGATTTTAGGCTTTCCCAATGCCATTTCTTATGGCCTAATAAGAGATTGGCACCACTGCCATTCTCCACTTGTACAAATGTTTACCCTACTATCCTAGGAGGGGTATTCTAGTGATCATAGGAGAGTGGTGTCCGATTCCATTCTAAGTTTACCACAGTGCCATTTTCTAGCAAGTAATAATTCAAGCAAAATAATACCACATGTGAGTTTAGGCTTTTCCAATGCCATTTCTTATGGCCTAATAAGAGATTGGCACCACTCCCATTCTCCACTTGTACAAATGTTTACCCTACTATCCTAGGAGGGGTGTTCCAGTGATCATAGGAGAGTGGTGTCCGATTCCATTCTAAGTTTACCACAGTGCCATTTTCTAGCAAGTTATAATTCAAGCAAAATAATAGCACATGTGAGTTTAGGCTTCTCAATGCCATTTCTTAGGGCCTAATAAGAGATTGGCACCACTTCCATTCTCCACTTGTACAGATGTTTACCCTACTATTCTAGGAGGGGCATTCCAGTGATCATAGTAGAGTGGTGTCCTATTCCATTCCACATGTGAGTTTGATGATCTCAGTGTCATTATGTAGTTGCCAGCATGAGATTGGCATCACTACCATTCTCTGCTAGTGGCAATCTAGACAAACTGAGCCTTTAGATTGACATTCCACTGATTTTATTGGCTACAGTATGATAATGGCAAAAGTGCCAATGCACATGCAAGTTTAGGATTCCTTGTGCATGATTTCAAGTCATGGTATGAGATTGGCACCACTGCCATTCTCCACTGGAGGCATTCTCCACAGAGATTGACACAATTCCATATGATCTCTACACAGTGGAGACAGTGAGTGGAGACAGTGATCACTACATAGAAGAATGCACATTACCACTAGCGGGAAATGTCAGTAGGATAATGGCAAAAGTGCCAATGCACATGTGAGTTCAGGATTCCTTGTGCATGTTTTCAGGTCATCACTACATAGAAGATTGCACATGTGAGTTTAGGCTTTCCCAATGCCATTTCTTATGGCCTAATAAGAGATTGGCACCACTGCCATTCTCCACTTGTACAAATTTTACCCTACTATCCTAGGAGGGGTATTCCAGTGATCATAGGAGAGTGGTGTCCGATTCCATTGTCCGATTCCATTCTAAGTTTACCATAGTGCCAGCATGAGATTGGCATCACTGCCATTCTCCACTAGTGGCAATCTAGACAAACTGAACCTATAGATTGACATTCCCCTAATTTTATTGGCTAAAGTAGTATAATGGCAAAAGTGCCAATGCACATGTGAGTTTAGGATTCCTTGTGCCATTTTTAATGTCTTGATATGAGATTGGCACCACTGCCATTCTCAACTGGTGGCATTCTCCACAGAGATTGACACAATTCCATATGATATCTACACAGCAGAGACAGTGATCACTACATAGAAGAATGCACATGTGAGTTTGATGGTCTCAGTGTCATTATGTATTTGCCAGCATGATATTGGCATCACTGTCATTCTCCAGTAGTGGTAATCTAGACAAACTAAACCTATAGATTGACATTCCACTATATTTATTGGCTGTAGTAGGATAATGGCAAAAGTTTCAATGCACATATGAGTGTGATGATCTCATTGTCATTATATAGTTGCCAACATGAGATTGGCATCACTGCCATTCTCGGCTAGTGGTAATCTAGACAAACTGAACCTATAGATTGACATTCCACAAATTTTATTGGCTGTAGTAGCATAATGGCAAAAGTGCCAATGCACATGTGAGTTTAGGATTCCTTGTGCCATTTTCAAGGTCTTGATATGAGATTGGCACCACTGCCATTCTCAACTGGTGGCATTCTCCACAGAGATTGACACAATTCCATATGATATCTACACAGCGGAGACAGTGATCACTACATAGAAGAATGCACATGTGAGTTTGACGGTCGTGTCATTATGTATTTGCCAGCATGAGATTGGCATCACTGTCATTCTCTAGTAGTGGTAATCTAGACAAACTAAACCTGTAGATTGACATTCCACTATATTTATTGGCTGTAGTAGGATAATGGTAAAAGTTTCAATGCACATGTGAGTTTGATGATCAGTTGATAGCATGAGATTGGCATCACTGCCATTCTCCACTAGTGGTAGTGCCAATGCACATGTGAGTTTCGGATTCCTTGTGCATTTTTTCAGGTCATGGTATGAGATTGGCACCACTGCCATTATTCACTGGTGGCATTCTCCACAGAGATTGACACAAATCCATATGATCTCTGCACAGCGGAGACAATGATCACTACATAGAAGAATGCACATGTGAGTTTAGGCTTCTCAATGCCATTTATTTGGCCTAATAAGAGATTGGCACCACTGCCATTCTCCACTTGTACAGATATTTACCCTACTATTCTAGGAGGGGTATTCCAGTGATCATAGGAGAGTGGTGTCCTATTCCATTCTACATGTGAGTTTGATGATCTCAGAGATTGACACAATCTCCTTTATATGTTTTCAAGTCATGGTATGAGATTGGGCACCACTGCCATCCTCCACTGGTGGCATTCTCCACAGAGATTGACACAATTCCATATGATCTCTGCACATGTGAGTTTAGGCTTCTCAATGCCATTTCTTAGGGCCTAATAGGAGATTGGCACCACTGCCATTCTCCACTTGTACAAATGTT
Organism: Dipteris shenzhenensis; assembly: GCF_047967505.1. Lineage (NCBI taxonomy): Eukaryota > Viridiplantae > Streptophyta > Polypodiopsida > Gleicheniales > Dipteridaceae > Dipteris > Dipteris shenzhenensis. The sequence continues at coordinate 2,327,426 of NC_141613.1, forward strand.
TACCCTACTATTCTAGGGGGTGTTCCAGTGATCATAGGAGAGTGGTGTCCTATTCCATCCCACAGGTGAGTTTAATGATCTCAGTGTCATTATGTAGTTGCAAGGATGAGATTGGCACCACTGCCATTCTCCGCTAAAGGTAATCTAGACAAACTGAACCTATAGATTGACATTCCACTAATTTTATTGGATGCAGTAGGATAATGGCAAAAGTGCCAATGCACATGTGAGTTTAGGATTCCTTGTGAATGTTTTCAGGTCATGGTATGAGATTGGCACCACTGCCATTCTCCACAAAGATTAACACAATTCCATATGATCTACACAGCAGAGACAGTGATCACTACATAGAAGAATGCACATGTGAGTTTATGATTCTCAATGCCATTTCTTAGGGAAAGCATGAGATTGGCATCACTGCCATTGTCCGCTAGTGGTAATCTAGACAAACTGAACCTATAGATTGACATTCCACTAATTTTAGTGGCTGCAGTAGGATAATGGCAAAAGTGTCAATGCACATGTGAGTTTAGGATTCCTTGTGCATGTTTTCAAGTCATGGTATGAGATTGGCACCACTGCCATTCTCCATAGAGATTGACACAATTCCATATGATATCTACACATGATATCTACACAGCAGAGACAGTGATCACAGACTGCACATGTGAGTTTGATGATCTCAGTGTCATTATGTAGTTGCCATCATGAGATTGGCATCACTGCCATTGTCCACTAGTGCCACTCTCAAGGACTTCTTATGAGGTCTTTCAATTTATCTCAAGGGATATTGGCACTAGTGCCACTCTCAAGGACTTCTTATGAGGTCTTGGAGAATGGCACTGGTGCCATTCTCCAATTAAAAGTAGAATTTCAATCTCTAAATTTTGCCATTCAATCATGAAAATCAAATTTGAGATTGAAGTTTAACTTGAAATCAAAATTTGAAAACTAGAATTTTGGTTTTGAAATACAATTTCAAACAGAATAATTTCAATTTGAAATACAAATTGAAATTAAAAATATCAATATGAATTTGAATTTGAATTTAAATTTGTAGAGAATGGCATATTGGCACTAGTGCCACTCTCAAGGACTTCTTATGAGGTCATGGAGAATGGCACCAGTGCCATTCTCCATTTAAAATTAGAATTTCAATCTCTAAATTTGCCATTCAATCATGAAAATCAAATTTGAGATTGAAGTTTAACTTTAAATCAAAATTTGAAAACTAGAATTTCGGTTTTGAAATACAATTTCAAACAGAATAATTTCCATTTGAAATACAAATTGAAATTAAAAATATCAATATGAATTTGAATTTGAATTTGAATTTGGAGAGAATGGCATAAGTGCCACTCTATATATCCAAAATTCAAAAGGGAACAATGGCAAATTCAAAAGGGAACAATGGCGGGAAGAGCTATTATATTTCAAAATTCAAGCAAAAGGATTGGGTTAAAGATAACCTCGTGCATCTCTCCAACATCACCTCTCAACACGACACGTTTTACAAGCTGCAGGAGTATTTCAAAAACTTTATAAAGGCCTCTCTTGCGGCTTTCCTTGAGTCTGTGGATTTTACTCGGGCAAGCAAAGAATTCTTGATTTCACTTGTCAAACGAGATGATCAATAAAAATGTGGGAGCATGTTGTTCGATGGCGCAAAGCACAAAGTCCCTATCTGCCTTACCGGATGGATGAGTGGACTCCAAAAGATTTCGGATTACTAAAGGAAATATTGCACGGAAGCTCTCGGTGTTCTAAGGAAATAGCGCAAGATGAAGAGCTCGGGCGGGAGAGTACCTTGAAGAGCTCAAGCGTAATGGTTGAAGAGCTCAAGCGTTGAACTCGATCTCCAAAAGCACGTACCGAAGGTTCCACTTGATGATATGAGGGAGCAGCTCATCGACCGAATCTCGTTCCAATTGATGATATGAGGGAGCAGCTCATCGACCGAATCTCATTCCAATTGATGATATGAGGGTGCAGCTTTGTGTGGGAAGTTGGCACAAGAGAAGTAGCATGCTTTGTGTGGGAAGTTAGGCGTGTCGTTCTAAAGCGGCTCACGAATCGGAAGCGCAAATCCTCACGAGAGGTCGTCAATCGACATAGGACAATGAGCGCAGGTATTAGGGTATTCGATCTTAAAGTTTTACCTCAAAGTTTCTAACCTTTTGCTTTACGTGATTTTTGCTTTTGCTTTTTCGTTAAAAAGTTTTTTAACGAAAAAACTTTTTACTACATTTGATATGTACATTGGAGTAGGCTTTGTACACCTAGCTCTATTGCTACACTTGTTGCTAGATTTGTATTCCGTTCGCAATCTAGTATGTTTTTAAGGTAAAGATTCTACTATTTATTGAGCTAAAGATTCTACCATGTAGCATTTTTTATATGTTTTAGTTTTGTGTTTTGGTCCTTCTTTTTTACAAAGGAGGAAAATGTATGAATCAAATCATAAATGAGATGAGACGAAAGATCCATCAAGATTCGATCCTCCTTGCAAATGAGAGGGGTACTAATTTATTTTTGAATTTGTGATGACCAAAGATTAAAGCTTTTCTTAGAATTAAAACATAGCAAATAAATGAATAGATCATAGACCCCATGAGCTCCTAAGTTCTCTCTTTGACATTCTGTAACCTAGATTACATCTCAATTGCATGAGCATTAGTATTGCAAGTTCACTCAACTTTTTCCCTACAATCAAGAAGATGCATTTGAAAGACATAACTCATAACTTCCCATATACTTAGATACAAACAAAATGCTTTTTTTTTCTCCCAATCTCATATTAAAACTTTTTTGAATAATGTAGTAATGAGTATATATGTGTGTGTAATATGTATAAAAGTTTTTTGAATAATGTAGTAATGAGTATATATGTGTGTGTAATATGTATAAAACTTTTTTTAACGAAAAAACTCACTTATGCAAAACTTTTTCTCTAGCAATTGCCTTTTTTGAATAATGTAGTAATGAGTATCATAGAACCAAATCACACTAGTTGTACAACAAACACGTGATCTTAACTTGAAAAGATGAGTATCTTAAAGCCAAATCACACTCCTTATTTTGTGAACCACCATGTGGTCATAACTTGGAAAACATGAGTATTATAAAGCCAAATCACACACCTGATCTTAGACATCATAATGATCCCATATTTATTCTCTATTATGACACTAAAGCAGATACGCTAAACCTTAAGATCAAACAAGCACACACTCAAAAGAAGTACAAAGTCGTTAGTGGCTACAAAGAATTTCCCAACAAAGCTTTCATTGATGTTAACATCATTGATAAATGAAGGCAATTCCTATTTTGTGATAGACGATCTGTTTCAAAGTTTTTAATATATGCTTTTCAAGTTGCTTTTTAGTATAAACACCAATTAGCCAACTAATGGAGGAATTGGGACATATCTAACATTTATTTTATTTCTTTCATTTAACATATCTAATGTATGCATTTCTTTTATTTCTATTTTACATTGTCCACACTCATTTTCTTCCTTTTTTACATTGTCCATTTTACATTGTCCACACTCATTTTCTTCCTTTTTTACATTGTCCTCACACCTTTTATTTAACCTATTCTCATCTTCCTTTAAAAAAATCCATAGCTTGCGATCTAATGATGAGCATGATTACAATTTTTTTTAACATGGAGAAAAATCACATTCTCGTCAACTAATTCAATCTATACCTTAAAATTTAACATTACTTGGACCTTGATCAAGAAAAACATACTCTGACATAAAAATTTGTAACTTAACCAACCAAGCATAACCAAACTAACGTGGATAAACTCACATAATGAGCTAGGTTTCATAAAATAATATCGATCAACTTTACCACATATATGAATAAATGGAAGTAAAATAATGTATGGTTTCAAATGAATACCACGTTCACACACACACACACACACACACACACACACACATACACACAAAAGTCTATGGTCTCAAGTTCTGGCATTGCAATGGGAGAATGACACTACTGCCATCCTCCAATCTCCCCATTTTGCAAAGCTAAAAATTTCTACATTTGCTCCACTTCCATTCTCCCATTGCAATGTCCCAATTCAAAACGTTGGCTAATTTGCAAAGGGAGAATGGCACCAATGCCATTCTCCCATTGTGATTTCCCAAATCAAATCTCGGCTGTGCAAAGGGGAAATGGCACTAGTGCCAATCTCCCAGATTCAAAGTTTTGGCTTCACAGAGTCAAAATTCCACTAATACAAAGTTTTGGCTTCACAGATTGACATTACACTAATTCCAATGGGAGAATGGCACCGGTGCCATTCTACCTTTGTGAAGCCAAAATTTTGAATCAGGACATTCCATTGGGAGAATGGCATCACTGCCATTCTCCGCTAGTGGTAATCTAGACAAACTGAACCTATATTCCACTAATTTTATTGGCTGCAGTAGGATAGTGGCAAAAGTGCCAGTGCACATGTGAGTTTAGATTGGCATCACTGCCATTCTCCGCTAGCGGTAATAAAGACAAATTGAACCTATAGATTGACATAACACTAATTTTATTGGCTGTAGTAGGATAATGGCAAAAGTGCCAATGCACATGTGAAGAATTCCTTGTGCATGTTTTCAGTTCATGGTATGAGATTGGCACCACTGCCATTATCCACATGTTTGGCATGGTATGAGATTGGCACCACTGCCATTTCAGTTCATGGTATGAGATTGGCATCACTGCTGTTCTCCGCTAGTGGTAATCTAGACAAACTAAACCTATAGATTGACATTCCACTAATTCCAATGGGAGAATGGCACTGGTGCCATTCTACCTTTGTGAAGCCAAAATTTTGAATCAGGACCTTCCATTGGGAGAATCGCACTAGTGCCATTCTCCATTTTCCAATGGGAGAATGGCACTAGTGCCATTCTCCACTTTCCTATTACAAAGCCAAAAATTTTAAATTTTAAATTTGCACCACTGCCATTCTCCCGTTGCAATGTCCCGACTCAAAACTTTGGTTGTGCCATTCTCCCCATGCAATGTCGTGATTCAAAATTTCTACTTCACAAAGACAGTATGGCACTAGTGCCATTCTCCCATTGCAATGTCACAATTCAGAATCTTGGCTTTACAAAGGGAAAATGGCACCAGTGCCAGTCTCCCAATGCAATGTCTTGATTCAAAGTTTGCCTTCATAAAGGGAGAATGGCACCAGTGCCATTCTCCCATTGCAATGTCCTAATATAAAATTTTGGATTTGCAAAGGGAGCATGGCACCATTGGCATTCTCACAAGGCAAAGTCCCAAGTCAAAATTTTGTCTTCCAAAGGAAGAATGGCACTAGTCTGTTCTCCTCTTATGACGACAAATGTTTTTCTCAAGTCAATGCATGGGGAGAATGGCACTGGTGCCATTCCCCTTTTCAAAGATGGTGAAAATAATTCATGCTTCAGAAAAAGTTTTATGAAATTGCTAAAATTTTTAGGGAAATAATTCATGCTTTCATGAAAATTTTGTATAGACTCATTCATGCATTCTAGAGATTTGCACCAATGCCATTCTTCCCCTCTAGATTGACATGTTTGATGGTCTTATGAAATTCTTTAGTTGTAATTTGTTCATACTTAATTCTCTGTAATCGTAATGACAGAGGATGGATATCAGAAGTGGGGACAAGGTCATGATGATGGTGGGGAATGAAGTGGTTGGAATTGGTAGAGTGTGTGCAATAGATCCGGAGGCCTACTGTAGTGGTATGAAGATTGGGACAGAAAATGTATCGGTGATAGTGGAGAAGTCTATCAATAGTGAAATGCTCTTGCCATTTCCCACTATGGATGCAGTGCTTGTTGGTGAGGCAATTTGGAGCATTGTCAAGTGGCCTAAGGGCTTTTTAAAACATGTTGGTGATTCTTTAGATGATGCGGTAACTGAAGAAGCTGCACCAAGTGAGCCTGAGCGACCTTATGTTGAGGCAATGCCAGTTTCTTCATTGGAAACTGACAATTTCATTCGTGAATCTTGGAAAGAGAAAAAAGTTGTCTTATGGGATGAGAGCAAAACAAAGACCGTGGGGGAAGGTGTGATCTTATATGTTTTCCTGGGAGACTCTATAAACTTTGACCTATTGGGTAACAATTGCATTGGTGTGGGTATTGAAAAGAAAGAACAAATTAGAGGAAGTGACTTAGGGTCTTCTATGCAAGATGTCGGCTCTCTCAGCCTAGTAAAGTGGCCCATCAAGCAGATTACCTTACTTGAAGGAAGCCCATTGCAACAATATGTGCCCATGGACCACGTAGCTGGTATAGATGAGTTGGTCAATGATCAAATGTTGAAAAGGGATGATCCATCATCAAAGAAAAGAAGGTACACTTTCATTAACAGGGTGCCTAAACAAAGAGAGCCTCCAACACCAATGTACAAAATGTCACTAGATTTGGTGCAGCAGGTTTCTTCCATCGATTGTTGTGGGAGTAGGTGTTGCCAACATGTAGAGCAAGATCTCTAAATGAATCTAAGGAAGAACTTTTGGGGCAGCTCCTTGGAGTCTCGTACAAACTTTATATATGATGTGTTGTCAACGGCTTGGCATCATGACTACAGAGGGAGGATATGCTACAACTTCAGGATAAACGGTCGGGATGTCTATTGTAGAGCATGGTATGAGATGCATGGAATTCCAAGGACATCATTTTATCGATACAGGGAGCAATTTGAGAGTGGTGTGCAACGTTATGTGCATGGCAATTCAAGGATTATGAGGAGGAGCAGGGAGCACATAGGTATGGGAAGGGCTCTCATTCAACACTTTGTGGATAATAGCACAGAACATATGCCTCACAAGAGTAGAACCATGCAGGATGGTTCTAGAGAGACACATCAAGTGATACCTGAAGTGTATAAGAAGATAGACGTCCTATGTGAGGTCAACACTTCACTTAATCAACGTGGTTATCAGAGCCTATCCACATCCACATTTGGCAGGATTTGGAAATCAAACTTAAAAAATGTAGCCCTTGCTAAGACGAGTGAATTCTCTAAATGTAGCTTGTGCTGCCGGATCAAGGCTCAATTGGCAGCCACAAAAAGTCAAGATGAGCGCAATTCGCTGATGGAAGAGAGAAAGATGCATATGATATAGCAACAAAGTTGTAGGAACTTATACTATGAATGGCGTAGGTACTTTGAGATGGATCCAAAAAAGTATGTATGCAAAATCCATGATAAGATGGACCAAAAAAAGACGGCAATTCCAAGACTTCAGGTGAGGTCCAAGGACACCGATTCTGCATGGCAATTACAGGTTTCACTCATTGGAATGATTACCCATGGGCATGGAACTGGTCATTATGGACACTTCACCCTCAATGGTTTGTGGCCATCTGATCCCAACCTGATGATTGGATCGCTCTCAATTTGTTTACGCAACCTCGAGAGGATGGATATGCATGACCTTGGAGACCTTTCTACCAATGGGATTCCTAGAAGCAATGCTCGCCTTTTGAATGCTCTATGTTCAAGAAACGCTTTGGACTCCCATTACAGTTCTAAAGGTGCACATGTTTCCACAAGTGGAGCTAGCTTGTCTGAAAATGTAGATGTCACGATCACAAATGCAAATCTAGAAACTGTATCGGAAAGTGACCCGAAGTCTATCATGGAGGCCATGACAACTTCCATTGCAAGGGCTACAGACACATGTGTGAATTTTTTTCCGTCAAATACAAGAGAAAACCCACCCTCTTTAGAGGGGAGTGTTGCTATTGAGCCACCATTCCAAAAGTTGCCAGAGAACTTGCTACTCCAACTAGATAATTGTGGGTCTGAGAACAAAAATAGATACTTGTTTGCATACCTTTCTCTTCTTGTAGCAAGGGGCATTTTCAAGACAGTTCAATTGGGCTTCTTGATGGTAGGGCACACACATGAGGACATTGATGCAATGTTCAGCAGGTTTTCTGAGAGCTTGCGGGTGGGACAAACATTCACTTTCCCGCATCTCTGATGGATACATTCAGAAAATGTACATCATCTTCACCGGCACCATTTGTTCTTACACGGGTTCCTAACTTCAAGGATTATGTAGATGGCTACCTATGTGATGGGCAAGAAATGCTAGTTGGACATGCAAAGCCATTACAATTTCGATTTTACATGCAAGGTGACATACCAATGATGCAGTACAAGGTGCATCCAAAATCACCGAATTGGATGCCCATTGAAGGGGGAATTGAGCTATGGAAGAAAGATAGTGAGGGTCGATCATTGTTGCCAACAGGTTGTCCGGATATACTGCCAATGGCTGCATTTGTGAGAGATCACTTGCAATTAATATCAGGGATAAAGGATTACATTAAGTTTTGGGAGAAATGTGCAAGTGGAAAGAATGCATCCTATGAGTCCTACATTAGGCCAGTGATAGACTATTGGAAAACCATGACCGGTGAGCTCGAACAGGAAAACATCTCAGAGATAGGAGTGTACAGAGATTTTTGGTCAAGAACACAATCTCCTGATGAGGAGGATGATATAGATGCTTGCATTAATGATTTCCAAGGCTATGAGGAATGGAATGATCACTATTGTGGGCCTCTAAAAGGTAAGCCGAGGGAAGAGTTTAGACCAATGGTGGATGTTAAGCAAGGTGACTTTGTCTTGGTGAGGCCATCAGATCCTATATACCCCATATGGCTTGGGGTTGCCATATCAAGTGCCGAGATGGATGCTGCTTCTCCTAATTTCAAGAAATTATTAATTCAGTATTGGGCACCATCAGTTAAGAGAAAGGGGCTCAGTGATGCAGATGCCTATGTTGATTGATGGAACAAGTATTGGGCAGAGAATAGGTTGGATCCACAAGTATGGGAGTGTATTGATGCAATTGTCTAGTCATGGACATCAAAGTCCATAAATAGACCCAAGAAGATCAAGATTCCACAGAGCGTATGTATCAAAGCACAAGAGAGCTTGCTTGGTATCAGAGCATAGAAAATGCTGTCAATTTTCTCCCTCTTAATCTCCCAAACTTCCATTGTAAGGTGTGTTCTCATGTGATGTTTCTCAATTGTTGTTATCTTGTCAACGAGTATTTGCATATTATTAATATGACAATTTTCAGAAGCTGACCTTCACCAACAATTGCTTTGTTTCTAGTGGAACTCACTATGCATGGTGTTTGTTAACACCACCAACTGGTGTTTATTAACACCTCAAGTAAAATATACATGTTGTCCCTAGACGGTGTTTATTAACACCACCAAATACATGATTTTCAAACTCTGCCACATGCTTTGTTCCGGTTTTTTATATGCAATGAACTGTTTCACAACCAATGAAGTTTTTCATAATCATTGGAATTCCAAATATTAGCTTATTCAATATTGGTAAAATTCCCACAATCAATGGAAATTTTCTCAAATTTAATGAAGCCTTTCCCAATTTTAATGAAATCCACCCAATTTCGAAATTCCCAAAATGCAACTTTTGTCCCACTTTATCTAATACTGTGTTATCCTAGCTACCCTTCTTCATGGTTCTATTAAACAATTGCCACCGATATTGCACCTATTCTTGTGGACCACCGAATTGACACAACTTTGTGGCATTACAAAATTTTAATTTTTTGGGTTCATTGAATTCATATGGGATTACTTTCTTATACTTGGCCACATCCTATGTAATTGTAATTGGAAAATGGGCATCCCTTGTATTTTTTTGGCCACTTCAAATGTACCTATAAGTTTTGCAAATTGAGCACTCCCTATACCTTGCTCATGTCAAAGGTGGCAAAAACTATATACTTTTCCCAATTTATTATACGTGGCTAACCATGTATACTTTGAAGTATCTAATATGGTGACAAGCTATTGTTATGTTTGGTGAAATGTTTATTAATGTAAGTGGGTATGGTTACTTAACCTACACTTTAAAAATACAACCTCATTTTGTTTTACAAATTGTTTGAGAAGCTGTAAGTTTGCCTTTGCAAATTAGCCATTCATGAAATTATAAAAAGTCACTAGAATTCAATTCAGGGTGTGTATGTATAGGGGCATCATGCAAGGGACCTGGAAGATCTGTGTGTAACCTCTTTGACATATCACCATTCGCATAGAGGTATACCAGCTTCTTTGATCTCTCTGATGTTATAAGGTTCCTTGTGACGAAATGCATAAAATTGTGGTTACTCCAATTTTGTTCATTAGACCAGTTGCTACAAGGTTGTGACAATATCTTCATGGCTAAGGCTTGCAAATGAGGCATGGATGCTCCACACTCTTCCCACCATCTCAATGCTTGCATATCTTTGGCTAATTTGTTTTGTTTTGGCATATCTTTGGCTAGTTCTTGGATAGGCAAACAATCCTTCTCTATTTTGAAAAGTTGAGACTTCCTTAACAACAGAGGCATACTATATCCTATCATCAAAGAAATGTCCCAAAAGATCATGCCATTGGTGCATAATATGGACATCTGTCTCTGTATAGTATTCCCACCATTTTAGATCTAATATATGGGAAGCATAGTGCAAATAGTTGTGAGCTTGATTCCATCATTTCCACAGCATCTTTTGCAATAGGGTCCATTGACTGAAACTATAGCCACCTTTTCTTGGCCTTGCATCTTCCTTCAAAACATCCTTCTTAGCAATCCACCAAGCCATATAAGCACTCCGCATTCTTGGCCCTTTCACATCCAACCTACAGATTGCAAACCAATTGGCTTCATCGCTTCCACCACATCAGATACCCTCTTCCAAAATGCACGATTATTACAAAGCATCATTAACTCAATGAATTCAGTGTATGGGCACTGATTAATGAGCATGGCTCGACTATCCACTCTATAGACTTTGCACTAAATAGTATCTCAACTACAAGACCCTACTATTTGAACAACCGCTCCATCATTATATAGTTTGTGCCAAAATGCACTTCACCTAGCTTCAAAAGCTCTAACAAGTGATTCGTAGGTTGGTGATTTCTGAATATATCAATTAATCGCTCGTGGTTAAGAAAGTATAACATGACTTTCTGAGCCTCACATCCACAGCAACTTTAAAGAATCGGCTCTCAAGTGTTTTGTACCAATCCTCCAAGACATGGTCCAAATAGTGGCACGAGCATGGTGATGCCCAAATATGTTGATATCTACAATTTATAAATTTTCTAGCCTTTTGACAATTCTTAGCATTATTAGTAATCAGTTGTGAATAATATTTTGGGAACAACATCTTCAATACGTATACTTAGCTGCTCTGTAATAAATTCTCCCATCATGGCCTCATTGCTCATACCAATCGATTGTCGAAAATCCTTGCCTTTGAACATCACAACAATGACATTGATCATGATCCTCTTACTAACATTCTTACATCCATTTAATACAATGTTGCAAGTTTTTTTCTCAATGCCATCACAAACCAATTGTTGCATCTCCTCTTTCATCCTATTGTAGTATGCATCCAACATGCTGTTATAGATGGCATCATAACTAGGCATTGTGAAACCCGGGCCAACTTTAGCAACAGAGGCCATGGCTTTTTCCAATGTGTAATTTGCACCATGCTTAATGGATATGCCATGTGATAGATAGCTTCAAAAACATCTCTTCAAGTTGTAGTACACATTCAAACTTGAATATGAGACCATAAACTTATGGAATAAGGATTTGTAATGAGACTCTTAAAGCATTACAAGTGCTATGCTGCATGTGAAGTATGCATCCTAAAGAGTATAGGACATATCAATTTATTATTAAAAAATCAAAATTTTGTTCTATACATATATACAACCAAGTAATGATTCAAAAGTACACTACATGAGCTCCTCATCAACCCAAGGACACACCTAAATGAGAACATTAGGCATGGGTTAATGGGCCTCCAATGTTGTGCTAAAGTGATGCATACCCATTTGAGGGCATGCTCCATAACTTTTTTTTAATTTGTTGAAAACCAAAATGGATTGAGAATTTGGAATCCAAACTAGTGGGCCTACTTCATGATGGTCTTAAAACATTGATAATTGTTGATATTGGTATCTAGGTTCACCCTAAAATGTAAGAAGTTGAAAATGTGCAATTTGTGCATGTGTAAAGATCTTTTAATAAATCCAACACAATTTACAATTTTCTATTTCCATGCACTTGCTTGCTATATGGCTCATAAGCATGCCAAAGGTCATTGCATCTCATAATGCATGGCATCAAAACCGATAACATGCCCTTTGGCCTATTTGTTTTGAAGAATTTTAGGCCACATTGCACTTATTTGAGATAACCAATTCTGCTAATGTGTACTGCTGGAGGGGGGAAATTTGACGAGGCTGAAAATTTTGCTTCTACCACAAATTTCCAATTTTCACACCTCCCACCACCCAATCTTAGAATATTAAGACTTGTAGCCTACCCATGCCTTGCAAACCCCTTCAACTCACACACACCTCGACATGACCTTGCACAAACTTTGGTTTGGCATTGTCTTCTTTTGGGTAAGTGGTCTTCTATTCTTTGTTCACCTCACAAGCTACCTTCTCTGGGTTTATTCTACACTTATTGTGGCCATGGCCCCAATGGCAACATGCGATTGGCCATTGTTGCAACAGAAGGAGATAGAGGCTACAAGATAGGAAAGCTGAAAAGCCTGATCAAGGCACAAGGAATAGATTACGGTTTGAGGAAAGCAATGGCATGGTATCGAAATGGCAATGGAAGACCCTTTTGCAACATTTGCAAAGGGAGAAACAATGAGAAGAAAGAAGACTCCTTCATTCGAGGTAGAAACATTGGGCCATTTAGGTGAATACTAGAGTCTTGAAAAGATTTAGCCTGCACCCTAAAGTTCATACTTTTGAAGTGGAGTGTCTCATCCAAAATTTTTCTAGAGGAATAAGCTCTGTCAAGACACGCTTTCCTGTGCTATAGCCCTATCTAGTTATTTGTCCAAGTGAAGGAAGTATCTTTTGAGATATAAAAAAGAGTTGCCCGATGCTTAAGCCTATTCCAAGCTGCTAGCTCACTCCCTCTGAGAACATTACCTACACCATTCATTTGACCATGTTAAAATCCCCCAGCAGGAAGGCATTCTCTAGCTTGGCAACTCTATCCCAGAGTAAAGTTTTGTCTCTAGCAGAGTTAGGTGCATAGATGGAGAAAATTTGCCATGAGAGACTTGGATGCGTGAATTCCACACCCACCCCTTAGCTGCCAAAAATTGTACTAATATTCCCAACATCATGAGGAAAATCTTTGACAATACCCAAAATTGCGCCCCCTCTTCCTTCTTCATGGTTTCTTGTGATCCACATTCTCTAATTGTCAATCTGATTTAGGCCATCTTAACTTTGCTCTTCCTATTTTGACTTCTTATAGAGCTAAGAAGTCAGGAATTAACCCGTTAGCTCTCATCCATCTTTTTAATACCAGAGGTCTAAGATGATTGGTTAGCCCCTGAACATTTACACTAAGAAATGAATATTTTTCTTCTAATTTGCTCATCATCATTGAGTGGAGTTTTTGTTTCTTGATTTCTTGAAGTTTATTGGACTAACTTGAGGTGACTTAAAAAATCCCCTGGACATCCTCCTCTTTTCTCTCTCAGCCAAAATTTTCTTTGAGGAGCTGGCTAAGTTCGAGAGTCAGAGTCTTTTTTCGTGTTGTATTGTTCTTCTCCCTTTAACCACTATGAACTCAATCATCCTATGAAAGAGATGCATGCTCCATCTGCTCCAATTGAGCTTCAAAATTTTGTGTGTTGGCCACAAACTCTTCATCTCTTGAACTTTCTTCCATGTTCTCCTCACTAGCCAACACTCCTTCCACTATCTGCTTTCATGTTTCTCTTTCTCTTTCTATTGTCTTGTCCTCTTTAACTTCTTGTTGAGGGGCTTCTACTGGGACCTATGTTTCTACCCTCTCGGAATGTTGAGGTTCCTAATTGTTCTCGACCAGTGTCTCCTTTCTGTTGTGATTAACTCTAGAGGGGAAGTCCTTTATGAAGTGCCCACCTAGTCCACAAGGGAAACAAGAATTGGGAATATTCTTGTAAAAACCTTTTTGAATTAACTCAGCTTACATCTCCATCCAATAGCATTTGGAGGATCAACAGCTAGGTCCATCAATACACAAGCCTGTCAATTGCCTCTAGGACTAATGAACCTCTCTATTTCTAGTCCTATAAACTGTCCTAGAGGAAGACACAGGGTTCAAGCTGGAGGAAAAGAAACAAAGGGATATTAGGGAGCTCTACCCATATTGGGGATTTCTATGGCAAGGGACTGTATGGACTAAAAGAAGGCTCCCATAGTTGGACTCAGAGTGGTTGACTTTGTATCATCTAGGTGCATTTCTATATTCAAACAAAAAAACAATGCACCCACTCCTCAGGAATTGGGTACTTGTTGAAGGACAAATTGATGTAATGGGATCTAGAGTCCTAAGGTCGAAGGTTCTGAGTGTGTGAACACATGGTGTGCCTAGATAGGTGTCAGTAGGTGTGTGATTCAGAGAATCATGGAACTGATTGAGAGATTTATGGATATAGATGCTCTATTGAGCTCACATGTGATGTCACTAGTGGATGTAACTAGAGCCTATATATTGGGCCTGTCTCTCTTGAATAAACTCTCTCTTTTGCTTCACTTGCTCAATCCTTCTTGCAACTCCAACATGTGGTATCAAAGCCTTGGTTCACTCTCCTTGAGACCTCCTTGAGTGCCATGTCATCATCTTCTTCATGATGAAGTTTTTGAAGCTTTTCTTCCTCTTCTTCCCATGAAATTTCCAAGTGCTTGTTCTCTTTCATCTTTGAACCATTGCTTTAGCCCTTTCAGGTGTAGATTCCCCTAGTTAAGGCCCACTTCCACTTGGCCTCTTTAGCCCATGCTTACACTCACCCTATCCTGCTCCATTTCTGATGATACAGCTTGTTGAAGCCACCATTTCAAAAACGGTTTGAGGTGCACTTAGGCAACCCTATGGGCTACCTGTTGGTGAATTTTGAGGGCAAATGATCAAGGGAATGAGGAGAACTAAAGAAAAACTAGTCATAAGACATGTTTTTGGAGGCAGAGAAGATGTTGCTGCCCCTAGAGGTGTGAAGCTTCATTTGGTCTGAGACTTGCACTGAGTCTTCTACTTCCAAGTACCTTTGATTGTGCAGCAAATGTATTCTACTTGATGCTTTGTGGAGTGAGGTAGAAACCGTCCAAAATTCCTTTGTTTTCTGCAAGCATTTCTAGACAATTTTTGAAGGTTGATGCTACACTAAATGCTAAAGTGATGCTTGAGGAGTTAAAGTACATATCAGAGATTCAGATATTTCTTTTTCAATTGTGAGAATGCTCTTTGAAGTTCAGCTGAATGCATTTTTCATCTTTTATATTGAGGTTATCATACTTTGAAGTGGATTTCAAGTCGTACCATCTTGTTGACTAGTTGACTAGTTGACTAGTGTGGGTTGACTATGACAAAAGCTTTCATGAAGGAAGAATATATCATGACTTGCATGATGATTTCCAATGGATATTATTGGTGTAAGAAAATAATATGTCTGTGCTCAATAGATAACAGGATCTCGTATGCAAGAGAGAAAACAAGACAGTACGGAGAATTAAAAATTTGATTACTATAGAATTGATACAATAGATGGCATTGCCTCCCAACCATGCACTCCTGTGAAAGAAGCTTCGATGGCATGCTAGAAACAGTAGAAGACGGAGGTTGGATGCTAAGGAATCAGGGTTGCTATAGCCAGTGATGAAATAAGCTTCACAAGCTTGCTCTTATATAGCCACTAGTTGTAGTTGGTTAGGCTCAATTGGGTGACCAACCTAGTTCGTCCAAAATGGTCGACTGGGGGTCGGTCCCGAAATAGGCCACCGACCATATGATAGAACCGGTGTGCAAAACAAAGCAACTAACCTACGGTTACCGTTCGGCCTAGAGCCATCTGGGATCATCTGAGGCTCCAAATGGGCCCCGCAACCCAAGAGTGGGCTGCCCTAGGAAATGCTCCATCTATCCTCAGTGCGGTTAGTCAAGAGATGCCTTTCTGCACTTGCATGTATCCTAGTTGGCGGTGTGCCAACTCTATCTGAAGCCATCCATCCATCAGGCCACACATGGCCTGCATCTGGTGTCCAAACCAGGACCTACCGGATAACCAAGCTACTCAAATGCCTTATCCTCATATGGGGGGCTTACAAGTAGAGTTAGCTGGTTCCCGTGTAGTTACGTGAGAGTGGAGCATTGATATCTAACACCCCCCCTCAATGTCCACCCGCAAGTGAACTTACTTTTTCAGCCCAATGCCGAGTCGATGAAGTTGCCTCTCTAGCAAGTCTCTTCCAAGAGCCTTCGTGCAGATGTCCGCAACATTCTCTATAGTCGGACAGTACACCAAGTCGACCTTTCCATCCATCATGAGCTCGCGTACAAAGTGATATTGAATCTCAATGTGTATTGTGTGAGCGTGGAACACCGGGTTCTTTGCAATCGCCACGCAACTCTGATTGTCACATGATAAGTGCGTAGGCTTGTTCTGCACTACACCCATGTCCCCCAAAATCCTCCTCAACCACATTGCCTCACAAGAACAAAGCCTGTAGATTTGTACTCGGCCTCGGTAGAAGAAATAGCAACCGTGGGTTGCTTCTTGCTGATCCATGACACAACTCCATATCCAAGTGAGAAACAATACCCTATCACTGATCTCATGCTGTCCATGTCTCCTGGTCAATACGAGTCATAGAATCCAGTCAAGATGTTGCCCTTAGTATAGGTGATGCCATAATCAAGTGTGCCTTTGATGTATTTCAGCACCCGCATCCCTGCCCTCCAATGGTTCTCTCGAGGCTTATTGGAAAATCTGCTTAGTACACCAATCGCAAAACTGATGTCTAGCCGTGTGTTGCATAGGTAAATCAAGCTGCCCACAAGCCTTCTGTACTTTGCTCCGTCCACCAGTGGTGATGAATCCTCGTTCGAGAGCTTCGCGTCAACTTCCATAGGGGTACTAACGGTCTTGCACTCAACCATGCCAAATGCCTTTAGTATCTCTCCAGCATACTTCAGCTGTGAAATGAAGATCTGTTTCAGCTCCTGCCAATTTTCAATCCCCAAACAGAAATGCATTAGTCCGAGGACTATCATTATCAAACTCTCTTCCTAGAATATGCTTCGTTTGCGAGATCTTCTCTTCATGGTTCCTTGTTATGACAAGGTCGTCCACATAAAGGACCACAATCATACACCTGCCTCCTTCTCTGAAGATATACAAATTTGCATCAGATGGACTCCTCTTGAACCCGTTTTGCAGAAAGTAGGCATCAATTCATTGGTACCACGCTCATGGGGCCTGTTTCAGGCTGTAAAGTGCCTTCTTGAGTTTTTAGACTTGACCTTCTAAATTGGGGATCTCAAAACCTGGTGGTTGTTCCATGTATACCTCCTCCTTGAGATCTCCATTCAGAAAGGCGGATCTCACATCCATCTGAAACACGGGCCAACTTCCCTAGTCAGCTAAAGCCAAAACACTGCGAATTAGTCAAGCTGTGGGAGCAAAAGTATCTTGATAATCAAAACCATGTACCTATGCAAATCCTTTTGCCACGAGCCAAGCCTTATACTTATCCAACGTGCTGTTGGACTTGTACTTGGTCTTGTACACCCACTTGGTTCCGATTACCTTGCGTTTTGGTGGTCGATCCACAAGGTCCCAAGTGTTGTTCTTCATTATGGAGCCATACTCCAATTGCATAGTCTCCATCCACCTTTCATCGCCTTGTGCCTCTTCAAGGCACTTGGGTTCATTAGCACGGATCACTTCTGTCATCAAAGCATAGTTAACCAAGTGTTCCTGTGCCCTTCTTTGCTCCTCTAATCTCTTGGACCGACGGTGTTTGGATGGTTCCTCCTCAATGGCTGGAGGTTCTCTGCCATCCAAATGTTGCTTTACCCACTTCGAGAATGGCCGTTTCCATTGTGGTTCTGCAGGCTCTTCTTCATCTTCTTTGTCTTGAATCCTCCCAACAAACCATTGGGGGAGTTCGGTCTGCTGTTGGTGGTGGTACTAGATGGATATCCTAGTCCTGGTTGTCTAGGAAGGAAGCATCCTCCTCCAATTGATGCAGCCGTTCTGAGATCCAATTGATGCAGCCGTTCTGAGAAGAGCACATCGTGACTTACAATTACCTTTTTGGTACCAAGGTTATAGAGACGGTAACCCTTTGCCTCTTCACTGTAGCCCAAGAAAATACACTTCCGGCTCTTCGGTTCCCATTTGGTCCTGGTAGCATCAAGGACATGCACAAAACAGTCACATCCAAAAACTCTGAAATGTGCAGCTGAAGGTTTCTTACCAAAAAAGGCTTGCAATGGAGTCATCTCGTTCACAGCCTTCATGTAGCTACGATTCAGGATGTAAACTACAATGTTACATGCTTCAGCCCAGAAAGTCTTTGGCAAATCTTTCCCTTTCATCATACTCCGACCCATTTTGCAGATGACCTGCATCTTGCATTCTGCTACTCCATTTTGCTGTGATGTATGTGGCGGGGGTTTCTACCTCTTGATCCCATGACTTTTGCAATAACTTTCGAATTCAGTTGATGTGAACTCTCCACCTCTCTGATCTCAACTTGTTCACCTTCCTCCTCGATTCTTTCTCGATGATTACATGCCATTCCTTGAACCTACTGAAAGCCTCGTCTTTCATCTTCAGGAAGTATATCCATATCCTTCTACTGTAGTCATCGATCAGCATCATGAAGTAGTAGGAACCACCCAAAGCTTCTGTCTCCATCTTTCCATAGAGCTTCATGTGAACGAGCTCTAGAGGAGTCTTTGCCCTGCTAGCCTCTTTAGGAAAGGGCTGCCGATGCTACTTGCCCATCATGCAAGCTTCACATACATCAGGCAGATCTGAAATTTTTGGTAGGTCTGCAATCATTCCACTTTTATGCATCTCCTTCAAAGAACTAAGGTTTATATAACCAAACCTCTCATGCCATAACTTAGTATTCTTCACATCTGCTTGAGCACTGAATGTTGAGAGTTCATAAATGTTGTTGCGCTGTGTACCTTTACCACCGACCTTTCCTTGAAGATCCAGGATCTGTGCACCATTCTTATCGAATTGAACTTTGAGGTCCTGATCCGTGATCACCGAAATGGACAACAAGTTCCTCTTGATATTTGGAACATAAAGAACATCGGACAATTGTTTTACAACTCCATATGACTTGAGAGCAATCATACCTTTTTCTTTTGCTAGACATTTTGCATCATTGCCGATTGCTACAAGGATGTCATTCCCTACCGGCTGTAGAGAGGTATACCAATCCTTTCGACTAGTCATGTGGCATGATGCACCACTGTCAATGATCCATGGTTCATCCATAGGTAGATGAACTGCCTCCATGCAAATCTCCTCAATTGCGATGAATAGCTCTACTAGTACTGCCTGTGCGTTGTTGCTGGACTCTTTCTTTACTCCGTTCTTCTCATCTGCAATCTTCTTTCGGCACTCATTCTGCTTGTGCCCTTCCTTGTTGCAGTAGAAGCACTTGATCTTCTTCTTTCTCTTTTTACCATCAGAAGAAGATGGATTACCAGAGTCCTTACCCTTTCCTTTCTTTGATCCAGTCCAGAAAGTCAAATCTTCTCCAGTCCTCGTCTTTTGACGCATCTCCTCCTCCAAAAGCATCGCGCTGAAATCCTCAAAGTTGAGGGGCGGATTTCTGTTCTGCGTATTTAGTGCCATAACAAGACCATCGTACTTTGGTGGGAGAATCCGTATGCACCTTCATGCTAGATTCTCGCTGGTGATGGTGATGCCAATTGTAGTCATTTGATCGCGGAGATTCTTCACCCTGGTGATGAACTTCTCTGCCGCTTCAAGCTCAGACAACTTCTTGTTCGCGAGTTGAGTCTCCAAATTTTGAATCCGCGTCTGATTCATGGTCTCGTACTAATTTTTCAAGACTGTCCATGCCTCCTCTGCTATGGTGACATGTTGAATTAATGCCATGACGGAATCACTAACACTGCAGACAATAGAACACAGCGCATCTGCATTTCTTCTTGTCCACACGAGAATCTCATCTGTAGTTGGTACTATCTGTTGTCCTGCATTGGCTAGATCTGGTCTCATAACCAGCCTCACGTCCACCCCAATAGCAGTGTCCCAAAGCTCATATGTGCTTAGGATGGTCTTCATCTTGAACTTCCAGAGTGGATAGTTAGAGCCATCCAACTTTTTGCTTTCACCAAACGATGGGATTCGCAGTCTTGCGGGCTGGTCCATCTCTCACAATTTGCTCGCAAACAAAAACACACTACCAAATCTCTTACTAGAGTCCAGGCTCTAATACCATGTAAGAAAATAATACAACGTCTATGCTCAACAGATAACAGGATCTCGTACGCAAGAGAGAAAACAAGATAGTATGGAGAATCAAAAATTTGATTACTGTAGAACTGATACAATAGATGGCGCTACCTCCCAACCGTGCGCTCCTGTGAAAGAAGCTTCGATGGCATGCTAGAAAAAGTAGAAGACAGAGGCTGGATGCTAAGAAATTAGGGTTGCTGTAGCCAATGATGAAATGGGCTTCACGGGCTTATTCTTATATAGCCACCAGTCATAGTCAGTTAGGCTCAATTGGGTGACCATAGTCTGCCCAAAATGGTCGACTGGGGGTCAGTCCCGAAATAGGCCACCGACCATATGATAGAACCGGTGTGCAAAAACAGAGCAGCTAACCTACGGACTCTGTTCGGCCCAGAGCCATCCGAGATCATCTGAGGCTCCAAACGGGCCTCGCAACCCGAGAGTGGGCTACCTCGGGAAATGCTCCATCTATGCTCAGTGCAATCAGTCAAGAGATGCCTTCTTGCACTTGCATGTAGCCTAGTTGGTGGTGTGCCAACTCTATCTGAAGCCGTCCAGCCATCAGGCCACACATGGCCCCCATCTGGTGTCCGAACCAAGACCTACTGGATAACCGAGCTACTTAAATGCCTTCTCCTCATATGGGGGGCTTACAAGTAGAGTTAGCTGGTTCTCGTGTAGTTACAAGAGAGTGGAGCATTGATATCTAACAATTGGAACAAAGGTTTTAACTACAACCATTATGATTCTTATTTAGAAGATGCCTTAGTTATGGTTTCAATATCTTTCATGATGTATGAAATGTACTTGCATTTGGTTGACTATACCTTGCCATACAATCATGACCACCTCTTATTCAAGACTAGACACTACCCTTGCATGACAAGTGGTAAGACCCTCTTCAGTCTATATGATTCACAAAATGTTTTGAAGGCTTAGACACTCAAAGAAGGTGAAGGACTACAAGGACCTTGCATTGCAAAATATGGACAAGATACATTAAAGAGTATAGAGAAGGACAAAGAGCAAAGGAGTTACAAGATTGGCTAGACCAAGAACCTCTCCAATGACAATGAACCTCACACTATGGTAGCTTGGAAGAGAAGAAGGAAAAGGACAAGATATGCCATCAAAGGGGGGTATTTCCCCACTTCTTCCACTTAGAATGTTTTTTTGTGTGTGATCAATAAGGTTTCTCTACCTTAGGATGTCCCCCTCAAATGATTGTTAGTCTTATGTGTTACCTTGTTGGATCTAAGGGTATTCCCATGCATAGTCATTGTTTATCTCCCAATTGTAAACCAACAAACCAAAGTCAAGGTGAGATCATGTTGGGATGAGGATGCCCAAATGAGTCTACTACTGCTGATGCAACTAGAGTGAGTACCAGGTTGTGGATCATGTGTGTTGCCACTAGAGGTGGGCAAGCCATGAAGTTTCCCATGAACTAATGCTAGGGTTGAGGTCATCAATTTGTGGGGGGAATGAAGGACAAATTGATGTAATGGGATCTAGAGTCCTAAGGTCTAAGGTTGTGAGTGTGTGAACACATGGTGTGCCTAGATAGGTGTCAGTAGGTGTGTGATTGAGAGAATCATGGAATTGATTGAGATATTTGTGGATCTAGATGCTCTATTGAGCTCACATGTGATGTCACTACTAGATGTAACTAGAGCCTTTATATTGGGCCTGTCTCTCTTGAATAAACTCTCTCTTTTTCTTCACTTGCTCAATCCTTCTTGCAACTCCAATACTTGTCACGTTTAGACCTTTACATGTCCAAAAGTTTCTCACCCAACCTTCTAGAAACATAGTAGCAGGGCGGGGGCCGTGGATGTAACCAACTACTGCACAAGAACACAGCCACTTGGTCATGTCGCTGAGGATGCCATTGTGAACTTTCATAGTTAGGGAGCTTACCTTTGAGAATACTTCCATATGCTCTAGTGCCTTTCTCTGACAATCTGACTGCTTAAGTTGGCTGCTACAGTGTTGGTGGGTTCACTGAAGATGCGTCTAGCTTTCGGAGTTAGTTGCTCCCACACCAATTTTTTTGGGGCTTGGGGAGACTTAAACAAGCTTCTTCCACCTCCTTGGAGATAGCTAGTATATGTGCCTCGTGACAAGTCCTGCATGGGTCTCCTCATCAGCGTCTACTACATAGTGCTTTTTCGATCTGGTCTAATGGGATGAGAGGTGGTTTGGGCACTGCAAAGGACACTGCCTTGGCATTTTCTATTCTGCTTATTTCTTTGCAGAGTGAAGGATAGCTATCAAGGGAGGCCCTAAACTCTTTGAGAAGTCTTCTTAGCACCTCAGAGCCTCCAAAATTTTGAATTTTCCCTTCCTCCAACAAGTAGAGGGTGAAGCCACGTACAGGGACTATGATATCCAATGTGTCATTCTTGCTTCATACTATATCTTGCATGACAGAATCTAACTTGTTGTTATATTCATGATAATGAATCGGAGTGGGGGCCTCAAGGTCTCGAGAGCTGTGGTGGTTGTCCCTAAGCTAAACGTGACACAACCCTATCTCCACCGCCATCGTTGGAGGAAGCCATCCTCAACAACTATCCGTGCAATTCAAAAACTATTAATTAACTAGATTTATTAGATTAAGTAATTATTCATTTAATTCATTGAAACTTTTGCCATTATCCTACTACAGCCAATAAATATACTGGAATGTCAATCTACAGGTTTAGTTTGTCTAGATTACCACTACTGGAGAATGACAGTGATGCCAATCTCATGCTGGCAAATACATAATGACACTGAGACCACCAAACTCACATGTGCATTCTTCTATGACACTGAGAAGCCTAAACTCACATGTGCTATTATTTTGCTTGAATTATTACTTGCTAGAAAATGGCACTGTGGTAAACTTAGAATGGAATCGGACACCACTCTCCTATGATCACTGGAATACCCCTCCTAGGATAGTAGGGTAAACATCTGTACAAGTGGAGAATGGCAGTGGTGCCAATCTCTTATATTTAGGCCCTAAGAAATGGCATTGATAAGCCTAAACTCACATGTGCTATTATTTTGCTTGAATTATTACTTGCTAGAAAATGGCACTGTGGTAAACTTAGAATGGAATCAGACACCACTCTCCTATGATCACTAGAATACCCCTCCTAGGATAGTAGGGTAAACATTTATACAAGTGGAGAATGGCAGTGGTGCCAATCTCTTATTAGGCCATAAGAAATGGCATTGGGAAAGCCTAAACTCACATGTGCTATTATTTTGCTTGAATTATTACTTGCTAGAAAATAGCACTATGGTAAACTTAGAATGGAATTGGACACCACTCTCCTATGATCACTGGAATACCCCTCTAGGATAGTAGGGTAAACATTTGTACAAGTGGAGAATGGCAGTGGTGCCAATCTCTTATTAGGCCATAAGAAATGGCATTGGGAAAGCCTAAACTCACATGTGCAATCTTGTATGTAGTGATGACATGAAAACATGCACAAGGAATCGTAAACTCACATGTGCATTGGCACTTTTGCCATTATCCAACTGACATTCCCCGCTAGTGGTAATGTGCATTCTTCTATGTAGTGATCACTGTCTCCGCTGTGTAGAGATCATATGAAATTGTGTCAATCTCTGTGGAGAATGCCAGTAGTGCAGAATGGCAGTGGTGCCAATCTCATACCATGACCTAAAAACATGCACAAGGAATCCTAAACTCACATGTGCATTGGCACTTTTGCCATTATCCTACTGCAGCCAATAAAATTAGTGGATTGTCAATCTATAGGTTCAGTTTGTCTAGATTGCCATTAGCGGAGAATGGCAGTGATGCCATTCTCATGCTGCTGGCAACTACATAATGACACTGAGATCATCAAACTCACATGTGGAATGGAATAGGACACCACTCTACTATGATCACTGGAATACCCCTCCTAGAATAGTAGGGTAAACATCTGTACAAGTGGAGAATGGTAGTGGTGCCAATATCTTATTAGGCCCTAAGAAATGGCACTGAGAAGCCTAAACTCACATGTGCTATTATTTTGCTTGAATTATTACTTGCTAGAAAATGGCACTGTGGTAAACTTAGAATGGAATCAGACACCACTCTCCTATGATCACTGGAATACCCCTCCTAGGATAGTGGGGTAAACATTTGTACAAGTGGAGAATGGCAGTGGTGCCAATCTCTTATTAGGCCATAAGAAATGGCATTGGGAAAGCCTAAAATCACATGTGCAATCTTCTGTGTAGTGATGATCCAAAAACATGCACAAGGAATCCTAAACTCACATGTGCATTGGCACTTTTGCGATTATCCTACTGACATTCCCTGCTAGTGGTAATGTGCATTCTTCTATGTAGTGATCACTGTCTCCGCTGTGTAGAGATCATATGGAATTGTGTCAATCTCTGTGGAGAATGCCACCAGTGGAGAATGGCAGTGGTGCCAATCTCATACCATGACCTGAAATCATGCACAAGGAATCCTAAACTCACATGTGCATTGGCACTTTTGCCATTATCATAATGCAGCCAATAAAATTAGTGGAATGTCAATCTATAGGTTCAGTTTGTCTAGATTGCCACTAGCGGAGAATGGCAGTGATGCCGATCTCATGCTGACAACTACATAATGACACTGAGATCATCAAACTCACATGTGGAATGGAATAGGACACCACTCTACTATGATCACTGGAATAC
Source organism: Dipteris shenzhenensis (assembly GCF_047967505.1). Classification (NCBI taxonomy): domain Eukaryota; kingdom Viridiplantae; phylum Streptophyta; class Polypodiopsida; order Gleicheniales; family Dipteridaceae; genus Dipteris; species Dipteris shenzhenensis. The sequence continues at coordinate 2,352,518 of NC_141613.1, forward strand.
CCCTCCTAGAATAGTAGGGCAAACATCTATACAAGTGAAGAATGGCTCCATCTCTTTAACTTGTCCAACATCTTCAAAAGTTGTTCCTTGGATGTTCACAAAACAATGCACTTTATGGAGTTTTTGGAGCTCGTTATTGTATATATCGAAAAACCATCCTCTTCCAGAACTAACTCCATCATAAACTGACACCTCTCTTTTAATTAAAGGGATGAAAGGATGGAACTGTGCATGTGCCATCACCATAGCGATGTGAATCAGGGGAAGCAAAGCGAGCTAAATGCAAGCAGAGCGAGGAAGATGAAGGAAGCTAAGAGGACTAATAGTATGATGAAGAAGACTAGAAACACAACACGTACATGCAAAAAAATGACCAAAGATTGCAGTCCAAATTTCCAATACCCCTCCTTAACAACAATGTGTTGAATGGTGGCTCAGATAGGACCTCGCAGAAGACAGCTATCGTCATGCATCATACCATCTTGCCACATGTCCTCCCTATCGCCTCCACCTCAACCCAAGAAATCTGCACCTCATTAGATACCAGAAAGGGGCACTGAAGACTCCCATCATGATGGTATGGATGTAGCCAAAAGCCATTAACTAGATGTAAAAGAACGTGCCCTTGCAAGTTTGCAAGATAAAATGATGTAGAATCGCACTCATGAAATATCCAGAATGGTCCCGACCATCGTAGCTTCAGCTTCCCCAACATCTGCCCTAGACGACTATTGAACATCAGCACTAATTGACCACGTTCAAACAAATTCTTTTTCGAAGCCAAATCCACCCTCCGCTTGAGCCTTACTTGAACCTCCAGAGTTAGATAGTAGATTTCAAGCTGCATATCATCCAATTGATCAAGTACATCTAGCTAGAAAACCATGGACTCCTGTGGAAGAAGCCTATCCTCCACCATAATCCACAAACTAGGCACTACATGTTCGATCGGTGTAATTTCTTCTATATTCCCAAATGCCAACTTGAAAGGATTTAACCCCGTTGCTACCTTGAAGGATGTGTGGTAGGCCCATAATACGGCCAACAACTTCTCATCCCAATCTATGTGGTGCTCATTCACCAGCAACAAAATGATCCGCTTGAATGTATGATTGGTCAATTTAGCCAATCCATTAGCTTATGGCGGATAGTAGGGAGAAGACTTCTTGTGAACCACCATATAGAAAGAATTCATTTGCTTAATGCCTTTGTTGACAAAGTGGGTACCCCTGTCATTGACCAACTCGATTGGGCAACCAAACCCGGTGAGCACATATCGGTAGAGGAATTTCGCAATAGAGTTTGCGGTGCTATCTCGTAAAGCCCATGCCTCTGCCCATTTGGTACAATAATTGGTTGCCACCAACGTTTATCAATTCTGTGTGTGGGTAGCAGCAGCTAGCTGGAATGGACCTAGGAATTCCATACCCCATTTCTAAAATGGCTCAAGTGGTAAGATGGGTTGAGAGGCATCCGATCGCGATCTATGGGTTGACCCAACCATCGATAGAGATCGCAACTCTTTGCAAACAACCGGTCATCCTTCCAAAGGTACTGCAAACAAGAGCACATCTCATCATCCATGTCCATTGGTGGGACCCTTACTATAAGAACCTTCACATGAATCCATGAATAAATATATGTACCACATGAATCTCCATTGATGATACTTACCTCACCCTCCTTACCATATTGTGAAAGATAAGGTTGTAAGAACTTTTCACATATGCCTAAATCATTGTCCATAGATAAACAAGCACACCCAAATTGTAATGCGGCTCACATACAAGGAAGGCCCTATTCCAACTCCCATCTCTAAACAGTGCCCCCATTGGACATAGAAACTCCATAATATGTAACATTTTGAGGGACTCTTATCCAATCTTGATCTCCATGTTTCCTTTCCTTCCCTATGTGCACGCTTAGAAGATGGCAAGTAGTGATCAATTATATACTCGTCAAAGTGTTGCCCCAAACTAGTACCGACAAAACTAGCTGCCTTAGCATATGTGCGAGCCTTATGGCCGGCACATTGCAAGGCTATCACGTGGAAACTTTATGATGTCACATACAATCATGACAACCAAGTAAAATCAAGAAAGAGTATGTTATTTATTCTAGAATTCAATTCTTTTTTTAACAAAAAGTCCAAATCATAAAAAGTACAACCTCCATGAGAAGGTGGAGCATAGCAATATGCATCATGACTCTACACAATCCATCTCATGGATACCTCCACTTTCACCCTTGCACCTAAACACTCAACCATAGATGCAGCCATGGGAGCACATATCACTACCACCCAACCAAAATCATCAACAATAGCTATAGAGATCCCAAGGGAGTACATGATGTGGTCCTCTGAGATGATATTCCATGGTGGAATATCATGGCAATTATCATCTATTACACAGCCTGTCAAAAGATCCACCATGCACAGGTACACACTCCAATCGACAGGGCACAAAGTTTCATTATCTCATTAGACAACCCAAACTTGAGTAGAATTGTCTAAGCACATCAAAATGACCCTTATAATTCCCTTGAAGAATCTGTTCCCCAATGCTATATAGTCACATCACCAAACCTTAATTGCCTTTTTATAAAATGGACCAATGGAATCTAAAACAAGAGATGACAAAGGTAGATGAACCATTGAAATGCTTTTGGATTTTAACTTTCCGATGAACCCAGGTCCCAGTGCCGCTAGACCCACCCATGTGCCTAATATTACATAGAGTATTCATCATGGGATTATTTGGACAACCTCCTTTCCTTGTATCATGATGAGTAATACTTTCTTGCAGTTGCTTTTCTAGCAATGCATGTTGCAACTCCTCATTTTTTAGTCTGATCTCTTTGTCTCCTCTACCAGAGATCCATAGCTTTCTTTACATTACCCTTTTGCATGCTTATCAACATCATAAACTTCCTTCTCCTCTTCAATGCTCATTCCTTGTCTCATATCCAATCACCTAGGAGAATTCTTGCACTCACACTCAGTCAATAAAAACTTTCCCTATTCTCTCTAAACAAAAATTAGGTATACATGCACAAAGTTGGTGGAGAAAGCATTGGCCATGCCCTACAAATACTTGGGATGCTCACCAATAGCTTCATCTTCACCAATGAAGCATGAATATGGTCCAATCACAAACATCACACGTCATTTTAGATTTTGTATTCCAATCCACAATAGTATGCAAAGCAACTAAATTAAGTACAAAAACAAGTGTACCTATAAACCACCTGCCGTGATGTGTTGAACATATCCACTTGCTTGGTTGTAGGTGCTCCCATTGCCATATGTGGACACAATGGCCCAAAAATGTTTGATCGATGCTTGATAACAATGTCTTCAAAATATTCACTCAAAGTAGGGTGCTCAGGCAAGTCCACATGTTCATAGCTAAAGTGGCCTGAATCATTTGTTTAAGTAGATGGGTTCTCTCCTCCAAGAGATTTTCCATCCACACTTCCTTTACCATCCAACTAATAAATGCATGATTTGAAGTGGGAATACTATATGAATCTCTTAGGTTTCTATCCTTGCCTTGTAGAGAAAGAACAAGTTGTTTCTTCTCAACACTGAAACAAGCCAAAGACACCTAGTATAATTTTTTAAATGTCACAAAAGGTCTCTTTCCCTCATATGGTAGATTCCATAAAACTTTGAACCAAGCATCCCGATTGCTTGGATTAACAATAGATAGCAACTATGAAAAATCAAAAGTATAAATTTTAAATTTACAAATACATAAAAAATTTCCAAATATTGTGAATAAATTCTCCTTACCTTGCTCATTTTCCTTGCACATGTTTGTCCGACCGTCTTTCTGGCCTCTGCCCTTTTAGACTCATGGTCCTCCTTAGAAAGTCTAGATGGGATTTCTTTATACTACTCCTTAAAATTCATTTCCATCTGCCCTTTATTCCACATAGCATTCATTGCTACCAAATCAAATACCAATCTTAAACCATGTAGGATGGGCTTCAAAAAATATTCCCAAATTTGCCTTTAACAATGAACATACATTTCAAAAAAAGGTTTAATGTAGTCTTATTTATAAGAAATGACTTACATAAAATATCATGCATCCTAAGACTGTTTTGGTCAAGGGATACCATGGTCTTTAACCCTGCAAGATCGCCATTTGTCTTTGATTTCTCCATGCTCTTTTTCTCCTCACAAAAAAAGCCTCAAGGAAATGTTGATGATCACAAGCACATAGAGTTCTACATTGCCATAATATATCTTTCAAATTTGCTGTGACAATCGCCTCCTCATTCATCCTGCAAAAACCAAAAAAAGATATCGGTATTGTTTAATCATTGTTTATTGTGTCAATGGTAGCCATCTTAAAGTAAAGGACATGCATACTCACAAAATAGTGAGTCATGAAAAACAACAATGAGTCATGAGTTATCGTTTGCAACAGGCTATTAAGAATTTTCTCTAGTCTTAAATATTGATCAAATTTACAATCTTTTAAAGACATTACTATTTTCATAACTTTTACAACATAGTTTCAAACTTCTTTTGAAAAATGTACATATTGCTAATTGAAAGATGAAAAAGTTTATACTTTTCACATCAAATGACAAATTGAAAAAAACAAGATCAATGATATGATCTAATATTCTTTGAAACTACTAATAATTTATGCATGTCTACGTAAAGTATATTACATTATTTACTTAGAATTAGAAAAATGTGTTTTTTCTTCTACAAAAACTTCATCCCAAACATTGAAGTTCATCCTTTTCATTGAATTAGAGATTATGTGTGGTGTTAAGATAAGTAGGCATATGTTGTCCATAGAGAAAGAAGAGGCATGTTGAAAGAAAATATTTTGATAAATGTAGAAAGAAAATCAAATATCTGAACGGTCAAATTCTAGATGATTGCGAGTATTACAATTTAGTGGTTTACTTTATTTTGAAAATGGTTGTCCTTTTTAAAAATGATGTAAATCTACATTCTGGAATCCACTTTGTTGTGATAAAGTTGAACGGATAAAATTTTCTGTCCAATGAAACAAACTTTTCATTCCAAAAAGAAAAATTTATAACATGAATGAATGCAAATGTCATTCCATTAATAGGCAAAACATTTTGTCATGTAAAACTTTCATCGACAAAAATTTTTCGTTGATGGATTTTTTTTCTTGTTGACAGAAATTTCAATCCGTCATTGGAATTTTTTTCCCTTGATGAATTCACTGGATTCTAGAATCTCAAATTTCATTGACAGAAAAAAAGTTTCACTAACAGATGGCGGCGGAACTTTTTTTCTCGCTAGATTCTGGAATCCCAATATTCATTGATTGAAACAATTTTTGTCGACGGAAAATTTTTTTTGCTGCGAGGGAAATTTTCCATCGATGAAAGATTTACATGATGAAGTTTTTTGTTTGATATTTTTTTTCATTCATAAATCAAAATTCCTCCTTTTTAATATGAAAATTTTATTCTATTGACAATTTTTTTCTTTTTATCAAACAAAGAATTCATTATGTTCACGCTTGTAAACATAGTGGATTCTAGAATCCAAAATTTCATGAATTTTTCAAAATACAATTGCTAACATACCAGCTTTTAAATCTAGCCTTTTTAAACTTAAAAAACTATATTTTGTCAAAGGCTAGAGGTCTCAATCGACCCAATATACCAAAACAGAGTAAATGATAAATTGTAATAATCACAACCATTTACAATTGGACCATTTCAGTTGTTGGGCTTCTATTAAATCTAGAGACATTCTTGCTTTGAATAAACCTCTTCTATGGTCATGGACTCCATATATACCTATCCACTTTAATGTCAAAATATATTAAAATTCAACCATTTGATCAATTGTGTATAAAAAAGAAAAGTTGTTTTGTTAGACAATGCACTAAAAGTGTTTCATCAAATTGTATTAGATCTTAAAGTAACATCATTTTACCAATTATCAATTTGTGGATAGCATGCTATGTACCATACAAGTATTCTACAAATGTATACTTATCCATGAGGGCAATGTTGTTCCTTATGTGGAAGTCAATTCATAAAAACCTCTTTTAACCAATGGACTTAAGGGAACATATCATCTAGAGGTGCTTAAACAATGCAATAAAAAACAAAAACATGGATTTCATCGATGTGTGGACATATATGCTTGATTTGTAGGATTTAGAAATCCTTGTATATGGATTTGAGTTAAAAATATTTGGGCACTTGCATGAAAAACAATTGGTATTTTAAAGCAAAAGCTCTAATGACTCTGTTAGTTGAATGAAGCAGTTTCTTCTCCTTTGTAATTTATCATGTTTTTCAAATTAAAGAAGAGAGCACTTGTTCAATTGATAATACTATACATTTTTGGGTTTTGGAGTAAAATGTAAGTAATATTTTATGCATTCTTTTTTCATAAAAGTACAAGTATTTTAAAATGTTTGACATGAAGTGTATATTTTGTCCCTCTAATTTGGAAAAGTCCACATTTTTTGGGCCTTTTTCCAAAAATGGAGTTGACTTGTCGTTTGCATGATTTTTTTGTCGTGTTTTATGACTCGGTGTTACAAATTAAATATTTGGAGAGCCGCCAATAAGTTGATCTCATCTCTTTTAGTTGGTTCAATGAATTGTGCATGTACTCGAATGTGTCTTGCGTTTATGCCTTTGTAAAGCTCTTGAATGCTCTCCATCCAAGATGCCATCCTGTGATTTTCCTCCCACACATAGAACATATGATTACTCAAAAACTTTCAATCCCCATCCAATTGACAATACTTACCCGTGTGGCGAATGAGGGCTGGGGTCTAGGGGGAAATCCTAGGCCTAGGCAATTAATGGAAGGGTGCATTAGTGAACCTAAAGAGGGGTTTAATGGTAAGGTCCACTTGGACACATGGCACCATGAGGGTTGGCCACTTGGGAGGTATTGAGCAAGGGGGAGGATTCTAGAAAGAGAGCTCCACATGATAAGTAGAGGGAGTTGATTGGACTTCGGGATTGGGTGGAAAATGAGGAGAAGCCCTCAAGGATTCGGGTTCTACAACATTGGCATCAGAGCCGGTCGCGATTGATGGATTGAGGAGACGAGATTTACTGCCATGAGCATCAGGAAGGACTTCAATGCTCAATTGAAGTCGTGCGGCCCACAATGGACTTAAAGTAGCAACAGCCCGAAACGATGGCGCAGTAGTAATTAAATGGCGTAACAAAATCCTGCAACGATAGGCTTTGGAGAATCGTGCGCAATTGTGTTTAGCAGCTTGAAATGGAAAGTTTGCATTCACAACACTCACATGTCAAAGAGTGCAACATCGCAAGAAATATCATAATCCCATCGCCGAGTTGATAGTGTTGTGAACGACCAAGATGAGTGGAGAGAAGTGAGCAAGAAGAAATAGAGACACACTGAGCAAGAAGAACGAGAGTGTTGTAAACGACCAAGATGAGTGGAGAGAATCAAGTGAGAAGAAAGAGAGAGAGACAATGAAAATCATTCCTATGGAACGGGTTCATACGCTTCTACTTAATTATTAACGGGTTTTATAAAAGAGGAACCAATATACCCATTCACCAATGAAAGGGTCTTCAATCCTTTCTTTCCTAAACCTTCAAGTGAATTCAATCGACTCATTTTCCAGCAAAAGGGTCTTTGAGATATATTCAAAAGGAAAAAAGCTCCGTGCCATTCCCTTAAATTTTGGATGGGATTGTTGAAATGATCCTCTATCATTGCATTAGAGCTGTAGAGAGCGTCAGGTTATTGTGCTATAGCAAAAAGTTGTGGCATCTTATGATATTTTTCTAATGGCAAAACCATACTCAATCAAATACTTGATAGTGCAACAAACAAAAGGCATTGAGGACAAGGATGTAAGGAGTGTGGGAGCTCAAGAAAAGGTTGCCCTATATAGGAATGGAAGACTTTTTTTAACAAAATACAACATTGCAAGAATTGCACTACATGGAAGCAGGCGAGGTGATACATTGCACTTGGGAGGTGTAAGTAGGAGGAAATGTGGGAGATGGAAAGAAAGGGAAGCACCTTTGATATGTTGCAAGGAAAGAAGGCGTAAGGTGATACATTGCAATTGGGAGGCATAAGGAGGAGAAAATATGGGAGATGGAATGCAAGGAAGCATCTTTGAAAGCTCACCTTGAGTGGCTTATCCTGAGCTGTAAAACAACTCAAGCTCTAACTGTGTTCACAAGAAGATGGGCTAATGTAGTGACGCTATTGGAAACTTGTAGGTAGTTAGAGCCAACACTATAATGGGAGGAAACCGCAAAAGAAGATTGAGACTCCTAGCAACAATGAAAGGGAACGAATCTGCACTTCCAAGAATCACAACATATCCCCAACATATGTCCAAGAATCACACTCGCATGTTCGAAGCCCCTCGGTCTCATGAGGAGGCTCCCTGGTGGTTCAAAATTCCACCAGTTGAATATGGTTTAAGGATAGCAGGTATGGAGATCAAGTTTGATGGCCATGTTTGGAGTGCGGAGGTCAATACTCATATTTATGGATTCAATGGGATTGTGCATCTAAGGAAGTGTGGGGGTCATTTAGTATGTGAGAAAAAACTTTGCCGATTCTTCATTCACTCAAGGTTATCCAATGAGAGAGGCCGCCTAACAAGGGTTGTAGAAAATGGTTAAAGTGCTATCGCTATAGATGTAGTCCTTGATGTTGCTCTGCATGTGTGTGCAAGATGTACATTTGCCTTCCATTTGATATCGAAGGAAAAAAGGCCACAAGATGTGTGCTTCATATTAGTTATCATTTGCACATGGTAACAGAGGGCACATCAACGGGGGCACATCTAGGAAAGATATCAAAAACCTAAAATCAAAGCTGAAGATTGATAGAGAATAAAGGAACTTTAAGGCCTACATCAATGCAAAAAAAAAAAAGGCAGATGAAATTGTGTTGGAGGCTGTGCTTCAAAGTACTAATATTTCTTCAAGAAGAATGACAGACAAAGTGTTTCAATTGTTGCTCGATAAAGTAACCCCATTACTTGACTCGCGAAGGTATTTTCCTTTGTCTAGTCATTTCTTTTATTATATATCCATTTAATAGTGTGAATCTTAATAGACTTGTATTGTGTGCCCTTGTTTAGGTTGTCTAAACTGAATAAAGATGTTACATTGGAGAGTGGAGCCATTGAGAAGGATCTGATAGTATTTTGCAACTAAAATAAAAAAGTAGATATGACTTTCTGGAGAGCATTGTTTTTGCTACAACAATTGACATTCTCTACTTTCAATAGATCTCATGTTTTTAAGATGTCCACTCAAGGCTTGGGTTTTGGAGTGGATCTAGTCAATAAGATGCACACTGGTCAGGAGTGTGCTTTGATTTTGTGAATGGAATTCATGATTGGAGGATGATGGCATGCCATGTATATAATCCTTTTCATCAAGAGCTTCAAATCATTTTAAGTTGTTGTTTTAAGGTTGAGGACACAGAGGCTCAAGTCATTCTTTGGTCATTGCTGAATAAAGTGATGGAGAGAGAGGGTGGCCCAGATAATATCATGGTTGGGAAAGAAAGGTCTTGTTTGTGGCATTGGGACGATAATTTGGATAAACATGCTAGAAAATGAATTCCTCCACATGACCAGAGATGAGATCTCATCGATGGAAAGATGCACTAATAAAGTCAGCTGCTGCAAATATAGAGTTGAAGTCTCTTTGCTTATGGTTGCATGAGGAGCATGCGATAAAAGATCATGTTTGAATGCTATAAACATGGATTGCATGGTGGCATGCAAGGGTATACCATTGGGGTGAGAATATTCTCAAGGTAATATTATATAAAGCCTAATTCCTAAGACTTTATAACTAGTACATGTGGTTGATTTTGGTTTATATGAATGTGATTAAATTTTGATGATATATACTAATTTGTAGGGAATGGAAACAATGACAAATACTTGATTCCAAGGACCAATTTAGCTAAATTAGTCCATGGGAGTTGGATGGCTACAAATAATGGGGTTAAGTAAATGGCATTGTATGATGCATGTATAATAGATATGACTATATCAATCGTGCAAAGTGCTAGGCATACATCATATATTAAAGGAATGCACATTGGAGAAGGACCTACCATGAAAAAGTTAAAGGAAAGAGAGTCAATAAGAGGAACACATAGCTCTAGCCAAAAAATTTTATTGACCTGGCAAATAATATTATGGATAAGATTGGTGTAGGAAAGTCCATTGCTAAAGATATTGGCAACAACCAAACAATGCGAAAGAAACGACTCAAGTCAATGCCAAATTTAGTTCATGAAGATGACTCCCATAGGCATGAGCTTCAATGTGTGAATCAACCCTCTATGAAAAGGAAATCAATGCCCACAATGGGAGGCTTAATGATGGCTACAAGTAAGGAAATTTGAACTTGTGCAAGAGATGGATGTCACCACCAAAGTATGAGCTTTTGTGAACATCATGCCTAACACAAAGATTCAAGATCTTATGAATTTGGAGTAGTATCATACCTAGAGAATATCATTCGCATAGTTTGGAATGCATATTTCCTTGTTTCGTACCATGCATCATGCATGAGTGTTGAAAAATGTGCATCGGTGTGCTTCTACTTATGTACTTGTCTCCAACGAGTACGCTACTTTGTTTAGGCCTAAAAGTAAGTAGGTTTAAGGACTCTAGAAAGTATCATACCCATTGGATATCATTTGTATGGTTTGGACTGCATATATTGAATACTTGTTTCTTACCATGCATCATACTTGGGTGTTAAAAAATATTCTTTGTGGTAGTGCTTCTAGCATATATGCTTATCTTTGATGGGTAGGGTATGATACTTTGCAAAAGATTTAAACTCACTTAGTTTAATGTCTCCACAAAGTATCATACCCATCAAATGTCATTTGCATGGTTTGAAATGCATATTTCCTTGTTTCTTATCTTGCATCATGCATGCATGTTGAAAAATATGCATTGGTGTGCTTTTAGCCTATGAGCTTTGTCAGCTAGACTTCTACCATGCTTCCCTTTGGTATATATTTTTGTCTTACATACCCTTTCAGCACCATCATAAACATTCAATGTTCATATCCAGCAGTTCACGGAGCAACTCACAAAGATCCAGTGTCTTTTGAAAAGCAAGATAAACTTTTTTCATTGACATAATCCATGTTTTATCTTAGGTCTAGATCTTTGCAGATAGTATGTATTAATCCTTTCTATACATATGCAGGCGTGTATTGTGTGGGCTAGGATTAGACTCTCTTGATGTGGTGTTCGCACCCTGCTTGTACACATACCACATGGTGTGTGTAGTAATTTATAAATTTATGATCAAACTGAGTGCATTTTTCTCTCCTACAAGAAGAGTGTTTCAGAAGATTGGGTGGCTGCTGCCATGGGATTCAAAAAATTTGGTAACTTTGTTTTGCAACGTGTGTGGTTAAAATTCCACTTTTTAAAGTAATGTTTACAATATGAGAAGAATACCAAAATGAGACCAAAATAGTACTTGGTAGCTTAAAAATCATTCTATTATTAGCTTAAAATGTACTATGTTAGCATTATGGGATGATGAATGTATTCTTTAGTATGCCTTCTACTGATCATACTAACATATTTCTATGTTAGCATTATAAGCTGATTGTATCATTTAGTAGTACATATGCTGATTGAATTCAACAGCCTTACATAGATTGTATTGATTCCAGTACTATAGGTACTAATGAGGATGTGTTAGATCTAAATTTGACTCTAATAGAGTACTAATATAACACTATTCTAGTATATAGAAGACTATAATGCGTACTAACATACTAAAAACATAGTATTATTATAGTACTAACATAACAGTATTTGTTTCTATTCCAGTACTAATATATTAGAGGACTAATGTAGTACTCATATAGTACTATATTAATATTGATATAGTACTATCTATTTTTATTCAATACTAATATATTCGATTATCTATTTCTATTCTAGTACTAATATATTAGAGTAGTAATATAGTACTGATATAGTACTAATATTTACACTAATACAGTGCTATCTATTTCTTTATAGTACTGATATAGTACTAATGTAGCACTATTCTAGTATAGACTACTAATGCCTACTAATATACTACTAGCATAATACTATCATAGTACTAAAATAGCACTATTTGTTTCTATTCCAATACTAATATATCAGAGCACTAATTTAGTACTCATATAGTACTATATCAATACTAATGTAGTAATATCTATTTCTTTTCAGTATTAATATAGTAGAAAACTAATAAAGTACTATTATATTTCTATAGTAGAGTGCTAATATAGTACTAATATAGTACTATTTGTTTCTTTACAATACTAATACAATAGAGCACTAATATTACTAATATAGTTTCTATAGTATACTAATGTAGTGCTAATATAGTGCAATCTGCTACTATTGTAGTACTATCTATTTCTCTATTACAACTAGTCTAATTGTTAGAACTAAGGTTGTATTGTCAATTTAGTGCTAAACTGTTTCCCTATAGTACTAAAATTGAATGCAGCTAGATTTCATGTTACTCAAGCTACGAAGAAGTCTAGGAGTGTATGTGTGCAAGGTGAAATTTTGCAAACTACTAACAATACCATTTTGAATCCCACGTGAAGAAAGAGTAGCATAGATTTGCACATGCCTCATGTGGTAAACCTAGCAATGATGTCATGGAAGATGGCAATCTCATGTCTGATGAGAACCTTGTGGAAAACGACCGCATGGAGGATGTAAATATTCCGAGTGCTACCTTGGTTGCTGCAAGAGGGGGTGAGGAGGACACATATTGATGAGGTGTTGGAAATGGTAAGAAGGAAGAAGGAAGCAATTGAGAGAGAGAGCCTACCAAGGGGAGTTCAGAGACCTAAAAGATGGAGAGGGAGGGGATGAAGGTATGATGTGTCTTTGGCTTTATTCCTTTTTTTCTATGTTTTCCCTATTACATTACATATGGACTAAACATAATTGATGAAGTTGTAATTTGTTATTTATGTTACAAAGTAAAATCACCTCAAAAGATGAGGCTGCTCCCTCGACGAAGGGAGGAGTAGAAAAAAAAAAAAGAAGTGCTATAAGATGCTTGTACAAAATCAAGAAGATAAAATATAAAAATGATATGTGGTTGTATTTGTATGCACTTAATTTCAATTGTAATTGATGTATGCTAAATGGATTTTAATTGACACTGGAGACTTAGAAAACCAACCTGACTCAGATAGTTTTGAAGAGGAAGTACAGATGTTGGATGCCATTGCAGACCAAGCTATGAAGCTTGTGGGCAAGGATGTTTTGGTAGAGGACATCCCAGAAGGGATGATGGATATCTTGTTGGATAGCCAGAAGGACATCCCAGAATTGATGATGGACAGCCAGAAGGACATTCCAGAAGGTATGAAGGACAATGATAAGGATAGCTATGAGAAAATGGTAGAGGCTGCTAAAATTATTTTTGCTATTTCAAGCGCAATCTGTGTAGATGAAGACATGCTAGATGACACACCACTCAGTAGCTTTCTCCCAGTTGGCTCAATGAAACAGAAATTTATTTTCCTAAAGTATCCTAGGGCTTTTATGACTGATAATGGAAAATGCCCAACCCCATTGCATAGGATAAGATCCTCAAACCAGTGATACATTGTACATGAGCTGGTTCTCCTATTCTTGAAAGAAATGCTCTTTGAGCTGGTTTTGTCGTTATTGTGCATAGTCCATTTTTATGCACACACTCTTATTGTTTAGACTTGTATTTAAACTTTTCATGTATTTAAATGTGTTATCTTTCATGTATTCGAACTTGTAATTATCATAAATTTATCCATAATCCCACAATATTGGTTTTTAATGTCACCCCTGCAAAAGAAGCTGATTATTTTTTATATGAATGGGATCTTGCTAAAGAGGTGGTCGAAGAATGTCCTCCAATGGTCAAAGGGGGTGACATTCACCAGGTTGGATCACACATTGTCTTTGCGGCCCAGTTTTGGCATGTTTGTGGACCCGCTTTGAGATTGCTATGTGGAGTAGCATGACCAAGAGGAATGTGAGCCCTTGGTGGCTTTGATAGAGAGAAAGATGGCATGGGATGGTGGATTGAGTTCTTTGAAGTTTAAGTTTAATTTTTCACAAGAAGAATACAACACTTCCAAAGAATACCACTATCCAACATGACTAGATGACTTGTGCTACTAAATCTCTTTACTGCAATATTATGCAGGCATAGCATTGATTTTGATCTAGAGCACATAGTGCTTGTAGATGACACACTCTAAAGACAGTGCTGAACCCACATGGAACTTGTATCACTCCATCCAAATATGATGGAGATCCTCGTGATGAAGAGTTATGCAAGTTCTTGCTACCATAGTTGGGGGAGCTAGTGAAATCTAGGGTAGCTATCCTAGAATTTATTTCAAGGTTACCACATGAGGGCCATGTAATTGATACCCTAACATTTGATTCTAGACAGCAACCACTTCAGTTGTTCATTGGAGAATTTTCTAGAAGTTATGGTGATAAGGGTGATGCAGAAAAATTTATTACATTTATGCTAATTGATCTAGCGCCTACAAACTAGCGGGATGTGATGCAAAGAATTGTGGGGCTGCCAATGGACGTGTTGACAAAAATCCTTGCATTAAACCCATTTTCTAAACATTAGCCCCCATTCTATGGGCATTGAATACATCTTGTACATGGATATATTGCTACATGTTGTAATTATCCCTAGGTCACCAATTATGTATATAAAGAATCAATTTCATTGCAACCACAACTCTTATAGATTGATCCCACAGTCTATCCCACTAGCTAGCAAATGCAACCATAGCTCTTATAGATTGATCCCATCTTGCATAGGGGTCATCAATCCAATTGTTCACACACACCCATTCTGCTCTAGTGAGACTATAGAACTCCTCAGAAGCAAAATACTTGTTATTTAGTGTAAATGGAATGTCATAAGACCTTTCAATTTTTAAGGGAACCCCAAAAGACCAAAGAAGCGAGATATGGTTAGAGAGGCAGATATTGAGGATGAGTGGAGGACATATTCACCTTTCATAGGTGCAAGCATCCACCAACCCTCCCTGTAACGTAAATCTTGTCAAGTCTTCTAGCTCTGAAATCACTACGTTTTCTCTTATTGCACCATGAAAATCCTTTTAACCCTTTTGGATTAATCTACAAACAATCAATCAAGCCGCGATTAAGGCATAGCTCATCCCAAGCATCTTTTTCCTTCTGAGACACCAAGCTAATTGGGTGTGATCTATCCCCATATTCCATGGTGAAATTCCACTCACCACCAAGCAACTAGCAATCTCCCTCTATGAGAGCATTTAGCTCTAGTTAGCATTCAGATCTCTCTCAGATGAGTGCGGCGCATAGACACACAAAATGTTAAAATAGTAATCATCTAGCTTGATCAAAGCTGCCAGGTCCATACCTCACCCCATGTTTGAAGAGTTCCTACATCACAATCTTTTCTCTTGCTAGAATGGTAGTGCTACCTCTTCCCCAAACTAGGTAATGACACATTGCATTAAAACCCAACTTCCAAATTGAGAACCAAAGTGGGTCACTTGGACCACACTTGCAATCCTATAGTAGTATAATGTATACATTAGATTTCCCTAATACTAAAACGATACCTTTTTGCTTGATAGGATCACAACAGCCTCGTACATTCCATGTGAGCACCGTTACATGCATTAATCCTACTTCCCTAGGCATTTGGGGATTTTTTTAAATTTGCCAACACTCAGTAATTATCCCCAAGGAAGTTGCACTAGTTTTCTTTCCCTTGTCCCAAGCTTCTAGTTGCATCCTTGAGGTGCTTAGGCACTATCTTTGCATGCACCACATTGGGGTTTCCCGAACCAAGTATTTTATAGTCATGTTGTTTCTTGTGAGATCTCTCTCTCTCTCTCTCTCTCTCTCTCCCCTAAAATATTTTTATAGTGTTGTAGTATCAAGTACAACTCTTCTTGTTTATCTAACATTGTTGCAGTATCAAGTACTATTTTTAAATTAGTGTTGCAGTATCAAGTAAATGAGTGCTGAAGTATTCTTATTTATCTATTAGTGTTGCAGAAACAAGTAGAAAGGAGAGAGAAAATGCCTTTTTCTTACACAGAGCCATTTTCACAAAAGCCAGAGATTAAAACTATGCAAGGTTTGTTAATGTGTTTGTCAATATGGACCTTGAGGGGTCCCCTTTAGGGGCAAGGACCATGTTAACAAACACTTTGACATACATTTATCGTGTGTTTGTCAATATGGCCCTTGCCCCTAAAGGGGACCCTTCAACATCCATATTGACAAACATAGTATGTTGATATAGTATTGATACCAGACTCGAATGTAATGCATACATCCACAATACATTGAACGATTTTTTCAGGATGAAATACAATGCATGTGTAATCCATGTATTTATTGACGGATCTTGACTTTGACTAAACATAGTTTACATCATTTGTCAAGTACCTATAAAAATTGCGTCTACTTTCCTAAGTACTCTATAGTGGGTCTCTCCCTTTGAGGGTAGTGGCTTCCTGCACCCAATCCATAACTCTCTTGCTTTAAGACGAACCTTTGAAAGAGTTGACTTCTTCTTCTTTGGAAAAGGTTCATTCTTGAGCCAGAGCGATTCCAATATATACATCAAGTCATCTTCGAATAAACAAATATAAGCAATGACTCTTGCAAACTTTTGCATGTACTCCTTGGATGGTAAGTTTCCTCTTTTGGTCTCTTCGAATGCAATTATACATGACTCATAGAAGTGTTTCTAGATAGCTTATACTTATTTTAATCATCATCCTTGTATCTGCTCTCATAAAGTGCCACTTCATGAACAATGTCAATCCGTTTGAATTCCTCAAATGCTGTAAAGAAGTTTGCACACTTTTGGAAAGTAGCATCATATAACACTGGATCATCACTTGCAATCTTCTTGAATGACATTGGATGTAGTGTGATATTATTGGGAGCTAGTGTTTTGGCTTGCCTTGCATCCTCATATAACTTTCTTGCAAACTTCTCAGCAAGCGTTCTTTGATTGGAAAACCAAATAGCTCGATTGATGTCTATTATTTGTACTAAATACTGTGAGAGTCCCCATATATACCCTTCATCTCCATCAAAGTGTAGATCAACATTTATAAAAGTATATGCAAGTAGTGACTATATAAGTTTACTGGCTTCTTGAGCTTCTCCATCCTCGCTGTCACTGTCATCATCATCTAACCTCTCACTACATTGTAATTGGGTTACTTTTGGGGTAGCTCTTTGAGGTTGATGACTTTTTCTCCTCTTTGAGGTATAGCTATAGCTTCCAGACAAGCATCAAATTTAGACAATGTTTGTTTCTTTTCCTTGCTCATTGCAGTTTTGCACCTGCAATTTGATTGTTGGGACCAAAGGTGAAGGCTATACATGTCCCTGAGAAGATCCACACGCACCACCATCTTGACCATCTTAAATATTTGGTGATGCATCCCATGTTGTAGCCTTTAGAGAGTGCAAGGCATCGCTTATATAGGAATACTTTGTGGAATTTGGCACTTCCCACAAGAAGTGCTTCTTAGAGTTTGTCCTCAACTTTATTATATGCCATCCCTTCATGTTATCATCACATATGGCTATCATGAAGTCCTCCATGTGGAAACGCATCCAACTTCAAGATAGTTCCAGCACTTCCAATTGCTTAGCTAGAAAATTAGGGACTTTTCAGTTTTGCTGAAGTGACTTGAATCCCATGAAATGTGCATTCATGGTACATAGTGGGCGACTCCAAGGTCATGTCATCTTGATGGAAGGAATTGCGGTTGATCCAGACAAGGTGGCCATGATCATGCAAGATCCTGCACCAACAATGCCTAAATAGTGCCTATGATTCCTGGGTCAGATCCAATGGCATGGGAGACATTTGCGGTTCCTGGCTCATATGGCAATTCCCTTGAATGCACTTGCTCATGTGGAGCTGAAGACATTTTTGTGGACCGAGGAGTGCAACAAAGCATACCAACAACTCAAAATTCAACTCTCATGAGCACTGGTGTTGATGTCTCCCATTTGGGAGGAGAATTTTCATGTGTTTGTTGATGCTTTGGATAGAGTCATTGGCAACATCTTGATGTAGGAGGATGTAGACAAATGGTATCGCCCAATCTACTATGCAAGTCGGCGACTTTCGATAGCTAAAAAGAATTACGCTGTCACAGAATGAGAAACACCAAAATTTTACACGTTGATTGGCATGTTGGGTGTTGTTGTTGCAGGAATATGACTTTGATGTCATTCATCGACCAAGATCGCAGCATGCTGTAGTGGACTACTTATCTCGATTGGAGTCTGTGGAGTTGCCAACTAGAGTGAAAGATGAGTTCCCTGATGTAGAGCTTGTGGCTATCGTCCGGGTGGATCCGATCGACATAGAGCTCGAGGTGGTTCTAGAAGGTCCATGGTCTTGGTATGATGAGATGCTCTCATAACTGACTACTAAAGTGATGCCCAAGTACTTGAATCGAGAGCAAAGGAAGTGATTGGCATTGCAAAGACATTCTTTTGAAGCAGTGCTAGGCCACAGTTTCATGCAATGGATGGAAATTTCAAAATGATTTTATAATACTATTTCAATTATATGAGTATTAAATTTAGTGCATTGCCTTGCTATGTAGAGGCAATGGCAGTTCAAATGGAGAGCATGGTTTGACTTGACATGCATGCTCCCACATAAATTGCATAGACATCGACCACTCCATACAATTTTTGTGGATGATACAGGCTCATGAGAGCAATGATGCGTAGTGCTTGACTTTGGTCTTCATATTCTATTATAGGTATTTGCATAGTTTGCAAGCTTTGTTATTGTTTTGAATGGAAAATTTTGAGGGCTCCAATTCTATTTGTCAACAAAATGGGTTCATTGTATGTAGTGATTCTTCAAAACTTTATACATTTTTTTAGTGATGCTCAAGGTCCCTACAAGAATAACTGATTTATTTTCTAAGACAGGTATCCATGTTTCCTTGGGGGCATGCCTTTATTTTACAATTATAATATTGTCAAAGGGGTTTTACAAATAGGCCTCGAGTGCACACGATGTATAGGGTTTATACATAGTGACACCCCCTAAGTTGAGATGGCATGGCATTGATCAAAGACTTCAAAGCTAAACCAATAGACCCTCAGTCTACAATTGATGTCTACCTCCAATTGCTTTCATTTTGTTAGATTTCTCTTTTGTACTCTAGTAGATGTTGAAGGTTTGCAGTGACATGCCAAGATTGATCTTGTAGTATCTCAAAAATGTATTTTAAAAAATAAATTATTTTGCAAAAAGAAGAAGAAACACAAGACCTTGTCTTGTTTGACACTATTTTACAATCCAAATGATCCCAATAGGCTTGAATGATATGGTAAGACATAGAGAGAAAGAACATCAGATCTTATTGTTATGTTGAAGATTGGAGTTACTTTTGTTGTTGAATTGACTACTCCACTTCAAACTACTGCAGCTTCAATAGACATATAATTCTAGCATTGTTGGACAGTTTGCTTCGATCAAGATGGATGGATTTCTTTAGAATCCAAGGAAGCACATTAGTAGAATTGAAGAAGCAAATGCATGAAGGTGACTACACAAAGCAGGGGGCTTTGGGGATCATGGTTGTACAAAATGAGTTATGAATTGATCACTTTGAATCTTGATCAACATTTTTAAAGGTGTCCAACTTATGAGCAAGGATTTACAGGAGACTTAAATGAATCATTTTAAATTGACAATCTAATCATATTTTGATAATAAAAATTGGTGATTAAACTAGTTTAGTGGTGAAATTTTCCCACCACCGACTACATCCGACTACCACATGATAGTTTTTATATTATGTTAGTAAAAGACTACATCTGGTGACCGCATGATATTCCTATATTACCATGTGGAATTTATTTTGAGATTTTTTTAAAAATCTTATGCATTAAAAGACATGAGCTGATAACTTGGAGTTCCGATTACAACTAGTTCACACTTGTACACCACCTGAAAAACCAAAAATCAAATAAGAGAGAAAATATCGTCAGTATAGGCTAAGGCTCTCTTGGTTTATCTTTTAAGTCCTTGATCAGTGTCTTTCCATCTTGGTAGACAACCCATTTGTCTTCTTTTTGACTGCCCTCACCTTTGCAAGCTTTGATGCTTTGCTCTTTAGCTATGTTTTGTGAGTTCCTTAGCAATATACACTGGAAGTCCTTTCAACTTGTTGGACTGTTAAAGAATCTATGTTCTTTCCTCTCTTGTGATGAAAGTGAGAATTTGTGAGCTCCTTCTTGACCAATATCAAAATGTGCATCTCCCTAATCAATTCCTAGTAGAGCTTTGTTGGGTTTCTACTTGGCTAGCACTAGAGCGTTTTGTGAAACTCTAAAATCATATGAAGCCATGTGGCACATTCCAAGCCATTAGATCAATAGACCTATTATTAGCTACTTAAAATATACTTAGCAATTGGCCAAGCATTCTAGTTTGAATGTCTCACTCCCAGTATACATTCTAGTTGCCTGCTGGTAGTCCTACAATCTTGATTTTTTTAAAGTTGAGTTGCCTTTCATCTTGCTTCTTTGCTTTCTTCTGAACTTGTGCATGTGTAGATCTCTTCAATTCTCCTTTAGGATTATCTTGAATCTCTTCTTTAAGCTTCTTATGTAACTCTTGCATTTGAGTAAAGACTAGCTCCTTATCTAAAACTAATTGGGGAGTTTGCTTGTTCATCTTGAGATTAATAGCTTTTCCACTTTCTTCTAATTCCTAAATTTGCACTTTAGCTCATTGTTCTCCTTTCTAAGAAGAATAAGTAGGGTTTCATTTTTCCTAGTGCTAGGTAGAAGCGATGCTACTATTGTAGCATAGGAGGACTGCTTCTCTTCTTTTCTATCACCAATTTACAGAACCAAAAAATGATAGTCTATAGGGACCCCCACCTTCTTATTTTTCCTAGTGCTAGGTAGAAGCGATGCTACTATTGTAGCATAGAAGGGCTACTTCTCTTCTTTTCTATCACCAATTTACAGAACCAAAAAATGATAGTCTATAGGGACCGCCACCTTCTTGCAGTGCTAATGGCACTCAAATGATGTAGAATAAGACTTTAACTCGCTATCAAGAATTGTTTCTCAATTTAACTAAATTCTCCTCCTTTACTCATCTTGTACTCCCACTCCTAGTTGTGATGAACTCCATGGCCTAGCTTAGGGGGTTAGATATCAGTTTAGAGTCTTCAACAAGTTGATCCTATTCAAAACCATGCTACAAGTCCCTATTTGGTTGCTGTTCGAGCAACTTCAACCAAAGTCTTACCATGCAGTATTTACCACATAGTAGTGTATGTTACCACATGGTATATATATATCTAGGCATTATCTCATTGCTGCTGTAGATGTTGCTGTTTTCAAGAATCCAATGATCTCCAATCGAGTGTGCATGAATCTCAAAAGAAAGAAAAAGGGCGACAAAAGGATTTCAAGAAACCTAAAGGATTAGTAAAGCTTCACATCAAATTTGTGAGTTTTATTCTATCCTTTACATAAGTATCTTATGATGGTTGTGTAGCTCTTTGTTTGTAGCTTTAATCAACCCATACATAGATATAAGATGTTTTATTTTAATGTTTCTAGTAATTAGACGATAGTGTATGATTTTTTGACACTTGATAGTTGAATATTTTTTTTTAATAAAACAAACTATGAATTTTTTTTAGACTTGTGTAAAGTCCAATTTCAGAAAATCATGAATACACTGCTAATGCTATTTTTAAAGTTACCTTTAAAAACCAAAGTTTAGTGGAAACCCAAATATTTGCTATGATTTCGTAAATACTTCTTATGATACGTATTGTGCTAATAATGAATAGTGTGCTAATGCATTTTTTAAAGATAACTTCCAACACTAGAGTCTAGTGAGATAACCAAATAATTGTTGAGATTACTAAAATACTCACTACATTTAATCAAACACTATATTATTTTAAGATCAACCAAATATTTGCTATGATTAATCTATCTTTAAAAAAAAGTATAATTCTTGAGCCAAAACAATAAATAATTCTATGATTAAGGTAACAATAAAATTTACATTTCTTCAAGTGAAAAACTTTCCATCATGAACATTATACTTTCTACCATTTCTTAAGGACATCAATAGATGACCAATTCTCTTAGAGAGGTGGTGTAGATATACACCTTCTTGGTGTAAACATACACCCTTAAGTATAAAATTAGACTCATAGACAATGCTTATACACATTAAGAGTAAAGATGTTAAAACACATGAAAAACAATGTACTTGGTCATACACATTAATGAGAGCAAAACGTAAATTCCTTTATTCCAAAATTATTTTTACATTGAAGTTCAAAGCTTGTGACTACCAAGCTCTTAGCTACCATGTTTCTAAGTACCAAGCTCTTTAACACTATGCCTTTACCGCTTGGGTCCTGACTAATAGGCTCCTAAGTAATAGGCTACTCAGAAGTCTGCGAGGTTACAGGCATAGACTCATCTGTCCTTTTTGGTAACTCTTACGTACCAGGTTCTAGCTTATCATTACCTTCTATAGGTAAGTCTTCCTTTCTTGCTCCACTTCCCTATCCTTCAACTGAGACTTTGGATGGCTTACTAGGTTTGAACTTCCAAGCTCTTGTTTCCACTATTACAGGCTTCCCTTTTCTTGCTTAAAAAAGAAAGAAAGAAAGAGGGTTTTATATTACTTCCAGCATATACAACTTATTCAACTTATAAAGACGAACAACATGAAATTAAGACAAAATGAAAAGCAAACCATACATCAGTTATAGACTGAGGGTCTTTGTTCTTGGCTTTGAAGGCTTTGATCCTGGCCGCCTTTACTTGTGCAAGCTCCGAGGTCTTATTCTTTAGTTGAGCTTTTGTGGGTTCCTCTGCCATCCACATGCTTAATCCTTTCATCTTACTCGATTGATTGACAACTTGAGTTCTTTCATCTTATTGGAAAAGCAGGAGCGCATGCAAGCCTTACCTTTTCTTGCGACATTGTGGACTACTTTGTGCCTTTGGCATTCCTATATGAAGAGTGGAACCTCCTTGCCTCTCTATGATACTTAATCCCCCCACATCTTTGTGTACATTTCTTTTCATTGCCCCTCATTGGATGTAGAGCTATTATCCTCCTCATAACCTGAGTCATCATTCTCTGAGTCACTATCTTCTTTATTCTCTCCCTCTTCTTTAGCATTTGATCTTCAAAGAAGGTAGTGCAGCTAGGTTTTGATGGGGGTTATCAATGACATTTACATTTATAACCCGACATAGCAATTTTTCAATAGCAAAACCCATTCGATATAGTGCTACCATCCATCCATCTTCAATAAGTTTCCTACCATATCCTCTTTTAGGCCAACATCAATCAACTTTTGATAATCCACCATTGTAGCATCGAGTTTATCCTTTTTATCCTTAAAGTAATGGAGTTCAAGAATCTTTATGAGAATTTCAATTAGGGTACCACCACCCCTTGATAAGAAAAAAATCAAGAAAGGATGTAAGACTTGAATGGCCGTGCCGTCTTGCATGTTCACATGATGGTGCAAGACAATACCATGAGATACTTTTGAAAATAAATACCTAAATCTCATTGCCAAACTGGTAGACAAAGGATACCTTTGTGCTTTTGTTCAGGATAGGACCTACCAATTTCCAAGCCAAAACCCACAAGATTCAAGCATAATGGGGTTGTGACTCCTCCAAATCACAACTACGATACCCAACAACCCACATTTGAGGTTGCCATACATTAAAAAGGATGAAGATTGAGATTGGTAGTCAACACCATTTCTCAAAGAAAGGGTGTCATAAGCTCCTTGCTTTCACTATGATGGACTACAACATGCTTCTCGAAAATGCCATGGACTCAAATTTGTATATCAAATTCTAGCAAGATGTCAAAGTCAAAAAACTATACTTGAATGAACACATGTATTAAGGCCACACATATGTCTTAGAAAACCACCTATTTGCCCCCATACAACTATATCATATGAAATATAACTATATGAATATTGTATGGGACTTGAACATCGAAACAATAATGTAAAGTTTTGTTGAAATCCATATAGCAACACATGTTTTAGAGAAGTTTATGTTAAAATCCATATAGCATTACATGTTTTAGAGAAAACAATACTACAATATATTGATTGACCCATTCTGACGAGGGGGTTTCTATTTTCCGAGCAAAAACCCCCGAGCGATGAGCAGACAAAAGGTGGGAGGGGTCAAAATATATAGGCCCAAGTCATTTTTGGGAAGCATAAAATTCCAAATTATTTCAAGGAATATGCAAGTAAATATGAAATATTGATGAACAAAGATAGATATAAATATACCTTTATATAATATACATATATAATGTCCAAATGGCGACTTATTTTAGGACTTTCAAATATCCTTTCTTTTCCTTTCACCATTGGTTGGATCATGAATTTTTGAGCAAATATCCTCTTTATAACGTCTTTTTAATAGACTCTTTAAGTGTATTCTGCTAGACGAATATGGTTTGAAGAGCTTGCCCCAACACTATTCTGCCGGTGGAATACCCTTGGAGAGCCTACAAAGAATGGGTCATAACTTTTGCTCCTTAACTCAGATTGAGGAGCTGTAAAAAGGAAAAATATTCAAAATTTCATGATCTATGCAATGGTAGGCTTAAAATTATAATTTTAATAGATATAGAAGAGATAAATGGGAAATTTCAAGATGTATATGAGAGTTAAAACTTTTTCCTTATTCATATTATGGTAGGAAGGAGTTCAGTAGGGACCACATTTCCTTTAAAGTACTTATGTTTGGAGAATTGGGAATATTTTCAAAATATCTCCCTTGCCTTTCCATATTTAATAATGCAGTAGAGATTAATTTATGATCGATAATAATGGCTTCAATTATGAGATTTTCAACATCCTTTTCCTACTCATCCAAGGAATATGGTATACATTGTTACACGAGAGCTTCTCAATACTTCAAATATGGGATTGGTAAAGCTAAGGAAAACCCTTTTAAATCGATTGAAATACCATAATCCTCAAAAGTGAGTATGGTAGGGAGGGATTTATAATAATTTTTAAATTGTTAACTATTTGTTCATATATAGGTGATGTTCTCCAAAGTGAGGGTTATAATGATAAATAAGTAAGTATATGGTTCCATAAATGAGAAATTAAGAAAGAATTGTATATTCCTTTGAGAAATATACTAGCATGGTCGGTGTCAAACATTATCTCTTGGACTTCTCTGCTCGTAGGGTTTTGCTCAAAAAATGTGCACATCCTTTTTTACGACAATTATTGTTGGAGGCCACTAGATTTCCTATACCAAATAGACACATCCTTCTTTGCTTTGACTAGAATATCAATTAGTTTTTTGGCACATTCCCTTAAAGAGATACAAAAACTTTGTTATCCCAAAATATCATTCTCTAAAATCTCCAAATGACTTAAATATTTATCCTAAATTCTAGTAGAATGTTAGTGATAGAATTTTCATCAATAAAATTTACCATTTTTTCCCTCCCGAGAAAAGAGGGTGTATTTTTATATTACCTTCAAAAAGAAATTTTTACATCAAGGTTCTCACCCCTTAGCATACAAAATAGGGGAAATAAGCATCCTCGCAGTAGATAGTATCAAACTAGTTCTTCTTTGAAGCGAAGTTTGGGGTGGAAGACCACACTAACAACAAGTGTGTCAGCCAATGATTCGGCCTTTTTTTCAGCTCTTCTGTCTTTCGAGGGGGCAAATCAGACAAACTATCACACCTTAGCTTGTGTCCCCGGTGGCGAGGTAGGTACCATAGGTGTAGACATATGAGCTGGGGCGACAAGTGCAATCTTCGGGGGTGGGACATCATGTGTGCTGAGGGCATTGTAGTTCTTGAAGGAAACTCCATGGTGGGGGGAGAAGACAGATGATCATTTTTCTGACTTTCCTCAAGCTCCTTTGCATGTTCAAAGCAGCTAAGTGTATGTGGTGTCCAAGTCTTTCGTAACTCACTAGGGGTATATTCTTCCCTTGTGGTGAGATTGGAGAAGAAATAGGTGTTCCAAGCCCAAGTCACAAAGGTCTACAGGGTGGCGGGGTGTCCTTCCATCTCTTTCTCCCTTATGGCCCAATCAAGCAGCATCAAGTCTATAAAGACAAGTCGACCCAATGTCCCAAATCTTAGGAAAAGATGGATCTGGTGGTGCATGCGACATTGCACACGTTTCAGGGGAAGAACCCAGAGAGAGCGCGCGCCGCCCGTGCAATGGTTCTTTCTGCAAATTGCAAATCACTAACCCAGATCAGTGGGGAGAGAGAGAGAGCACCGTGCACACTGTCACGAGAGAGAGAGAGAGAGAGAGAGAGAGAGAGAGGACCGTGTTTTTTAATTGCAACACTATCACTAGCCCACATCAATGGCTGCAGCACATAAGCCTGATAGCAGCGCGGTTGGAAAAGCCATGCACTTCATCAACAGGCAGGTTGTCCTTGCTTCCCGTCCGAAGGGTTGGGTTAGCGAAGGAAACTTCGCAGTCAAAGAGTCGGAGTTCGTCCTCACCCAATTGAGGCCAGGCTCCAAAAATGTGTGCGCGAAAGTTTTGTGGGTTTCCCTTGATCCATACCTCCGCGAGCTGATGAACGAGACGAGTGGTCCACTCAACATTGAAGTCTTCCAGATAGGAAAGGTACATAGCACTTCAAGGTTTTCGTTTAATTCAGTGCCTCTTTAACAAAGTTTTTTCTATCATAGGCATATATAAGTTGATTTGCTAACCGATTGCATAAATCAGGCCATTCTTAACTTGATGACATTTAATCTAATGTGTGTCTAGTAAACGCTTGAAGGCTTTTATGATGCAATTAAGAGTGCTACTTGAAGGAAATACCATCCATGCTCTGAAATTATAATCTAGTACTAGCATTTGGCTCACACATTTCTTCTTAGTTGTGCAATTTGCTTCTAGTTTTACATAAAACTGGTATTTAGTTTTCAAATCTAGTCGTAGGAGACACGTGAATGTTTCTAAGCAAAATGTGGTCTTATAAAGTAGTCAACCTTTTGAAGTTTCTTGTTAAAATATGTTACACTATTGTGCTTTACAGGTAAAGGCATTGAACGAGGAGTTCAAATTCGATGATGCTTTCAACTACAAGGTGGAGCAAGATTGGAATAGCGTTTTAAAAAAGTATGAACCAGAACACGAGAGAGAGAGAGAGAGAGAGAGAGAGAGAGAGAGTTGCTTCCTTTAGTATACTGCTAGCAATGTATGGTTTTGCACGTGGATTAGCATTAAGGAGGGATTGTTGGTGGACTTATGAATACATGCATAATGATTATGAATGTCAAATCATCTACTATATCAACTACTTGGAGTTTGGAGTTTGAAATCATTTATGAATCTTCTTCCTCCTCCAATACAAACATTGAATTGAACCCTTCTTTGGCTATATGATCATTAAATATAGCCATTTTGTATTTGTCTTGTGCTTTTTGTTTTTGCCCCCCACACGTGCCATTTTCGGACCAAAAATTTTTTTATTTTCTCCTTAGCCTCTTACAATGATTCAAACAAAACCTTGACTTCTACCTACCATTGATTTTTTAAAATGTGTATTGCTAAGTTTAAAAATTTTGCAAGTGCTCATCCACTTCCTCTATATTTCCTCTTTTTCCCTTGAACCTTGTCCCCCCATCCTTGATCATTTTTCTTTGGCATTGGGAATCATAGGATCATAGGATTGTGTTGGCGTGAAATTTGGGAGGTGGTTAGGCATATTTTCTTTGGTGATACAAATGGAAACTAGTTGAAGGCATTGATGTCTATTAATCACTTGCAGGCTTTTTCCAAAAGGCATTGATGTCTATTATGAAAATGTTGGTGGTCACATGCTAGTAGTAGTTCTTGACAACATTAATCTCAAAGGCTGTATTGCAGCATGTGGTATGGTCTCACAATACAACAAGGTATACTTTGGGCAAAATCTTTTATCAATCAGTGTTGTTGTCTTTATGAGAGAGTTTTTTGTACAATTAACAAATGTTCTACTAAAAATTTCAATGTGATTTTCAGGAACCACATGAGTGGGATGGAATTCGCAACTTGTTCAATATCATTGGGAAATGTGTTAGGATGGAAGGGTTTGTAATATTTTATTATAGGCATACAAGGCAAGCATTCCTAGAAGAAGTAATTCCACTTATACAAGAATGAAAAATAAAATACAAAGAGCATGTGCTTGGTACAAGTCTCTACGACTTTCCTAAAGCATTCATTAAATGCTCAAGGGGAAAAATATAGGGAAATCTATGCTTGGTATTCCTAGTGATTAGATGCTGATTAGATGCACTACAAAAACTTTGTAAATAGAGCATGTGGGATGGAAACTATGAAAAGAAAGTATGTTAGGATTGTTACATTGCACCATAAAGGTACGAGTCAGAGTGTATAGTCAGAATAGGAGGTGGATTTTGTAAATTAGGATATTGTAGCTCAAAACATTCAATATTCTCAAAAATGGTTTGTCATTCTCCCTCCATAGTTTTTCCTTTTCCCCTTATGAGAGCATAAAAATATGAAGGTAGATTTGAGGGTGGTGGAAGGGTTTTTCCATGCAGCGATTGCCATTTACATGAAACTAGAGCCTGATGGACGAGCCCTTTATAAAGGACTAATTTGGATGTGACTTTAAATGGTGAGGTAGGTTCGTCTTTCCGAAAGATTATCAATGATTGCATCAACACTTGAGGTTAGAGGTTTGATTTTGTATCAAGTGATGTTCAATTATTAAGATTGACATAGTTGTCTTGGAATGTTATGTTGATCAAACAAACTATTAATGTCCATCACCTATTTCAATCCCTTTCATTCAATACTGTTGGCAAATAAAGGTCATTTGTTGCTATTCATTGTCTGTCCTTGAGAGTCACGATCATATCTCGAGCTCTAGTGTTGATAGAAAATGCAAAGTATGCAAGCCTTATTAGTCCTCTATATCATTATCAAAATGGAATAATGGCACTCTCCTCATTTTTCCTCATTTTCTCCCTTCTTTCCCTGAAAAAAAGGTTGTAAATGGTTTTCATTTAAAGATTTCTCAATGTCTTGATAGTATCTTGTCAATTATTCACGTTCTAATCCATGAGCTTGTACTTATCCTCCCTTTCTTAAATGGGATGACCTGGAACCAAGTGTTCAAACAAACCAAGATTGACCCTTCCAACCTCAAATATTGTGAATATTGGAGCTTCCTAAACTTGTTCTTAAATTAATCTCAAGATTTCCCTAAAATGATTTTAATACCACAATGTTTGGGTAGTGTCACGTCACACTAATTAGCCGCACTACCCCCTCGTTGAGCCCATCTTTAAACTATCCCAAAAAATTATAGATTGAGATTTCTTATAGTAGCAAATGTGGGCATAAAGTGAATGTAGGTGATACACAATGCAATGTTAATTTTCATTTGCCTTGGACACATTAACCATTTGTCCCTCCCACAACACATCAAAAAAATACCATTATACCTCATCCATTCTACCTTTCTTTCCCTTGTTTCACCACGTATTTATTTTTCCCCTTATTTCACCGTGTGTTTATTTCTTCCCTTATTTCACCAATTATTCATTTCTTCCCTTATTTCAACACTTCTTGGCATACCTGTGCCATGTCTACGTTTCAGTGTACACTACGTCTATAATAATCTCTCTCTCTCTCTACCAGTGAATGGCACATGTTTTGAATTATGAATGGGTTATTCACCCTAAATCTAAATGCCATGACTCTGCTTTATTAAATTATATTAAGCTTTACATCAGTCTTCTATACTCGAAAGTGCTCACCATGCAAACACATTGCATTGAGTGAATGATCCTAATGATTTTTTTTTAATAGCACTTTGTTAAAAGTGAATACTTATAGGTGATATAGAAACTAGAGGTGCAGAAGGAAGACACATAAAAGTAGTGTTATGCTTACAACTTGGAGATCACAACCCCATGAAAATTACCTTTATATGTTCCTTCCTCGTCACGCTGCTTGGCCTACGAGCACATTCCATTGGCAACCATTTGGTCCTTCATTTAGTGTGAATTGTAAATAACTATGGGGCATAAGGCCGTCCTTGATTCCTTTGTCTTCATCCTCTCATTGTCTTTTTTCCTCAAATTTTTCGATCCATTTCTCTATAATTATACAAACAATAGGTGTTGAATTTCAATTCCAAGGACATGCTCACTTTCTTTGCTTCCCTTTCCCTTGTACAATTTCTTCCTCCACCCTTGGATCATCTCTATCATCCTAAATCTAAGACATGGATGGACTTAATTGCACTACAATATCAGTAACATAGAACATGTACTCTTGCCATCCTTCCGCTAGACCTAGTACATTGAGCTTACAATAGAAGCATTTGATTAATTTAGACTTACAGTCCTTCATTAACAACACCCAACGTAACCAATGTGGATTCTCTAATGGACTTGATTTGTTTCACCTCATTAAGGAGATAAGAGAGGCTCTGTCAATTGTACAATTGGGAATATTCTTCAAATTGTAGGATTGGGAATATTCTTCAAATTTGTGAGCAATGTAGCACATGGTTTGTCCATAGCTTTAAGAGCACCACAATAGAATCTTCCATTTTAGCATTCACTAATGCCAACAAGCCTCGTCATGTGTGGGAAATAAATGTACCGAGGTCTCCTTGAGTAAACACAAGGCTAAAAAGCTCAATTTTCATAAAAATTTTGATTTTTTACTTTTTCTACTTTGGCATTGAGAGCTTGTTAACATCATCGATGAGGCCTTATCTAGCCTGAAGTATAATGATGGCGTGAGCTCGTGGGATTACCAAATCACATAACTATGCAATTGTTTACAATATTAACTAACGTGATTGCGGGAGCACCTTGCCATTGGGATCAAATTGTTCATGAATCAAATCATTGCAAATGAACTTCCATGAATCAAATTGTAGCATCAAATATGTAAAGTGACCATGAAAGATAGTGAATGCATGAATGTTTTATGATAGGTGACCCTTGCATTTTGATACAATGCATATACCCAAAATTAGATTACACCAAAACCTAAATGTTAGAATAGTAATATCATGAATTATTAGTTGCATCAAAGACTTGATTCGTGATATGATAAGAGTTGCATAGTTTTCATAGTTTAGGGTTTAGGTAGAACTTTGAAATAGAAACATATAAACTTTCATATGATCAAATTGTTCATGAATCTAATCATTGCATATGATCTTTTATGAATCAAATCATTACAAAAAATGTGCCTCATGTAAAGTTGTGAAAGATAGTGGATGCCTAAATGTTTTATGATCTAGGTAGACCCTCCATTTTGAGACCTTTATTCAAGATGTGATAAGAGTTGCATAATTTTCAAGGCTTAAGGTTTAGGTAGAACTTTGAGGTAGAAACATATAAACTTGCATATGATCAAATTGTTCATGAATCAAATCATTGCATACATGATCTTCCATGAATCAAATCATTGCACCAATTATAAAATTCATAAAGTCATGGAAGATACTAGATGCCTAAATGTTTGTGATAGATGAACGCTCCTTTTTAATACAATTCATACACCCAATCTTAGATCACACCAACACCTAGAGGTTAGAGTAGTCATATCATGAATCACCTGTTGCACCTAAGTCTTAATTCATGATATGATAGGAGTTGTATAGCTTTCCTCAATCATGAATAGATTGTAGTAGTTTGACAAAAAATAAGAATTTGATTGTACATTCTCAATCCAATGGTTTCATTTCCCTAAGCGATCCTAAGAGAAACATCGTGATGGAAATGTTGTGGTGTTTGTTTTGTTTCTAGTCTTCATGGCAAAAGGTGTATGTATTCATTGCGGCTATCCCTTTTCTTTCTATTAAGAGGAAGAGGAAGTCTTATGTCCAAGGATTCCTTTGTCACATTGCTGCTATGTCTAATATTTAGATGGAGAGGGGTAAGAAGGCATCATGGTGAAGAGGGTGTGACAATGTGGCTTTTACTAGTCTCTCGAGTAGAGGGGTTGGATATTCATTGTGGTTGGTAGTTTTTCTCACACAAGATGAAAAACTATAACTTACATATGTGAAATGAATTTAGAATGGTTAGAATAGAAATCAATTCTTTGGTTATCACGTGGTATGTCTAATAGATTAACCAATCTAGAGGGTATTTGATTTTATCCAATGAAAGATTGAACAATTATGGCAGGAACTAAATAAGTGTCTCATAAGACATGCAACGTATTAGAATTTAGTGGGTAAAAATTGTAAGGTAAGAATTGCTTTCTTAAATGGATCATGGTATTTCATTTTCAATGCACTTTGTTTGACACGAGGCTAGATTCAAAATACTCTTTTATTTAAAATTTTACTCTTTGCTTTTTGCTCACTCAAACTATTAAGGTAAAAATGAATAATTTGGCAAGTTATAAGCAATGGAGTATCAACCACCTTCCAATACAATCTCAAATTTCAATTGTACAAGTTCCCACAAGTGGTTAATGAGAACAATCTCATGTATGTGTTGATAGTTTACTATTTTGACAAACAAGAAGATTATATTTGACAAGGGAAGATATCTTATTAAGAGGAGGTTTGAGGTTGGAAAGTTGACCAAGTGGAGGTGGGTGAGGAGATTTAATTGGAAGAAACTTGCCTAGTATAGGCATGTGAGAGCACCTCGTGTCCCTGAGAGGCTAGGACACCTTTTCTCCTTCCCCAGCTTGAGAGTATTACCCAGCTAGCTCGAGATCATTATTGCACAACCATAGCCCTACTATTGAGAGTTCTTATTTGATGCAGGAGACTTGGCATTTGTATTATGATCCCAATAGTTACTATAAGCCCTAATATTGAGTTCTTATTTAATGAAGAAGAACTAGCATTTGTATTATGATCCCAATCATAGGTCTTACTTTTTGATGGGCATTTCAATGCGTTGGAATATTGAGGCCAGTACATGCTCTAAATTTACTTTTTTTTCTTTACCTACATAAAAACTTGACTTTATAACAGTGAGGAATATGTACCCACAATAGGATTTTAGCATTATTCTTTAGAGGAAATTTTATATATTTATACAGCTTCCTAATTTTGGGTTTCAGTACTAGAAGCATGGAGGAGAAGAAAAAGGTTTATGTATGTTGTTTTTCCTAGTTCGGTTGAATAATAAGGTTGTTTTAATTTATTTGGCATCTCCTTAGTTTAGTAAGCCCAAATTGTGATGTTGTATTTGTTTCTTGATATTTCTCTAAAGTTCAATGGATGCATCTCCTCAATATCAATGACAAATAAAAGATCGATTGAAATTGAGGTTTGAACATAATAAACTATTTTATTTGTCCTTTAATGTTTGAGCTTAGGCCCAAATGCTTTTGTGGTGGTTTTACAAATCAATAGACTAATGAGGAGCACAAATAGATGAGTTTGTATACATGACATTAATGCATTGAACATGGCAAGTGTCACAACTCATCTATTTGTGCTACTCAATTTTGAATTTCTCGAGAAAAAAATTCCTCCATTTGGATCTTAAACCCATAACATTAAAAAGAGATTCTTGTACTCTCTCTTTTTCTTCTCTTTCTCCAATGAAACCTTTCTTTTTTGCATGATTCTCAGAATTCAAAGGATTTTCAACAACTTGCTTTAAAGCAACTTGTCACATGCAGACAGAACATGTTTTCTTCCTTTCAAACTTTCCCTTATTTAAGTGATCATGATTGTGCAATATATACAACCCCATGGCCCTGTTTCCATATCACATGCTTCTCTTTTTTGTTTGGACCCAATGGATTCTCTCTCCCCCCCTTCGCAGTGTGTAATATTGCATCTCCTTCTAATTAGTTCTCTCTTTCCAAATCTACTTAGAGCATGGAAAGTGAACAAGGGGCAGTGTTGCTACCTAGGAGAAAGCAACACTTGAAAGCAATCACCATTAATAACAATTGCAAATACTGCACTAGGCACAACCATGCTACTAACGATATTACAAATCTGTTAGTAGCAATTTCCAATTTGACCACTTTGCTATACAATACAATGCCATTCCATAAGGTAAGTTTTTGTATATGTTGAACTTTACTGATATTCTTCAATTCTATCCAGATATTCAATAGACCTTGCAACACTTAGCCGATATCTTCTTTAGAGCATATTATGACAACATAAGAAAATCATAGTCTCCATACTAAGAATATTACCAAGGAATAAAGATAGCTACTGTGCCAAAGG
Source organism: Dipteris shenzhenensis (assembly GCF_047967505.1). Taxonomy (NCBI): domain Eukaryota; kingdom Viridiplantae; phylum Streptophyta; class Polypodiopsida; order Gleicheniales; family Dipteridaceae; genus Dipteris; species Dipteris shenzhenensis. Next base: position 2,386,881 of record NC_141613.1, read on the forward strand.
AAGAAAGATTATGACAAGCATAAACACATGAAACCATTGAAAAATGCATCATAGAGGCATTGATCTCTCAATTTAAGCATTGTAGAGGCATTGACCTTTGTATTCAAGTTTTTGCCATCAACTTGGATCTTATTGGAGTGTAAGTACATTGTTTTCTGCCATCATATACCCATCCATGTTATAAAGTACATGACATTAAGCGACCATGCACACATATGGTCCAGCAAGATTGAGGTTCATGCCACAAAGTTACAAGAGAAATATGAATGCCTCTATAATGTTGTTTTTTGTTTGTTCTTTTCATAGGCTTTCTTTCTTTGGTAGTTCATTTATTTATATTTCTTTGTAATTTCCTTAGTCTGTAGACTATGATTTTATTTCCTTAATCTATAGACTATGATTTCTTATGTCATGGTAACTTTGCTACACAAAAGTTCATAGAGTAGGTATTGTAAGGTTTATTGATTCTATGGATAGAATTGAAGAGAATTAACAAAACAACATGTGCAAAATAGTTATCTCATTGGAAAATGCCATCATATTATGTATTAACTAGTCAAATTGTAATTGAAGTTGGTGGTTTTTCAATGTCTTAGTAGCAAGATTTTGCCTGTCGCAATATCTATAGGTGCTACTAGTGGAAATTGCATCGTTTTTCTCTCCTTGATAGAAGTGCTACACCCAAGGAGCCTTGCTTAGTTTCCCAATTCTCTAAGTAGACCTAAAAATATGACTACATATATGGAGATGCCAAATCGTATATTGCAAAGGGGAGAGAAAAAGAAGCCACTAGGTCCGAACAAAAATATAGAGAAGGTTGTGATATGGAAGCATGGCCATGGGCTTATATATTGCACAATCTTGATCAGTTGGATAAGAGAAAATGATAAAAGGAAGAAAATATGGTTTGTCTGCTCATCAAAAGTTCCTTCAAAGTAGGTTATAGAGTATTTTAGTGAAAGAGTTAATATATACAATGGTGAACTAGCTATAATATAGCATATAAGAAAACCCCTTGGATGCTAAAAATCATGTAAACAAGAAAAGGTTCAATGGCGGAGAAGAAAAGTAGGCGGTGCAAGAAGATCTTTCTAATGATATGGCTTTAAATGATCCTGAGGCATCCCAATTTTGTGCCTAAGTGGAGTATGGATTTAAAATCAATAGCATCTATTAAGATGTGAGGCTTTTTAGGTTTGAATGGGACAAAAACTAGTAGCTATTTTCTTTTGACCTATCTTATAAATCCTTACCAAGTTTTGTTCAATTTGGATTGCAACTTGCCCTTGATGTATCCCAATTCTGTGCCTAGGCAAAGTATATGTCAAAACCAATCCCATCTATTAAAATATGAGGCTATGTATGTTTAAATGGCACTAAATATTTTAATATACTTAGTTTCAATGTCTTCTAAATTATTACCAAGTCTTGTTCCATTTGGGACAATGTTGTAAAGATAGTAGGAGAGAGGGAAGGAGTTTCACTTGCGGCTTTCTCACATACACAATGGGGGAATACACACAAAGGTGGAGGCTGAAAATAGTTTTCCTCTTCTTAGTTGTGAAAGCCAAAAGAGCTCTAGTACAAAGAAATAGAAGAACCCTATATGTGGGTCTCAAACCAAACTCAGCTAACTAAGGTGGCATACTAACTGAGCCACGAACTAGAGTACATAAGGATAGCTGTCATCTAGCTATTATTCATGGGTAGTGTACCAACCGCATCTGCAGCTAACAAGTCGGTGACATAAATGCACAACGGTCACCCCGGCATATCACGAGTAGAGCTCGATATCTCAACACTCCCCCTCGAGCTCAATCCCAATTCCTGCACACCAAGCAGGTCTCTAAACTTGGGTAACTTCTCTGCACCCAATGCCTTCGTGAATAGGTCAGCTACCTAATCCTCTATGCTGACATAAACTAGATCAATAAGACCTAGTAAAACCTTCTCCCGCACATAGTGATAATGCACCTCAATGTGCTTTGTTCTAGCATGATAGACTTAGTTATTTGCCAAGTATATACTGCTCATGTTCTCACAATAAATGACAATTGGCCCATCTATAGACTGATGCATATCATAAAGTAGCTTATGCAACCAAGCTACCTCACATGCAGCCATTGCTACACCCCTGTACTTAGCCTCTGTGCTCGACAAGGCAACTATAGGCTGTTTCTTGCTGCTCCAAGTGACTACAGCACTCCCAAAAGAGAACACATATCCATTGGTAGATCGTCTATCAGAAATACTACCAGCCCAATCAGCATCAGTGTATCCATGCAACTGTATCTGAACCCCAGCCTCATAAAATAGTCCATATTGCAATGTGGACTTCACATACCTGAGTATGCGTCTAGCTGCATCCAAATGCGGTTTCCTTAGAGCCTTCATAAAACTGACTTACCAATCTAACAACATAGCTCAAATCTCGCCTGGTAATAGTCATATAAATCAAACTTCCTACTATGCATCTGTACATAGTAGGGTCTTCCAGAAGCTCACCTACATCTGCACTCAGTCACATTCTGCTCCAAAGGAACTGAAATAGGCTTAGATCCTATCATCCCATATTTGGACAACATGTCCAATCCATACTGCCTCTGCAAGAGCCGTATCCCACTTGGTGATCCAATCACCTCAATGCCCAAGAAATAACACAGCTCTCCCAAATCCTTCATCTCAAACTTCTACTTCAATAGCATTTTCACATGAAGGATATCTTCATCACTATCACCTATGATGATCAAATCATCAACATAAATGACAAGCAGCATAATACCTTTCTTTGTTTTTCTCACATAAAGTGAGAAATCTGCCTTGGAAATCTGAAAGCCAATACTGACAAGATAATGTCCTATCTTGTCAGACCATGCTCTAGGTGCTTGCTTCAAGCCATACAAGGCTTTCTTTCACCTGCAAACAAACTCAAGATGAACAGCATGAACATAACCTGGTGGCTGCTCCATAAAGACCTCTTCTTGCAAATCACCATGCAAGAAGGCATTCTTTACATCCATTTGATGTAAATACCATCCCTTTGATGCAGCCATAGCAATGACTGCTCTTACAGTTGCCATCCTTGCAACTGGACTGAATGTTTCTTTTTCATAATCAATGCCATATGTCTGTGCATACCCCTTGACAACTAATCTTGCCTTGTATCTGTTCACAAAACCATCTGCATTGTGCTTCATCTTATAAACCCACTTATAGCCAATTGCATTCTTGTCTTTAGGCAAAGGCACCAATTCCCATGTAGCATTTGATTCCAAGGCATCCATTTCTTCATCCATGGCTTTCTCCCATTTTTCTTTTCCCATGACTTGCTCAAAAGAAGTGGGTTCTAGTTCCTATATCACTTTGACCATATAGGCATATTGAATGGCTATAAATCCATCATATTTTAGCCTATCCATAGGATACCTAGCTATGGTAGACCTGTGCAAAATGGTCTCACTTCCAGGTGCTCTCAAAACATCCCTGGTCTTCCTTACTCCAGGTGTGACAACAAAAGGAATACCCAACTCATCATCAATGCTTTGTTCTAAGCCACTAGATTCACCATCCACATAAGAGTGACCTACATTCACATCAAACATGGGCTGATCTACCTTCTCTTTTCCTTTTCATGATACCTGCATACCACTATCTGCATTGCTTTGAGGAGATTCTCCTTATCTCAATCTGCCTGTCCATGGCGAAGTATGTGAACCACTGCTAGAGGACACTGCAGGTCCACTAATATTTTGTGATTGCTACTGTGAATTCTGTGCAGCATTACCATTTTGCGCATCTACATCATCAATCACATTTACTGGTTTATACCAGCTTCTCATCTCATCAAAAAGAACATCTCTGCTCACTGTAAACTTATGGGTAGAAGGGTTATAGCATCTATACCCTTTCTGCTGTAGAGAATAACCAATAAAGATACACTTCTCAGCTTTTGGATCCAACTTGGACCTCAACTCATCTGGCACATGAACATAGGCAATGCAACCAAAAATTTTTAAATGAGAAATATCTAGTTTCCTACCAGTATACATCTCCTCTGGCGTCATGCCATGTATTGCTGCAGTGGGAGTCATGTTCATTATGTAAACTGCTGTAGCAACTGCTTCCGCCCAATAATAATCTGGTAGGTCTTTTTCATTTAGCATGGCCCGAGATACCTCTCCAATATGCCTATTTTTCCTTTCTTCAAGTCCATTTTGATGTGGGGTATGACTGCATGAATATTGCTGCTTTATGCCATGCTCCTACAAGAACCTTACAAACTCATTTGAGAGGTACTCTCCCCCTCCTTTTGACCTTAGGCATTTTATTTGTAGGCCTCTTTCTTTTCCAATCATAGCTCTAAAAGCTTTGAAATGCCCAAACACTTCACTTTTCTTTTTCATAAAATACACCCAAACTTTTCTACTATAGTCATTAATAAAAGTGACAAAATAATGATAGCCTCCAATAGATGTAGCTTTAGTAGTCCACACATCAGAGTGGATTAATTCCAATGGCTTCTTACTCTCTTGAACATGTCTAGGAAATGGTTTCCTTGCCTGTTTTTCAAATTTATAGGCTTCACATACCTTATGCATTTCTGCAACCTTGAATTTAGGCAATCCTGTAACAATATTTTGGGCCTGCATTGATTTAAGTCGTTGTACATTAACATGACCAATGCGTTTATGCCAGATATCAATATCTGCAACTACACCGGTCCCATGTGCAAACATTGCTGCACTGAATTTAGGCATGTCCGCATCCAATGTAAACATCCTGCCCTTCTTCTTTCCTTTTGCTATCAAGCGACCACTATTTTTCATATCCTCAACAAAGCATCCATGAGGATTAAATCTGACCTGCAAGCCCTGCTCAACCATTTGACCAATAGAAACTAGGTTCTTGGTGATATTCGGGACATGAAATACATCAGACAGGTATTTCTTTTTCCCATCCTACATAGACAAAGGAATTTTACCAATCTGCACAATAGGATGTGCAATATCATCACCAGTCTCCACAAATCCTAGTCTTTCCATTTTCCTTGCATCCTACATCCATTCTGCATGACCTGTCATGCGGTTTGATGCACCTGAGTCAACATACCACACATCATTGCTTTCTTCTGCACTTGTCATAGAATTGGTCATGTGCTGCACCATAAACAGATGCTCATTTCTGTCATCACCCTGTCTACTAGAAGATGCATAATTCCCTTGCTGTCATTTTCCATTCATGATGTCATTCTGCTTTTTATAGCAGTCTTTAGCCATATGACCCATTTTACTACAGTAGTAGCATTCAACATTGTTGCTTGCATTTTGGCCTCTTTGCCATCCACCACGACCTCTTTGGCTCCCCCTGCCTCTAGAGTTACCACGTCGTCCTCCACAGGACTGGTTTTCTTGAGTTTGCTGCATATTCTGATTTCTACCATGGCCTTCAGATCGGCCTACTCTACCTCTACCTCTACGTCTTCCAGCATTTGAGTAGAAGGCAGTTTCTTTTGAAGTTCCTCCTAAAGAAGATGCACCACCATTTCTCTGCTCTTCAGAAATTAGAAGAGCAAACAACTCCTCAAAATCAGGAAATTTTTCACGGATGGCAATGGATGTTCGGAACTGTGCATAATCCTTTCCTAGGCCATTCAAGGTCACAGAAACTAAATCATCATCTTCCACTGGCGACCCAATGGAAGCAAGTGCATCTGCAATTTTCTTCACCTTCATGTGGTAGTCATTGATGCTCATATTTTCTCTCTACACATTGTGCAACTCCTGCTTGAGCTACATTTTCTTGGCTTACTTATTTGTGCTGTACATTTTTGCCAAAGTATCCCATGCCTCCTTTGGCGTACTTGCATCCTGAATATGCACAATCATAGAATCTAAAATACTGATAGACAGCCAGTACATAACTTTTCTAGCTCTCTCATGCCATCCTTTAAATGCCTGCATTTCCTGTTGATTGGGAACATTAGGAAGAACTGGTTCTTCTTCATTTCCTTTAATGAACTCCAAAAAGCCTTTTCCCATAAGGAAATTCGTCATTCTAAACTTCCATGCTTGGAAGTTGTTCTTGTCAAGCTTTTCAGTGACAATATGTGAAAGAGAATCATACGCCATTACAGAACACTGCAAAATATTCTGTCACTACAAAAAACACAGCTTCTGCCTCACAAGGGAAAATCTGCAAAATTGACGAAAGTGGTATTTGACCACACAATCACTTCCTAGTGACAATTTTGCATGAATAGGCAATAAGGATGATTCTGTAACTCCCAATATCTCTATGCACAGGCATACGATGCAATTTCTGCGGCAACTTTTCACTGACTTGCAGAGCAGTGGTCGCACAGCAAAAATAGGGCCTTTTTCTCAGTGCTTGCAGAGAGCTTCCGCCTCCAAAACAGGCCCCAAAATGGCCTCAAATCAAAAAAATAGTCACACCGCGAAGGGCGTCTCAATCTGAGACAATGCACTCTTGCACTTTCCGGCTGTGCTACCTGCAGAGATTTGCTCCCAAACTCGAAAAAGGAAAGCAACACTGGTCCTCTTACTAGGACACCGCGAACTTGGTTTGCTTTCTTGAGCTCCTTACCATGAACCAGGCTCTGATACCATGTAAAGATAGTGGGAGAGAAGGAAGGAGTCTCAGTTGCAGCTTTCTCACATACACAATGGGGGAATACACACAAAGGTGGAGGCTGAAAACAATTTTCCTCTTCTTAGTTGTGAAAGCCAAAAGAGCTCTAGTACAAAGAAATAGAAGAACCCTATATGTGGGTCTCAAACCAAACTCAACTAAGGTGACATACTAACTGAGCCATAAACTAGAATACATAAGGATAGTTGTCATCCAACTATTATTCATGGGCGGTGTACCAACCGCATCTGCAGCTAACAAGTCGGTGACATAAATGCACAATGGTCACCATGGCATATCACGAGTGGAGCTCGATATCTCAACAAATGTATCTTAACAAGCTTTCTTCCATGGGCTTATATATTCACAATCTTGATCAGTTTGATAAGAGAAAATGCTAAAAGGAAGAAAATATGGTTTTTTTGCTGATGAAAATTTCCTTCAAAGTAGGATTGTAGAGTATTGTAGTGAAAGAGTTAATATATACAATGGTGAACTAGCTATAATATAGCATATAAGAAAACCCCTTGGATATTTAAAATCATGCAAATAAGAAAAGGTTCAATGGAGGAGAAGAAAAGGAGGTGGTGCAAGATCTTTCTTATGATATGGCTTCAAATGATCCTAATGCTCACAATTTTATGCCTAGGAGGAGTACAGATTCAAAAGAAATGGCATCTATTAATATAAATCCTTACCTTGTTCCATTTGGATTGATGTAGCCCAAGTTGCCCTTGATGTATCCCAATTATATGCCTAGGTAGAGTATGAGTTAAAAACAATACCATCTATTGAAATGTGAGGCTATGTATGTCTAAATGGGACTATATTTTTTAGTATACTTGGTATATTAATTCATAGCCCCGAAAAGTGCTTATATGTACAAATAGCAGGAAGCCAAGCCTTCTAAATTATTACCAAGTCTTGTTCCATTTGGATGTATCTTAACATGCCAATGATGCACCCAATTTAGTGCCTAGGTCTAAAAAACCAAATTTGTAGGATACTAAAGGTATGAATTCCCTTGAGTACCACCAACTATGGACTTCCAATTTAGAATTCAAGTGGACATGTAGGTTGAATTTAATTCTAAAAGTGATTTTCAAATTTTGTTTTTCACATATAGGCCCTTCTAAAATTGACTTTTTTAATTCCTAACAAGTATCCTTTGAATCCTGAAGGTTCTAACCATATTTAACTCAACATATGTTTTAGAAATTGAGAGACACAATAATTTCAAGAGTTTTTTCTAAGATCCATGCTGCTAGTGGTTACTTTTTATAATCATCGATTCCTCTACAATATTATGTATTGAGTTCTCCCATTTTTCATTTATAGAGATATCATTGTATATGTTTTAAACTTCATGTTCATGCCCTAAACTTGTAGGTTACCTTGGATTCTGTCCAAGGGTCTGCATTACTATTGTGATTGAATTTGAACCCTAGTTGAACATCATTGTAATAAGAAATATACTTGGGATCACAACCCAAGTATGGGGTGTACCTCAGTCACACCCCATCAGGTGTTGGACTCTTTTCCCTTCTCTTTTCTATCCTTTGTGTGGAAATGAACTATATATGTATGAATGGTCATCTACAATTAATGGCTACTTGAAATTCTAAGTTTTTTCAATAAGGTCATTCTTCCACCTACTATTTTGTTATGTAGTGAGCTTAATATAACCAATTCCATAAACTTAAAGATAACCTTAATAAGGGAATTATATAACCATTGGTACCCACTATGTTATGCACTTAGTGGACTTGAATAAAGATTTCCAAGGTTTTTTCGTATTAAATGGTTTATTTTATCAATCCAAAGTCCATTCTTTAAAGTTGAGGTCAAAATGAATTCTTATGTTCCAGACCTTTCAAACAAGCACCCATATTGTATAATCCTGAGTTGATCTTGACCATGAAAATGTTTAACAAGAATCGTGATGATTAAACTACATTTTCCACTACTCACCCTTAACTTAACCATTTAAACTCTTTCTCTTCATAGAAGTCCTTACAATACCTCTTTTGGGGGCAGTAAATATACAAGCATTTTAAACAAGATATTAAGAGAGTTTAACTAAACTCTCTAGATGTCAATGGGCATGCACACTTATGTGAAACACTCCATTAATATCCTTAGCTAGTGCTCCCTAATAGGTAGTGGGAATAGGCCCTAATTTAACTTTCAATTAAGCTTTTGCATATACATAAAGCATGCAACAATCGTATGTAAGAGAGAAAAGCAGATAGTATGGAGAATCAAATATAAAACTGATACAATAGATGGTGCTACCTCCCAGTCGTGCGCTCCTGTGAGAGAAGCTTCGATGGTGTGCTAGAAACAGTAGAGGACGGAGGCTGGACGCTAAGGAATCAGGGTGGTTATAGCTAGTGATGATAATGGGCTTCACAAGCTTGCTCTTATATAGCCACCACTCATAGTTGGTTAGACCCAATTGGGTGACCGACCCAGTTCGCCCAAAATGGCTGACTGGGGGTCGGTCCTGAAATAGGCCACCGACCACACGATAGAACCATGGCATGGATTAGAGCAACTAACCCGAGAGTGGGCTGCCTCGGGAAATGCTCCATCTACCTTCAATATGGTCAATCATGGGATGCCTTCCCGCACTTGCATGTAGCCTAGTTGGCAGTGTGCCAACTCTATCTGAAGCCATCCAGCCATTAGGCCACACATGCCCCCCCTCTGATGTCCAAACCAGGACCTACTGGATAACCGAGCTACTCAAATGCCTTCTCCTCATATGGGGGGCTTACAAGTAGAGTTATCTGGTTCCTGCGTAGTTACACGAGAGTGGAGCATTGATATCTAACACCCCCCCTTAATGTCCAAGTAAGTGAACTCAGTTTTTCAGTCCAATACCAAGTCAATGAAGATGCCTCTCTAGCAAGTTTCTTCCAAGAGACTTCGTGAATATGTCCCCAGCATTCTCTGTAGTCAAACAGTACACCAAGTTGACCTCTCCGTTCATGATGAGCTCACGTACAAAGTGATATTAAATCTCAATGTGTTTTGTGCGAGCATGGAATACAGGGTTCTTTGCAATCGCCATGCAACTCTAATTGTCACATGATAACTGCGTAGGCTTGTTCTGCACTGCACCCATGTCCCCTAAAATCCTCCTCAACCACACTGCCTCGCAAGAAGAAAAGCATGCTGATTTGTACTCAGCCTCGGTAGAAGAAACCCATGACACAGCTCCAGATCCAAGTGAGAAACAGTAACCTGTCACTGATCTCCTGCTGTCCACGTCTCCTGCCCAATCCGACGAGTCACAGAATCTGGTCAAGATGTTGCCCTTGGTATAGGTGATGCCATGATCAAGTGTGCCTTTGATGTATTTCAGCACCTGCATCCCTGCGCTCCAATGGTTCTCTCGGGGCTTATTGGAAAACATGCTTAGTACACCAGTCGCAAAGCTAATGTCCGGCTACATGTTGCATAAGTAAATCAAACTCCCCACAAGCCTTCTATACTTCGCTTCGTTTACCAGTGGTGATGAATCTTCATTTAAGAGCTTCACGTCAACCTCCATAGGGGTGCCAACTATCTTGCACTCAGCCATGCCAAATGCCTTCAGTATCTCTCCAGCATACTTTAGTTGTGAGATGAAGATCTATTTTGGCTCCTACTAAACTTCAATCCCCAAACAGAAATGCATCAGTCTGAGTTCTGTCATTTCAAACTCTCTTCCTAGCAAATGCTTTGTCTACAAGATCTTCTCTTCATGGTTCCCTATTATGACAAGGTTGTCCACATAAAGGACCATGATCATACACCTGCCTCCTTCTCTAAAGATATACAAATTTTCATTAGATGGGCTCCTCCTGAACTCGTTTTGTAGAAAGTAGGCATCAATCCACTGGTACCACGCTCATGGGGACTGTTTCAGCCCGCAAAGCGCCTTCTTTAGTTTACAGACTTTACCTTCTAAACCGGGGATCACAAAACCTGGTGCTTGTTCCACATAAACCTCCTCCTTGAGATCTCCATTCAAAAAGGCGTATTTTACATCCATCTGAAACACAGGCCAACTTCCCTGGGTAGCTAAAGCCAAAACACTGCGAATTGTGGTTAGTCGAGCTATGGGAGCAAAAGTATCTTGATAATCAAAACCATGTACCTGTGCGAATCCTTTTGCCACGAGCCGAGCCTTGTACTTATCCAATGTGCTGTCGGACTTGTACTTGGTCTTGTACACCCACTTGGTGCCAATTACCTTGCATTTTGGTGGTCGATCCACAAGGTCCCAAGTGTTGTTCTTCATTATGGAGCCATACTTTGACTACATAGCCTCCATCCACCTATCATCACCCTGTGCCTCTTCAAGACATGGGTTCTTCAACACGGATCACCTCTATCATCAAGGTGTAGTTGACCAAGTGTTCCTGCACCCTTCTTTGCTCCTCTAATCTCTTGGACCAGTAGTGTTCGGATGGTTCCTCCTCAATGGCTGGAGGTTCTCTATCATCCAAAAGTTGCTTTACCCACTTCAAGAATGGTCGTTGCCATTGTGGTTCCATAGGCTCTTCTTCCTCTTCTTTATCTTGAATCCTCCCAAGCACCATTGGGGGAGTTTGGTCTGCTGTTGATGGTTGTACTGGATGGATATCCTGGTCCTAGTTGTCTGGGAAGGAAGCATCCTCCTCCAATTGATGCGGCTGTTCTGAGAAAACCACATCACGACTTACTATTACCTTCTTGGTAACAAGGTTATAGAGATGGTAACCCTTTGCCTCTTCACTATAGCCCAAGAAAATACACTTCCGGCTCTTCGGTTCCCATTTGGTCTTATTAGCATCAGTGACATGCACAAAATAGTCACATCCAAAAACTTTGAAATGTGCAGCTGAAGGTTTCTTACCAGAAAAGGCTTGTAGTGGAGTCATCCCGCCATTCACAGCCTTCATGTAGCTACGATTCAGAATGTAAACTGTTGTGTTACATGCTTCAGCCTAGAAAGTCTTTGGCAAATCTTTCCCTTACATCATTCTCTTGCCCATTTCGTAGATGACATGCATCTTGCGTTCTGCTACTCCATTTTGCTGTGATGTATATGGCAGGGGTTTCTACCTCTTGATCTCGTGACTTTTGCAATAACTTTCGAATTCACTTAATGTGAACTCTCCACCTCTGTCTGATCTCAAATTCTTCACCTTCCTCCCTGTTTCTTTCTCGACCATTACATGCCATTCTTTGAACTTACTAAAAGCCTCATCTTTAGTCTTCAGGAAGTATATCCATATCCTTCTACCATAGTCGTCAATCAGCATCATGAAGTAGTAGGAACTACCCAAAGCTTCCATCTCCATCTTTTCGTAGAGGTCTATGTGAACGAGCTCTAGAGGAGCCTTTGCCCTGCTGGCCTCTTTAGGAAAGGGCTGCCGATGCTACTTGCCCACATGCAAGCTTCACATACATCAGGCAGATCTATAATTTCTGGTAGGTCTACAATCATTCCACTTTTATGCATCTCCTTTAAAGAACTAAGGTTTAGATGACCAAACCTCTCATGCCATAGCTTAGTGTTCTTCACATCGGCTCGAGCACTAAAAGCTAAGAGATTGTAGATGTTGTTGTGCCGTGTACCTTTACCAATGACCTTCCCTTGAAGATCCAAAATATGTGCTCCATTCTTATCAAAGTGAACTTTGAGGTCCCTATCCGTGATCGCAGAAATGGACAACAAGTTCCTCTTGATATCTGGCACATAAAGAACATTGGACAACTGTTTTACAACTCCATTTGACTTGAGAGCAATCGTACCTTTTCCTTTTGCTGGACATTTTGCATCATTGCCGACTACTACCAAGATGTCATTCCCTACTGGATGTAGAGAGGTATACCAATCCTTCCAACTAGTCATGTGGCACGATGCACCACTATCAATAATCCAAGGTTCATTCGCAGGTACATGAACTACCTCCGTGCAAATCTCCTCAATTGCTATGAATAGCTCTACTGGTACTGGCTACGTGCTGTTGCTGGACTCTTTCTTTATTCCGTTCTTCTCATCTGCAATCTTCTTCCAGCACTCATTCTGCTTGTGCCCTGCCTTATTGCAATCGAAGCACTTGATCTTCTTCTTTCTCGTTTTATCATCGAAATAAGATGGGTTACCAGAGTCCTTACCCTTACCTTTCTTTGATCCAGCATAGAAAGCCGAATCTTCTCCAATCCTCATCTTTTGACGCATCTCCTTCTCTAGAAGCATCGCACTGAAATTCTCAAAGTTGAGGGGCGGATTTTTGTTCTGCGTATTCAGCACCATAACAAGATCGTCGTACTTTGGTGGGAGAATCCATATGCACCTTCGTGCTAGATTCTCGCTAGTGATGGTGATGCCAATCGCAATCATCTGATCGTGCAGATTCTTCACCCTAGTGATGAACTTTTCTGCTGCTTCAGACTCAGATAGTTTCTTATTCACGAGTTGAGTCTCCAGATTCTGAATCCGCGTCTAATTCGTGGTCTCGTACTAATTTTTCAAGACCATCCATGTCTCTTACACTGTAGACAATAGAACACAACGCATCTGCATTTCTTCTTGTCCACGCGAGAATCTCATCCATAGGCGGTACTATCTATTGTCCTACATTGGCTGGATCCATTCTCACGACCGGCTTCACATCCACCCCATTAGCAGTATCCCAAAGCTCGTATGTGCTTAGGATGGTCTTCATCTTGAATTTCCAGAGTGGATAGTTAGTGCCATCCAACATTTCGCTTTTGCCAAATGGCAGGATTTGCAGTCTTGGGGGCTGGGCCATCTCTCACGATCTACTCGCAAACAGAAACACACTACCAAATCTTCTTGCTAGAGCCCTGGCTCTGATACCATGTAAGAAAACAATACAACGTCTATGCTCAACAAATAATAGGATCTCATACGCAAGAGAGAAAAGCAGATAGTATGAAGAATCAAAATTTTGATTATTGTAAAACTAATATAATAGATGGCGCTGCCTCCCAGCCATGCGCTCCTGTGAGAGAAGCTTCGATGGCATGCTAGAAACAGTAGAGGATGGAGGCTAGATGCTAAGGAATCAGGGTTGCTGTAGCTAGTGATGATAATGGGCTTCATGGGCTTGCTCTTATATAGCCACCACTCATAGTCAGTTAGACCCAATTGGGTGATTGCCCTAGTCTGCCCAAAATGACTGACTGGGGGTCACTCGGTCCTGAATGTAGCCTAGTTGGCAATGTGCCAACTCTATCTAAAGATGTCCAGCCATCAGGCCACACATGGCCCCCATCTGGTGTCCAAACTAGGACCTACTAGATAACCGAGCTACTCAAATTCCTTCTCCTCATATGGGGGGCTTACAAAGTAGAGTTATCTGGTTCCCATGTAGTTACACGAGAGTGGAGCATTGATATCTAACAAATCACTCAAATGAAATGATCGAGCAACAAAAGCATATACATGTTGAAGATATGCAACATTGTTTGTTACAAAATTACCCTTTCAAAAAGGGTGATACAAAATTGCTCAAAGGAGTCGATATACAAAATGATATACATGGTGAAGTATATGCAAACTATTACTACTACTAGTACTCATTTGAATCATCGTCCTCCTCCTCATCCTCGTCTTGCTAGCCTGATCCTTGGCCCTCGTGAGCTACGCTTGCTCCCTAACCCTCATGAGCTACGCTTGAACCCTGGCCCTCGTGATCGCTTGCCTCCAGTGATGGGATGCTCGAGCTTTGACTCTAAGAGTGAAACCATATTAATTGAAAATTAGATTGGAACTTAAAGAATAAAACAATTTAAAAAGTGAGATTACAAGTAGGAGTAGACTTATACCATGCGAGCAGCCACCTCAGCCCAATCGACTGTCGCTTCCATTGCCTCTTGTTCAATAAACCACGGCTTTGTTCCTATGCAAAATGCGCATCACATCTCTGCATCTGTAGGAAGATGACCCATCGTAGCTTGCTGTGTGGACCCAATTTACGAGAGTTAGATAAAGTGCATTTAATATGTAGTAAAACAAATAGAACAATACATTAAATGAGAAGAAGTAGACTTATCACGGTTGTCTCGAACGCCAACAATCTGCCTACACCAAAGTGCAAAGTACCTATGGCATCCAGTCGTCTCCTCGTAGCCCTCCTTTGACCCTCAAACATTTCAAGATGGTCGCTATTCTGCTTCTTCTATCGATCTTTCACGAGCTTCCTTATTGGGGTCAGTTACAAATCAATCATCTCTTGGATCCCATGCATATCTTTAAGAAGGTGGGAGCTACTATTTGGGCACACTTGGTTGGTTCCAAAGACTTGAGAGGAGTGCGAGATGACTTGCGTGCTATGAGTAGGATGTCTCGTTTTTGGCCCCAAGTGCATGCTTCAAGAAAAATTATCCTCCCAAAAGCTACATGGATCCTCTCTACGAGGGAGGAGGCAGTAGTCAAGGCAAACATTGCCTCTTTTGAAACACCCATAGGGCACATGCGTTGCTTGAAAGGAGCATTTTCAAAGGACAATAAGCTTAGTGGGCTCAAGTCCCATGATTGGCACAAGGTCTTACAGGTATTCTAAGCTGTAGGATTAGTGTACCGATAATCGTGATGCAGTAACATAACTATGATTATGTTATATTGTTGACATGACTTCTTTGTTGCTTTGATAGTTCATCCTCCCAATTACAATAAAAGGGTGCTTACAAGAAGATGTTAGAAATGCTATATTCAAGATCAGTGGTATTGTGAGGTATGCTTACTATCAAATCACATTGATTGCATTTTCTTCAATTTAAGCTGAATAATATCTAGACTGATTGTGAATATATCTTACATGGGCATGAGAAATAGGTGGATATCTCAAAAAGAGATCTCCATATCGAGCATCGAGAAGACTAGGGTGGAATCCATCGAAGCCATATGCTTGCTTGAGAAGCACTTTCCCTTGAGCATTATGACAACTCAAGTACACTTGCTTGTGTACATAGTTGATGAGGTGGCTATTGCAGGTATTGTTCATAGTCGGTGGATGTTTTTTCTCGAGCGGTTTATGAAAACTTTGAAGGGATTTGTAAGACAAAGATCAAGACCAGAAGCAAGCATGGCAGAGGGATGGCTTGTGCAAGAGTCATTAGTATATATCACGGAGTTTCTTGCATCCACAGATCCCGATATGCTACAAGCTTGGCATAGGATGATGATCGCATCGTTGGCAAGGTTCCCCAAGGAAAAGGGATTGAAAGAAAGATGTAGGAAGAGCAAATGGAGAAATTCAATAAGTTTTGTATCCTCAATAGCAAGGAGATGCAGAAGTGGATTGAGAGATATGAAGCAGCCAAAGCAGAAAGAATAAATGCAAGGACGAGATTTAGAGTAATGTACACGTGATCGCAACCATATCCATGGGATCTGGCTCTTCTCCCCACTCACATGTCACTTGATTGGCTACAACTGGCTCTATGTAAAACCAAACGTGATGGAGAGACAATAAACGAGTGTGAACGAGAGTTATCATCTAGATGTATGATGCATGTAAGTTTCTTACCTCTTGATGTAATTAAGTAATTATTTGTGGCAATATATGCTATAACATAGATGCATCTTCATTGTTTTAATGATGCTCTTTTATAGTACAAAAAGTACAGTGCGTTATGGTCATATGGATGACATTTTTGCATGGAACGCATCAATTCAAAGAGAGTCACGTATGATTGTGGAGTCATGGCTAACTTCACACAAGATAGCCAAGCAAGTGCTTCGGATACCAATCTTCTCTCCTCACAGTTGATTATTGTGGAACCATACAAGAAATCTATGAAGTTGATTTCAAATGATTTAATCTTTTCATTCTTGATGTAAAATGGTTTAGAACTATTTACAACGATCCCCATGCGATAGTGAGAAAAGATAGTAGCAGTTTCTTTGCAATAGATTCCACCAAACTTTGGACCGATGAAAGTGATACTTTTGTTCTTCCCGAGCACTGTGAGCAGGTGCATACTAATGATTTAATTAATCGAAGCTTTCATTTTTAAAGATCCATTAATACATGTACTTAAGCATAATTTCATATATATAATTGACGACATTTGGCACCCATCTTCAATATAGGTGGTTTTTCATCTGGATCGTTCTGATCCAAGATGGTGGTATGTGATCCAAGTTGCACCATGAAGTAAGCAAATTTTTGAAGATAGAGATGTGGATATGGAGATGCCAATGCTGGATCCAATTGATCCAGATGAATCTAGCGAAGAAGATGAAGATCATAATATGAGCCAAGAGGAAGATGCGCATAATGACATCACACAAGAGGAAGATGGAGATCATGATATTGAGGAAGAAGATGATGATCATCAAGAATCACCACACTTTATTGAAGAAGATGATCAAGTACTCTTAGGTGAACGTACGATGCTAGAGTACGATGATGATATAGGAGATCAACTCGGTATAGAGTTAGAGATAGACCTGTTTGGCGCATTATACTTGGCTCGACGAGATGAAACCGTTATGTAAATGCTCTTCATTGATTTTTTTTCATCTTAAACTTGGACATGAATATATGAGCTTCAAAGGCTTGATGTACATGCTCTCGTACTTTTATTCTCTCAAAAGATCAAACATGTATGAAATTTTTTTTAAAAAATTGCCATTGGAGAAAACTAACTTTTAAGGTCGATATGAGAAAAAAAACTCTCTGTAAAACGTCGCTATAAAAAGGTATCTCAGTGTCGCTATATAACGACACTTACAATTCTAATAAAAGTTGCTATATAGCGACTTTAGTCAAACGTCACTATATAGCGATGTTTGACTAAAGTCGCTATATAGTGACACTTAATGAGGTGCGCTTCCAATACCAATGATTAGTGCCCCGTGCACGCTAAACATCGGTACTTAAACATCGCAATAGGATCCGTGTGTAGTAGTGTGTGCATCCAAATCAATTGATCAATCCAACACTTCAACAATTTCAAAAAAGGAGCTCCCATGTTATTTGAGTAAATGCGACAGGAGCCTTAACTCATTGGGTTACTAGAATGGGAATCCTTGGCAAGTGGGGGCTAGTTCCTAATCCATTCCTTACCAATGCTTGTTGAATGAGTAATGTCATACCATTTGGTCTAGCAATAGGCATATGGTAGCATGAAGAAGGATTAATGATATGGAGAGGTGAGATATTTTGGAGGCGACAAAGTGGGGGTTCAAGAGAGTGGAAAGGTATATTGGTAGCCTTCTAGAGGTGTACACAAAAAACCTTTCCTTGATATAAAAGAGATACTCTACCCACTCTATTTAGATTATGAAAACAATTTGTGGCAAACATGAAGGGTAAGGATACATAATAATTAGATCAAAGAGATCTGTACAGTGTATGCTGAAACTACCATAGTGAAACACCACTGATTTCTCAAAGAAAATAGTCCAATTTTATTGAAACCTTGATGAGGAATCCTACTTATATAGATTCAAGGATATTTTTATCAAGATAGGTGATAATCTTGGGAATGGATTATACATCACAACCTTTACTATGGGAATAAAAGGGGGGTTGGGATTGTCTAAAACCTTATTGTTTGTTAGCAAGCACTTTCACGGGGAACATGAAAAATCTTACACAAGAAGTTTCACCAATTTCCTATTGAAATTCCAAATATAGAAGTGATTCACAGCTCTCATGTAGTATATTTGGTCCATTATTCTCCCCCTCTATTGGTAGGATCATAATGATATCGATAACCTGTTGAACACATATACAGATGATATGATAAATATGCTAGTGGTGTAATGCTATATACCTCTAATTTAATTATATCAACCATATACAAAATCATCATCAGTATATTTATGAACTATTCTCTATGTATTGTATACAGTGTCCTTAATCAAGTGGACACCTATAATGGTAAGCATGGTTGCATAAGAGATGGAACTCAAAGCAGTCACAAGCACTATACATCCAGACGAAATTTGTCAAAAGCAGCATGTGTCAATGCAAGTTTTAGCTACACCAATGGCCTCATTTCTTGGGAGGAAAAGAGCTCAAGAGAGAACAAGCAATTCAAAGATGAGTTGCATCCATTTATGGGTGAATTAAGCTATACATATCACCAAATATCAAAGTTTTAAGACTGCAATCAAGTAGTCAATCAAAAATATTGTTAGTCAAAGAAAAGCTAGTGCACTAGATGAATAATGTACAGATGCTTGACCTATGGATGTTAGGATAATTCACACTTATATGAAATACTACTCATCAACCAAGCTAGATGCAACCTACATGCAATTGTTTGCAGCACTCTTGATTGGGCTATATGTATGGATGAATCATATAATACAAATGTAATGTTTCTTCTTTTGAGTTTCTATCACGTGTTTGTGTGTCTCTTCTTAGTTCCGGTTTGATTGTCTCATTATATTTTTCCAATTAATCTATCATTTGAATAGCCAACAGTAAAGTATCATCTGTGTATCACCTAAGTTCACCAAAAATCACTTTTTACATCCAATGGAGAGAGAGAGAGAGAGAGAGAGAGAGAGAGAGAGAGAGAACTTAAGCAAAGTACTAATACCAAAAAGTGACTTACATCTTAATAACAAGATAAACGGGGGGTGCACAGAGCTAGCTCCCCCGAGTTAATATAGGGCATAGGACATTTTAACACCATCTAAGTTGGCCTTTATAACATCAATTTAGGACTATGAGCCATTTGGTTTCAACTTGAAGCCCCTAATCAAGGCTCACCCATCTCAATAAACTGCCCATTCACCTGGTTTGCGTGCTTTCTTTACTCTAGTGAGTTCATTTTTTCTTTGTTTAAGATGGATCAGAGTGAGCTCCTCATATATCCAAATCTTTGTATCCTTCAACTTATGTGTGTGTTTGAGAATCTTAATTGTTTTTGCCTGCCACCTGAAGTAGACGTATGCTTGTTGATTGATATTGCATATCATTTCAGTCCCATTCAACTTGTGGTACTTCCTTCTAAATGCATACAATTATGGCATCTATGTCTTTCTCCTTTTCATCATGAAAGCAACCATCTTTCAATCATTGCATGCTCTGGTCTCCTTATCATCATGAAAGCAACATCATTGCATGCTCTGGTCTCTTGCTCTTTTTACTCCCACTTAAAGGTCCACTCTATTACACTTTTTGGTGGCATCAATAGGCATTTCTTGCACGATTGAGCTCACTTGATTGGTCATCATATCCTTGATAGTGGAGATGAATGCATTACATTTGTGGATGACTCTGCAATAATTCTCTGCTTTCCACTACTCTCCATATTTTGCACTTTTCTCCTAAGGGCTTTAGCTAAAGCTTGAGCTCTCTTACTCTTGCTACAGGTAATGAATTCGCTCTTGTGGGTCTGTGATGATTCTCTGTGTATAAGAAGAAATCTTTGCATAGGGAGTGGGTGTCAATAATGCTACAATGATTGAGTATGTAGGAGGCTCCATGTCGGCTTGCATATGATTACTAACCCAATGCTAGACCGAACCTTGAGGTTAGGCTAATCTAAGTGAAGTGAAACTAAACAAGTAAAAAACATTCAAGAGGCCTGCCTTGGCAAGCTGAAAGCTAAGAGAGAGAGAGAGAGAGAGAGAGAGAGAGAAGAAGAAGAGGAAGCTTAGAGAGAGAGAGAGAAGAAGAAGAAGAGAGAGAGAGAGAGAGAATAAGGGGGAGAAAATGATGGCCAAATTTTTGAAATTACTAAAATTGGATTTTCGCTTCTTAGATAAATGACCATCGCTTAAGGCCTACAGGGCCAAAAAGAACTAAAAGAGAGGGCTTGCAAAAGCATACTAAATTGTAACAAACTGATATGAACCTACAAACTAAATTGGTATGTGGCGGTAGCTTGCTATTGACCTGCGACCTTTGGAGTTGTGACTTGCAAACTTTGAAACCTTGGAGCTTTGGAGCAACGATGAACTATGACGAAATAGTTTGCTACAAACAGGCTGAGAAAGGTTTACACACACACACACACACAAGAGCTTGCAAAAGCATGTGGTGAAGTCCAAGCAACAAATTGGCACACCCCATCCAAACTATAAAACAAGGTGGAGAGTCCATTGAGGCCCTGCTTTGAGAAGGGTGTAGTAGGTGTAAGATCAGTGGAAGGTGCATGAATGAAGGTTTGTGGGCAAAGTTATTTTTTTGGCATGTTCTTGGGCTAGGGTTTAAGTGATGGTCATTTCTCTGAGAAGCGAAAATCCAATTTTAGTAATTTTGAAAATTTGGGCATCATTTTTTTGCCCTTCCTCTCTCTCTCTCTTCTTGTTCTTTCTTGTTCTTCTTTCTTTCTGTCTAAGCTTCTTCTTCTTATCTTTCTTTCTTTTTCAGCTTTTAGTTTGCCAGGGCAGCCCTCTTGAATGTATTAAATATGTTTTCTTTAGTTTATTGTAAGTTTGTTAGCGGAAGGTGTTTGGTTTATTTTGTTTTAGGTTTGGAATCAATCATTGGGTTTTGTTTTAGGAGTAGAATTAATGGTAGGTTTTTTTTTTTAAGTTTGTTTGAGATAGTTAGTTATAGACAACAAGTATGTAGACTATAGAATGGTCTAACGAATATGTGTACGCAGATCCACTATCCTTTTGTTTGTTAGGTATGTTAGTCCAAATGTGATCTAGTTGTGAACCATATATTGTTGTGATATGACGGCATTGAAGGTTGTAGCCGAAAGTGTTCATAATGTTTTGTAGTGTTTGTGATTGTTTTGTTTGTTGAAGCATGTCAATGTTGAAGTCTCCTATGAGAATTCTTTTTTGTGTGGCAATAGGTGTTGATAATTTTTTTCCAAGCAATTGGAAAAATGTTTCCATGTTTTTGGATGGCGGTCTATATATGTTTATAATTTGGTATGTTTCATTTTGTGTTTTGATTCCATGTAGTGAAATTTTGTTTGAATTTTCAATGAAAATGTTGTGTTGAACTAGGGTACAACTGTTATCATTGTTTATATTTTGGAAGTCGGATGTTAGATATGGTTGGCAGTGTTCGATTTTTTGTTTCTTGCAAACACTTAATATCGGAATTGATAAGTGACTCTATGGCTTGTATATCATCTTTGTATTTATGTAGTGACCTAGTGTTTAAAGATTGTATCAGTATAGTTGTGACTGTGTGTTGGTAGATTTTGTTATTTAATGTTTTCCATTTTGAATGGGTTGTTAGTCTTTTCATTTCGTCATGAACATCTTTGTCTACAAGGAGATGTTGTTGGAGTGGCTGAAGTAAGTAAAGGTTATCTATGTTTTTTACGCATGAAAGTGCTGTGTATGCAAGGCCGTGCATGCGGATTTCTGCTGATGAAAAAGCTAGCTTATCCATTGTTAGTCCTTGTGCCCTATGTATTGTTCTAGCAGCAGCTGCTTGGATTGGGAATTATTGTCGAGTAAGAATACTTGTTTTAGAAAGGACAATTAGTATTTCCCTTGTAACTCGGAATATAGGTATCCATTTGCAATTGATGTTTGTAGTGTATGCATGATAGTTGTTTTGACGGGTTTCATTTCTAATTTTTAGATTTTGAAATTGAATCCATATGTTGTTGTTATTGTCATAGGTAGACATGTCCATGAAAACTCCATCTACACCATTAACTAATCCATCTTGTTGGTTAATGTTTCCTGCACATAATTCAACTGGCATTCCTTCTTTGATTTGTATAGTTGTTCGTAGTCCATTTGTTGCTTTAGGGTTTTCCAAAATTTTGGATGAGATGCGGCTATCATTATTGAATGTATCGATTGCTCATTGTATTCTTTACCTATTACTTGATGGAAGACTTTGTCGTTATGTCTATTTGTTTCAAGATTGGTATAATAAAGTTGGGGGAAAGTATGGCTCGCATAGAAAACATTGGTTTATGTATTGTATTTGTTCATTTGTATGTGTACATTTTCTGAAAGCGTTCCATGTTTGTATGAGCTCATTATTTTGTTGACGCATTGTTTTTTTTAGCTCATAACATTGTGGCTTTGTGTGCCAGTATGTGTTTGCTATTGTTTGTAACAAATCTTGTTCTAGTTTAAATACCCAGCTATCTCTGACTGGCTTGGCTTAATATAAATCGCCACAGTAGATGACATCGACATATCCAAAGTATTCAGATTCGTTTCTTTTGAATGTTCTCATACGTAGGTCTGCAAATTCCAAAGTGCATTTTCCTCCTAATGAAATTTTTTTGAAGACAATAAGTTGTAATTGTCCATAAAGATGGATTAGTATGTCAAGCTTTTCCCGTAAGAGAGAGGTTAAGTTTTTTGTTCGTAATGGTAAATGTAATGCACCATGTATAGTGAGGCCATTTATGTTGTAAGCTAATTTTCATGTGTAAGCTAGCATCAATACATGTAGTAGCTCATAATCTACATTTGAAATGGTTCGATTATAAAACCGAAGCAAACCTTGGACTATAAGTAACAAAAGGTATGTTTTTCCTATGCCTTCTTCACTAGTGAGAAATAAATGTATTTTTTCGGTTGGTCTTTGATCATCATTAATTTCTTGTGTGTATAAAGCCTTATTTTGTAGTATAATGTCATGGCCAGAATTCAAGGCTTGTTGCCACGAACCATGTATTAATAGTTCATGGTTTTCATCATCTTTGAAAGGATAGTATAATAGTACTTGTTCTCAATAGTAATTTTTTGGATCCTTAACGATGTTGAATTTGACGAATCTTATGATTCTTGGCCTGCGTCTTTTCCTAATGTTGCCATTATCGTAATTATATTCTGCTGCAAATTTTGGAGACAAATGTCATCCATGTTTTTCCTTTTTGTATATTTATTAATGATAGTTTCACATGTTATGTTGGTGGATTGACTGGGGAGATGTTGTAGTTGTTTTTTTCATTTGAGGATGAGTGCTCTATTTTCTTGTTTGTTTGTATTTATGAAGTAGAAGCTTCTTGTTGTTATATGTAAAGGTAAAGATAGAGTAATGAAAGATGCCAATTGTGCACTCATTTGTTGTGCATGTAAAAATGTGTTTCCCACTTTTCATAATCTATCGTACACAGTATTGTTGTCTTGTATGCAAGTTTTAATTGTACATGTTGGAGGCTTTTTTTATTGTGTCATCCATTTTTGTAATGTATGATGTGCAGTATGTTGTGGCTGAATATGGGTCCATGGTGTATTGTATATCCATATTTGATTGCCATTGGAAACTTTTTTTCAGATTAAAATCCTTTGTGAATATGTTCTTTGGATGTCTTTTCAAGAATAGTGTTGGTTTTCCTATTTGTGATCATATTGCTAGTACACATGTTGATATGTCTATTTTAATATTATCAATCCACTCGATGAATGTGAGAGTTGTTTTAGTATCTATACAATGTAAATGTGTAGCTATTTCTGTGTACATCGCTTTGTTAATGTGGAGAGCATTGGTGTCTAAAGGGGTTAGAATCATTGTTTCATGTAATGGAGGCCTTGGATAATGGATTCTGCAAATGTTGGTTCTCTTCTTGTGGCATGTAGACGTGTGTTTGTGTGTTTTGATGTCCTTGATTTTTGGTGGTAGTAGGTTTTTGTCACAGTTATATAAGTATAAACAAAATATGTAATGGCATTATTATTGTCAATTCCGTATATTGGTGCATCTTCTATCCATATGATACCATGTTCATGTTGGCTTCCTTTGCTTTGGAATTCTGTGACAAAGAAGTAATCGTGTATTTTTGCAAGTATGTCATCATCTTTCATTATTAGTTTGAGGAATTGTTAGATTTTGTGAGAGTAATACCTTGCACAGATTGTTGGATTATTTCTTATCAAGTCTCTTGTGTCAGTATTCGTTTGTCGTGGTATTATATTTTGCTTGTTGTTGGTTGAGTATATGTTATATAAACATTCTGTCAAAGGCTCCCACATTCTTTTAACACAAGATAATGTCATAAATAAAGATGGAGAACCTAATTGTCTCATCATTGTGAATGCATCATTACTGAGTTTTTCTTTGTGATCTGGAGAGGTACGAAGGTTTTCAAAGTCTCTTTAACCAATTTTGGATTTTAAAATGGTTTCAATATTTGTATCATTTGAAACATCTTTAGTGCACAATATTTTGTTCTGGAGTGCACCTTTATGCAATCTTACCCAAATGGATTGCTTTATTTGATTAATGAGGACCTTAATTGATTTGAAAATAAGTTGGGTATATTTTGTGAAAAGTTAAGGGATTTGTGTGTTAATTCCCATTTTACCATGTCTTGATATGTTAGTCAACAATTTTGAATATGTCTTTTGGAGCCAAAGAAAAGCATAGGAAAATTTAATTCTTCACTATTTTTGTCTTGAAATAGGCCCAATGGTCTATTATTTTTGCAAGGAGCTATGTAGTTTATAGCAGTTTTGTAATCTATGACTTGTTCAACTGTAATGATGTTGTGTATTAGAGTACTCATCTGTATAGGTTTCATTAGTGTCATCTAGGTAGGACTGTTGGTCGTTTTCTTCTTCTTCTGTATTTTTATCAAAACATAGAATTTTGTGTAAATGTTGTGTCCATTGTTGGTCGATTTGAACGTTGTTAGATTTGTAAAGTGGTGTTTGAACAAGTGTATGTAATGTGCACATAAGAATAGTTGGCCTAACTTTCCGAATCAAGTATGTGCTTTTATATTGTAGTTTCTTTTTAATTCCAATTATTAGTGATGATTCGTCGTTAATAAATCTTGGCAAGATATGTTGAATTTTATTTGTATCGGCCATGACATTTACAATGCTACCATATATTCCATATTGGCCACCATGTGTTAGTTATCTTATTTGGGTAAATGCTATTCTTGGAGCAACTAATAGTTCTTCAATGTCGTTAAGAATTACCACATTTGGCAATTCTATGTTCTGTTGTATCTGATGAGGGATAAAATACTTTGGAATGCTATTTAGTTTTATTGATGTCTTTCATTCTATGCAAATACACTGTTTCTTTTTTTCAAAAAGAACATTTTGTTGTCTTTTGGTCATTATCCAAGAGTATGTGGTTTCCTTTGCGTATGTTGTCTGCTTTTTAAATAACAGACGCTCACAGGACAAGCATTCATATTTTGGCGTGTCTCAAATTGTAAGAATATATTTTTCTACGAACTTTGAAGAAGTTCCGAATGCTGCCAAGTATTTTTGTAATGTTATGCATTCATCTATTAAGCATGTACGCTTTCGCTTGTGTGTTGTCACTTTTAGTTGTGGGTTCAAAGTTTTTACTAGTACAGTTGTGGTTGTTGTCTCATTGGGATGTAATTGTTGGTTGTATGGTTCAGTTTCTTGCTTGTTATAATTGTTTTTGTGTTGTGTCATATGTTTTTCTTGCGTTTTTTTAATGTCTAGAATCTTACGTTCAATAATGTCACTACAAAGAAATGCTTTCAGGAGTTCCTGTTTTAAGATATCCATCGCATCAGTAGAAGAAGTGAGTGTGTTTTGTTCACGTTTTGATTGATTATGTTTTCTAAAATAACACCGATGTGTTTTTTCTAGCGAGTATACTTTGGGGTTATTATTTCCATCGTAGATGGAAAAATTAGCATTTATGGCCTTATAAGGATAAGCCTTACTTTTTGTGGCTTCTGTGTAGGCTTTATTGATTTGCAAGTGCTTGCAGGAATTTGATTCTGGGAATAATGTAGTTCAAACTCAAAACTGAACATGTAGAAAAAAATATGCTGCAAGAACAAGTCTTCGATGCTATAGTAAAAAGTATTATATAGCATTCACTGTACTGGGCAATGCTTTTGATTTGCGGATATAGTTGTTGGAAGAGCTTAGACTCGAAGAATTGTTTGCCCCAAATCATTGTCTAAAATTCAAATTGTCTTAAAAGTTCTATGTATTGCATGTACACGGCCTTTTTTCAATGCTTCTAGTGTGATATGGAATTCTACCATGTAAGATACACATAGGAATATACACTTAATTTGTCGATATAGTTCAAGGAATTCTGAGTCGATCTTTATTTGTTTAGAGCAATCTATACTTATAGTATTCATTGTTTCAATCATAGTGTATGTATGGTCATTGAAAGATAGGTAGAAGAGTATGTTTAGAAGAGGAAAAGATTAATTTGTTGAGAGATGTAGACATTGTTTTATTATCATCATTTGGTAATTATAATAAATGGTGATAATATATTGTTAATTAAATGAGTATGACTTTTTAAATAAATAAGTGCTGTAATAAATATAATTATGGCTGGAACATGTAAGTGTATATAAAAGTAGAGGTTGTTATAACAACTAAGCTTTGAGAAGATTGGAGCTAGTAAAAGGTTTGTGGAAGGCGTATGGTTTAATGTTGAAGATAGAGAAGTAGGTATTTTTTGTTTTACGACTAAATGAGGTAGTAGTGTTTTGAAATTTTAAATGGAGAGCAGCATACATTTAATAGAGCTTCATTGTGGTTGTATGTTTATTGGTAGAACTATTTGTGCAACATTTTTTGTGGAATAAACTATAATTTGAAGAAACTAATGGCAAGTATTAATAATGAAACAACATTATCTATAAAATAAGAATAATAAGACATTTAAAATTGGTAACTTGTTATCAAAACAAACCAAGCGTTTATTTAATTTCTAGAGAGTTTATGTTTATTAGGAGACTTCTTTTTGTTTTATTTAAAATGGTATTTGCAATATGCATGTGTAGAGAAAATCTAGAACGTTATAGTGAAGGAAATTGAAGCTGGAAAAGATTAGGCTACTATTTTATTATAAGAAAACTAAACTAATAAACTTCTTAAACATCATTGTTCATTGTGTCTTGGAGAGAAAATAAAATATTTTGTTGGATTTGGAATACTAGTGCACATATGTATATTTTATAATAGTTATAATGGTAAAGTAGAAAGAAATCTTATTTCAGTTTATCGAGTACATTGAGTAGTGCTGGTTTGAAACTAATAACAAGTACCAATAAATAGATAGCAATTCCTTACAAGCAAATTAAACTATGTGTTTCTTTAATATGATTAGTTTGTTATGAAAAATGTATTTAGCTAGCTTCTATGAAGAGCTAGATTTGTTAAGAAGCTGAAAATAAATATTCATTACGAATATTATCTTACAAATAAGTTAAAGTAAGGGTGACTTTAATATTATAAGTTCCATATCTTTATTTAAACAGCAGAATCATATTTAAAGTATGCACACATCCACTTCTAAGTTATCAAAATAGATTATTTATATAATAAACTTTGTTTGAGTAAAAAATAAATTCAAAAACAAACACAAGATTTTTCTATGTATAGGTTTCTTTTTTAATTATTGTAAAGCAAGAGCTTTTTACAAAGTAACATGTAGCACCGAATGCTACTATGTTATGAAATAACAAAGCTTGCAAGCTTACATTCTACCGTAGGGCCAAAAACACTCTATGAAAATCTTGAATTGTGTAACAAAATAAACCAAAGCTGGAAAACATTACGGTGTCACTCTGTTACAAGGAAACTAAACTGATGAACTAATCAAGCACCATTGCACCTTAGAGGGATGAACCCTGCAACCAAGCCATGCATGTTGACTAGGAATCTTCCTTTGACTCTCTAGTCGAATAATTTTGATTTAAGGAACTGTGTATTATCTTCCAATAACTCTATAAAAGATCGAGGAAAATCTAGAACTTTATCGACCCATGTGCCCTTTAATGTAACCTCCACAGTCGCACCGTCTAAGCTTGTAAAAATGAGTACCTTCACTTTGGGGATCTTTTCCAAAATTGTAATCCGATCGCATGTCAAGCATCGGGGCACAATATTCTCCTTCAAAATCTTCCCCTCTTTACAAAACGAGCACAAGGCTCATATAATGTTGAATTCAGGCCCGTAACAGTGATAATGCCACTTATCTATTAACACATCAAACATTAGGGGAGAATTGGGGTCTCAAAAGGGCCTCCAATTAGTGTTTCCTAATTTCAAGGGATTAGAGAGTGATTTGAGGTGTACCAATGAGAGTGCTAGAAGGTGTGGGGCAATGGTATGTTGAGGTGGAGGGTGGGCAGGCCTGCAGAGAGCCCCTATTGGTTGCTCACCTTACACTAGGGCCCACCCAAACCATCCCTTCCCCTCTTAACCCATGTTTGACCCTCCTACCAGGTGCACCTCCCCCACATGAGCCCAAAACTTCCTTCAATGGGATGGTAGGGCCCTTCTAGCAAATTTTCCTTCTCCCCTCCCTCTTTCCAGGGCTTCTTCCCCCCAATGTTTTGGTCCAGCCTGCCAATCCCTCCATTTGAAGAAAATCCCACGCATTTTTCCTCTTCCCCCTCTTTCTCTGCTCCCTCCTGCTCTGGCCTGCTTGTTGCTATAGCTCCTCTCTCTCTCTCTCTCTCTCTCTCTCTCTCTCTCTCTCTCTCTCTCTCTCTCTCTCTCTCTCTCTCCTCTCCCTCTCCTGTGCCTCTATTGGAGCTACTCCATCCCTCTCCGTCTCCCTCTCCTATGCCTTTATTGCTGTTGGTCTATCCCTCTCCTTCTCCCTCTTTTGTGTCTCTATTGGAGCTACTCTGTCCCTCTCATGTGCCTCTGTTGTTGCTACTCCTGTCCCTCCCTTTTTTGTGCCTCTGTTGGAGTTGCATTGCCCTGTGTAGGAGTCCCATTCTTACTGTCGCAACCTCTACAAGCATGGTGAGGAGCAAGGCTATAAGACCACATAATTTTGTGACCTCTTGTGTCTTCCACAACACCATAAATGCATTGGATGAGTGGATCCCTTGCACCTACAACTTAAATGACTAGATAGTGATGAAAGGATCGGCCAAGGGTCCACATAAGCTTCCCAAGAGCAAGAGAGAGGCAAGAGAGGTGACATCTTGCATGAGTGGAAGGGGCGCATCTTGAAGTTCAAGTTTGGGAAGAAAGGATGGCTCGCAAAATTGCAACATGTTTACATGGGAAAAGATATGTGGCTTCCTCCATCATTCAATCAATCTAGGATACCCTCACACTGTGAGACTTTCTATCTATGTACCTTTTTCACGTGTAAGTGTAATGAGTCCATTTGGAAAATTTGTGTTTGGTTTCTAAGAGCTCTTATTCATGGCGGCAAATGTTTTCCCTTTGGACTTCGAGGAGTGGGAACTAGTTGAATCATTCATAGGCAAGTTCACTACGATTTATGAGGATTTAGATAAGCAAATGTATGCTGGGGAGAACTTGGCCTCCTTGTGAATGAAGAATGTGCATTGGTATCATGCAACATACATCACTCCAACGACATCATCAAGCTATGGCCATCTATAAACCATTGCACCACCACAACTTCAAGACATGGATTGCAACAATGTGGGCTCGAGGACATTGCAATCGTACAAGGACAAGATTGCAAAGGATGTGGGCATGGCCATGAAGTTTACATTTGGATCCAAATGGGCAAGGTTATCTTGGTTTATGGCTCTGCACATTTTTGCTTCTTTATTTCAGAATATACATATGCATAGAACAAAAACTATGTGGTCCTACAAGCATGTAGATGAAAATGCTCTTGAAGATTTACTTAAGATGAATTGGGGAACCAGGTCAGGCAACCAAAAGGGTGATGTGCTTCAATGTCATGCATGTAAAGAAAATGTGGTTATTAGATACCATGTGTCACACCAAATGTTGTATTTAGCTTTTCAATACAGACACTGGAAGAAAACAAATGGCTGGTGGCTTCCCCTAGACTCTAATGATGAAGACAATATAGGGGTAAGTTTGTCTATTGATGTTGAAGAGGGAGATGTCAAGAATGTGAATGTCACATCACAATGGACTCTAAGGGATGTGCAAGAACACCTATTGGTCATGGAGAACGACATGTCGGAGTCCTTCTACTTTAACTTAAATTGGTGGTGAGATTAGCTGCACCATGTGGAGAAGTGCATGCATAGTGCCAATTTCATTCCTCCTGCAACTTTGAAGATTGCTAACAATGTGTTTGACTAGTGCAGCATTTAATTTTTTGTCTGTCAAATCCTAGTTATTGCTTCAAAAGATGGACAATTAAATTAAAATGTTATTTCTTTTAATGTTTTCTCCTTTCAGTTCATGGTAAATTTTTTTCAAAAAATTTGAGGATTTTATTATTAATTTTAATTTTTAGGGTTTTGATATATATTAAGGGGTAAGAGCCCTTTTCACATCACATTCTCACTTTCACATTTAGAGAGCCATAGAAACTCCCATCCTCAAAAGTTACTCCCTCCATCAGCTGCTATTTGCCATGGATTCAGCTAGATTTGCGTTCCATGACTTCATCTCACGAACTGCATTTGTAGATCATGAGGAAGAGCTATTTTTAGTGTTTGATAGGACTTTAGATGTCCTAGGCACATATATGCGAGCCAAGGATGACTTCTCAGATCTCATCCTTTACATGCAAGATAATTTCTTAAATTTTTCTTATGCATTCTCTTCAAAGAATAGATGGGTTCCCATAGATTGCATGAAGTATCTGTTCGTAGAGGAACCCAAGTTTGTAAAGCGCTTGGCCCGCTTTTGTGACAACCTTATAGATGAAGGGTTTAGGATATTCGAAGTTCAAGACATCCTAGACGCGGGGATCATAGGAAATACAGGCACCAAATTCCTTTCATGGGAGATGACATTCATCTTCCTTCTCCAAGAAGGAAATTTAGAGGAAGAAGCCTCATCATCTAGCACCCCCCCTAGTAGAACTGTTGATCTGGTCATCCCTAGACTAGACTCGGACATGTACATGGAAGAGAGTCTTGACGATGCAACAGAGGATATGGAAGTAGCTCATGCATTGAGCCTACTTTAAGAGCCCCCAGTATAGCAAGAATCTGCATCAAAGACCACTGACCCAGAATTAGAATTATGGTCCTTGTCCCCCCTCATCATCGATGGAGAAGACTACTTATTCCTCCATGACATAGAGGTTCTTTTTGGACTATGAGAGGATGAGGCACTTGGAGTCCTATCAAGGTTCGATGTTGACACAAGTGTCAAAGATCCGAGGGTTTTAGGTTCCAAACACCAGACGATGGAAGACTGTCTCTTGACGACTCTCATTTCAATGAGGGATGCAGACATGTCCGTATATGATGCACAAGCCTCTCATGCAGAAGCTTCCACCTCCAACACAGGTCAGGAGAAAGCGTCCACCTCCCAAATGGAACATCACACAGCACTTGGTTCCATCAACAGTGCAAATGAGGAAGGGATAGAAGACGACGATGCTGTAGTGGTAAGTTCGAACAATGTTTTTTATGTTGATGTTCTTTGAGTGTAATTTGTTTTGTCGGTCTTCTAATGTTTGTTGAATTGTTGCAGGACACGTTTGACCTTGATGAATTCTCATCTCGACAGGGTAATGTTCGCAGTGCATTTGGGCGAGATCATTCTTTGGCCCATTACCTTGGCAAAGTCACAGAACATATCGTGGTCTTTCACAGCAAATTTTCTCCTTGAGGTCCTTCGAAGCTGCTGAAGTGCAAGGCATTGTCGCATGCTATGGGATACTCCAACATTACTCAGAATGCCAGCAAAGTCATTTTGGTACACCGCCTGGCTGCTATCAATGCCTTTGGATCAAAAATTCATGGCAGGGCATTGATGGCAATGGCTATGTCTTTAACAACAGGAGAGGAGGATGTTAGTGCTGTTGCAACTAGATTTATATCTAGGAATCCACTAGGGGATTCAAAGACCCCTATTCTCGATGTACTCAAACTAGCCAAGAAGAAAGATAGCCTGTGAGGCCTTTTGTATATATAAACATATATTTAAATGGATACATGACTACATGTCTTTATTATTTGTTTTAAGTTATCGTTGCTTGTCATGAATTCCATTGTATTTTGTTTAGGTCGTTGAGGGTATATATTTTCTCCATCATTTTAATTGTGTTAATTTAATACATTTCTAACCAATTTAGTATCATTTTTACCAAATCTTGGGTATCGAAAGTTCATTTATGTCAAATCCTAAAGGAATTTCACTATCGCACAGAAGGGAAAAGTGTACTGGATGTCGCCAGGACCCTAGATATCCCAAAATCCGCCACGGCACGAATTTGGGCATTCTGGCAAGCGCAAATTTGGGCATTCTAGCAAGTCCAGAATGCCCAAATTTGCATCGTGGTGGGTTTTGGGCTTTCTAGGGTCTTGGCGACATCCCGGACACTTTTCCCTTCTGCGCGACAGTGAAATTCCTTCACAATTTGACAGAATTCAAAACTTGCATTAAAATTATCTTCAGTCATAGAAATAAAGAATACACAACAATGCGATAGTGTAGAGAATGTGGATATATTTTATTAAAGAAGATCGGCCCTTGGGCCTTAGATACAAGATAGTGCCTTCAAGGGCAAGGGGTGGTCTAAGCCCTAAGAGTGGGCTACAAGAGAATCTAGGGCTTCAAGCTTGGGTCACTCCATAGCCGCTTCGCAAGAGCCATGTCCTTGTCCATGACTGTGGTGCACTTTGCGTGGATGGCACACAAGTTGGCGTCCTTGAACAGAGCGATGGTCACTTGCTCCGCAACCTCTTAGAGTTCCCCCATAGCTACTATGTTGAATCGCACGTCGTCCTTGTATCCTTGTGCTATCTCCCATACCACATGTTGGAAGGGAGCAAGCGGGATCAAGTTGTCGGTGGTCTTCTGTATTTGCCTGATCTCTCTTAGGGCCTGCGCTCTTGGCTTTGCTCCATAAGGCTTCCTGACTCTTGGTGGAGGCTTTACAAGTACCCGAACACGATCCCATGGCCTCCTGTCTAGCTTGAGAATTTCTTCCGTTGCTCTTGTCTGCGTTGATCCTCCTCCGAATCCTCCTCTCGTGAACGTCTTGAGCTTTGTCCTTCTTTGGGATGGGGATTCCTCGACATGTGCTTTACCCTCTTCATGGGCATAGGTATCATTTCTACGATGGGCTGTATTTCTACGATGGGCTGTAACAAAAACTATTTATAAAGCAAGTGCTAAATATTACGATGGTGCCAAGATTACCATGTAATGCATAATGTGCGACTCCCCCCATGCTTTCACCATTAATTGCATAAACTCTTTCATAGCCATCCTGAACCTTTCATAATACATCTCATCGATTTGAACGTGGTGAAGCAATTTTATCAACGCATCTACCTTTGTCCATACTTTAGCTCTCAAAGTTGCTACTTGAGGATGAGAAGCCTTATTGGTCATGGATTCACACAATGCTTTCCAGTATTCCCAACCCAAACTGCTTTGAAACAATGTATGTTTGTGTTTGTTGAGATTGTGGTTTGACAGGAATCTCCTTGCCTTCCCTCCACCCATGGACACTTTTGTGGGAAGATTCTGTGTTGCCCCAGACATTTTCTTATCCTCCTTAAGTTTGACATGTCCATGGAACCCCATCTCTGATACCAACTTCTCAGCTTCTGCAATGCACCGTGCGGATACTTCTTGTGGAATTAAATTCCAAGCATAAACAAGATGCAAATACAACCACTTATCAAGTATGCGCAGTTCTACGTGTAAAGTACATATGTGTACTCTCTCAAGTGGGATGGGCAAGATGGAATCCCACTTTGGATCCTTCTTATTGCAATTGGGAGCTTGCGTTTGGCTGCAAGATAGAATGCCATTCTCTCATTGTATGCCAGCCTTTTGCTTACGTTGCGAACACATGCAATAAAGGCATGTGTTCATTGCATTTGCCCCTATATCACAACCATGCAAGCACTTGAGGGTTTTCAAATCAGTAGCAAGATGCCATTCAACTTGAAATGTTCCATGGCCATCAACTGTCAATGTTTGCCCTTCCTCTTGTCTTCGGATCGCGTCAATGGGATTCTTGTTACATCTAGAACCCATTTCAATGTCTCATGGCACTCTTTCAAAGTTTCAAATGCTACAAGCCACCATATATCTTTCTCTGATTGCACTCAGAAATCTTTCTCTACTTTTTCATTCCCTTGAACAAAGGCTAAGGCTTTATTCATAATGCAAATGCTCACTCTCTCTAACTTGTGTTCTTTCACCTATTGAGCTTCATCCATTTTAATGACAAATATGAGCTTTCCATTGCAATCTGTACAACAAAAGAGAGAAATCGTTAGGATAAACATGATATAGGAATTGAACTAAGTAAAGTGCAATGATATAATGGATTTCCTCTTACCATCTTCTCTCATGCCATAGAATTTGACCATTGCTTATTGCAGTTTCTCAACATCTAAGTAGACATTGTTGAAAGCATTCATCTCAAAGGTTTGCAAGCCAGATTTCTTTTTACTCTTCCAAGTCTTTGTGCCCCTTATGCAATGGTACCCTCCAAGCATTTCTCTTGCACATTGGTTTGTTTCTCGCCGTGCACGTCTCACAAACCAAGGTGTGGGTAGGGGCACTATAGACTTCTTATACTTTCCCAAAATTGCAGACTTGAAATTTTTGAAAATAGATGTGTGAGCTTCATGACTTACACTAGCAGTATCACAAGCTACAAGCATCTCCTTTGCATCCACAATATCCTTGAAGTCCTTCATCACCTCTTCAGCAACTTGCACACATAGGTGCTTGTGTCTTGGGCCCCTTAGTATCCCAATGACCTCTTTATCATGAAGATCCTAGTTCTTTCCTTGAAGATCCTACATAGAGTTATGCATTGCAACAATGGTGCTATTTCCTAAATGTGCTAGCATGTCTGCTTGGGCTCTGCATATCTCGCAAGCTTGCATAGCCATTGATTGAGCATTGTTTAATCAATTGCAATAACCAAGCAACCTCGCATATCCATTTCCAACAAACCGAACTAGCTCATGTATTGTATGGAAAGGAGGGCTCTTTTGGTTGGCAAGATCTAAAGGATACAAGGATTCTTCTACCCAAAGGTCGAGATGCTTCTTTCCTTGCAAAGATTGTGGATTTTAAAAGCTCCCCTCAATCCCAGACTACGTGTGCTTGCATATTCAACCTCCAACTTTAAGTGAACCTAGTACTTGTTGGAGACGTCCCTCAAATGGTGCCATGACTAAAGGAGTGTAGAGAAGGAGGTGTGGAGATGCAAGCTTAATGGAGTAGCACGCAGGAAGAGGGAGGGCAAGAATGAGGAGAGATGGGAGAGGGAGGACCAGTATTTGAAGAGGAGGAAAGGGGGGCATACCAGCAAGTGTGGAGGGTGAGGAGGAGTAGGCGTGGAGGAGGAGGGAGGGAGGTGGGAGGAGCAGAAGGGATGGGGGAGGAGGAGCAATGGTGGAGGAGGAGGGAGGGGGAGGGGGAGGGGAGGAGGAGCAGGCATGGACGAGGGAGGGAGGGGGAGGGCAGGAGCAGCAAGCGTGGAGGAGGGAGGGAGGGAGGCAAAGGAGGAGAAAGGGGGAGGAGGGAGTGAGGAGAGGGAGGGGGAGGAGGGGGGAGGGGAGGAGGGAGGGAGGGAGGGAGAGGAGGGAGTGAGGAGGGAGAGGAGGGAGTGAGGAGGGGGAGGGAGGGAGGGAGGAGAGAGGAGGGAGGGAATTCAAAATTCGAATTTTGAATTTTGAATTTTTTGGTTCCCACCTAGGAGTAAGAGTTGTGTAAGAGGTGTAAGAGGTGGGGTCACTTTTGGGCTCAAGCCACCTAGGTAAAGGGGGGTTAGGACTTTTGGGACCTACCTTGCTCCTTTCATTAGGACTAATCCATTTCTTAATCCATTCCTTATGAGGCCCTTTTAAGACCCCAATTCTCCCCTAATGGCAAGTATTGACTATTAATGTATTATAATTTGTTCTAAAATATTGTAAGCTAATGTATACAAATCAAACATTACTTGATTCCTATAACCAATCTGCTAAATATGTCAATGGAACACTAGGGCTAATTTGGCAAAGATCGAAAACACTCATGCAGGTGCCATAATGGTCAGATCAAGCATGTTTAGCGCAATTGGCTGGCTATTTTTCTTTGCACCTATGTTTCTCAGAATAAAACCCACTCCTTTGAACCTATCCACAATCTTGACATAATCGGAGCGTCGGCTGTTCCAAAATGTCAGTTGTAATGGTAACGTGTGTCAAATTTTTTCTGCCGAAAAGATAAAAACTCACTACGATTAATAATCTAAACAATTGTAATGACAAGTTACTGTGATAAGGTCTTCTACATTTTCACCGTCACCGAAGATTAGTTCATCCATCTGACGCATGCAGCTTCCAAGCTTAATCACTGTCACTATAGCTATAGCTAGCGGCAAGTAGTTCCCTTGTCCTTTGCTCATTATTTCTTTATAATCTTCCTTGTAGTTGCAGATACTAGTGCTCGGAATAAATATTGGGTCAATTGTAAACGTTTCAAAACATTGGACTCTAGTCGAAGGATCAAATACTAAGGTGTAATCAAATGTTCCTCCATCGTTCCAAGTATTTCTATTACAAATTGAGAAGTTTGTACTCTTGATGCAATCTCCTATATTCAGCGTCTTAACAAAGTCGGCATAGTAAACCTCACCTATTGCGAGTGTTATGCACCCACCTCCTTCTCTATTAGTTTAGTCTAGCTTCAAAGTCTTGGGGTAATTGATGTTTTGTAATGCCTAGGTGCCATACTTATTCAATAATCTACCTTCAAATATTCCATTCTTAATAAACAAGTCCATTTCATGAATGAGTAAAGCCCTCTCATTAGGCGAATACTCACTTTCGACGCTTAAACCATCCAAGCACTCTATAGTTAAAGTATGGTAAGGTCTATCCTCTTGTGGAGATTCTAACTTGACTCGGTTGTCTTCTCTACAATCTATCTCATCGTACATTCTTTTGATAGAGCTTTTGTCAACAGTGACAATTGCACAATTTAACGTACTTGAATCTGAAATATTCACGTTTGTTATAACTTTAGTACGTTGGCTCAATTCAAAAACTATACCTGTCAATCATGATGTAGTTGACATATAAAATACTTTGTACACTATAAATTTGCAATATCTAATTGATCTGCATAATCTTAAATTCCATATATTACTCATAATTCATTACAAAATAATAGCCTTTGTTTATACAAATTATCAAAGATACATTCATACTAGCCTCGTCTATGTATAAACTACTCTTGACTATGTAGATGCATATGTGTACTTATAAACTCGAAAAATCCTAAAGCTTTAGCATTTTCATAGTACCAAGGTTTCATTACAATCTTCCCTCCTCTTTTTTTACGCCTTAGCTTCTTCTTTACAACTGTAGGCAACTTCGATTTTAAACATTCATTAGTATCAACGATTTTTTGTACGACTCTTGCATGTCATGTTCAAATCCTTTTAAGCAAGACAAAGTTATACTAAAAGTGTTTTCTCCTCGATTCTTCCTACACT
This sequence comes from Dipteris shenzhenensis, assembly GCF_047967505.1. Lineage (NCBI taxonomy): Eukaryota > Viridiplantae > Streptophyta > Polypodiopsida > Gleicheniales > Dipteridaceae > Dipteris > Dipteris shenzhenensis. The sequence continues at coordinate 2,424,803 of NC_141613.1, forward strand.
AGAGAAGTAAACAATTTGTAGAAGCTTATAATTTATTTTGAGGACAAAAAAGCCCAATAAGAATTCCCACAATTAAATATTGCATAAAATCTAGAAGTAATTCAAAATTAACATTCTCAAATTTATTATGATTTTTCACTTGACAATTTCAAACATTTTGTTGGTAAGACTAAAATACTACATAAGGTCGTAACCTTTTACATTCAGTATGCCGAGCAATAGCTGTAGGCAAAAATAGAGGGTATAGACATGTGCAATAGTGCCTACTTGGGCAAATATTTTTTTAAAAAGCCACAAAAGAAAACGAGATCATAACATTTATTAAAAACTACAAGACTAATTAATATAATCATATTTATATACTTTTGCATTTACAAAACTAATTAATATAATCATATTTATATACTTTTGCTTCAGGTGTCATTGAAGTTTAAATATTGAATGAACTATTTAGGCATTGTAAAAGTAATCAATATAATCATGTTTACATACTTTGTCTATAGATTTCATTGAAGTTCAAATTTTAAATTGCATATACCAATGCATAAACATATTTACACTAAAAAAACCACAACAGTAAATTCTATAATGAGATTGTGCACAATTTACAACTAAATTACAGCTATTGTGAAATGCTTTATAAAAATTACAGTTTGTAATTATATATATAAACTCATATTAGCTACTGCTTCAAAATTTACATTGCATATATCAATACTTAAACATATTCATGCTAAACAAAAACACAAGACAAAAATTCTATAATGAGATTTCGCATAATCTAAACTAAATTATAACTAGCATGAATTACTTTATAAAAATTACATTAAGTAATTATGTGTACAAACTTATATTAACTACTAGTTCTTCCTATTAGTGTCGAATGGTCTCTAAATTTTATTAAAACTTACAAGTGATTCATAAGGTAATTGTACCTTTGCCTTAATGCAAAAAATCTCTAGTACAAAGCATTGCTATTCTTTCTTGCAAAGTATAAAAAATATATTAACCATTACTAAAATATTTGAAGCTACATTTTGACTACAATTTGTACTAATGGTCATGAAATTTAAATGTATTCATAATGGATGCTCTTTCTTAAATGACAATTAAATAGAAAGTAAAAATTTACAGTATTTAACATGAGAAAAATCTGACTTAACAAAATACATTTAAAAAGATGCTCATAGAGAAAAACTCTTAAGAAAATGTAAATGTTTAATAAATTAATTGAATAATTCTTCGCAAAGTTTAATTTTTTTTTCTTGAAGGCAATAATTAGAGAGTATTCTCGTAAATTGATTTTATGCTGAAAAAAGTGTGGCCTTCAATAGACAATGTCTTTAAAAATGTGGGGCCTTCCATAGACAATGTCTTCCAAAGTCGAACAAGCACATAATAACGAATCACAAAATACATTTTGTACGATACCACAATATAGGCACATTAGAAATAACCTAGTCAACTTGACCACCTACACACTAAAACCCACTTACGTAACCCAAGGACGAAAAAAAACCACCCATCCCTAAGTCCCTTGCAAGGCCAACAAATAGAAAGATAGACCACACTTTGCATTTATGCAAAAAAAAACCCAAAAAATGCAAAATTTTGATTCACATACTGGCTGCCAGTAGTTTTGGGCCCTAGTACACACTGCTTCAAACTGCAGGAGACCACTCATCTAACTCACATTAAACGCTCAAGTCATGGTGAAGCTCGATATGCCAGGTCGCGAGAGATGAGCATAGGAAAACACATATAGCGAGGGTGGCACAGCCAAGGCAATATGCGAAGGTAGTAGAGGCGCACATGTACAAGTCACGAAGGGAAAGAAACTTAAAAGTCAACAAGAGAAGGTAGCGCAACCGAGTGAGTGGAAAAAGTACATACAGTTTAGCGTATATGACATGCATGCCAGTCACTCATCGACTTCGGAAAAGATAAAATCATTTCTGAAGACGAGCAAAAAAATCGGAACAAAGATAGAGGTAGCACAGCCAACACAGGAGCATAGGCATGGACAAAAACTGCAGTAAGTTTAGCGTGTATGACCTACATGCCACTCATTCATCGATTTCGAAAAATATAAAGCAAAGAGAGACAGATTCAGCTACAGCATCATACTGTTGTCCGCTCCTCCAATGCGAGATAAAATCCATTCAAAAAACAAGAAAATAAAAGCACGAAATACCTTCAGCACACTCAGCTATCTCCATTTCACAAGTGCTCCCCATCAAAATGCAAGGACTTCCGTTCCACGTTAAGATCAAACAACTTCCTTTCAAACTCGATCAAGGAAACCACAACAGTGCAAACAGTTCGAGACTTCGGATAGATATACACAGCAATAGAGATACTAACTGTCATAACACAAATACCATTTGACTGCAATCACGAGGCTTTTTACAAACGAACTCGAACAACCAAAAGACAAGAATGACACATTCTTTTTCAATCCAACATTCCACAAGCTTCGTCGACCGACTTCATTCCCTCGATTAATCTAACCGACTCGACTTACAATCCACACACAAAATGACAGCACTAGAAAGCCCCTTTGTTTTCCCCTTCGAAACCGACATGCAACAATAGTTTGTTGCATGTTCGATTTCTTTGGATCCGTATAACACATAAACTGACATAAGACTGTTTCATCGCGTTTCTCCAACCCCAGGACCCTCACAAACACCTATGGCGGGATCACCAGCCCATCAAAAGCGTTTGGAAGCAAGGGATGGTTGGAAGAATTAAGCCAATACTAAGCAGCCTAAGAGAAAGACAACCGAAACCTAAAACCGTAACACTGCAGAAAATGGCGAGCCACGTCCAAAGAAGAAAAGAGGAAAGACCATCGAGCCCGGAGGGAGCGGAACAACAATTATAGAAGAGCGTTGCAGGAAACGATGTCCAAAAGCCTTATTAGAACACAGGCCAAGCCTGGTTGTGCAGTGGAGGTCTGCGACTATGTGGAAACAAACGCGGAGGGAGCGCAACAGTCCACCATAAGAGGACAAACAATAACAACCCAACATACGAATCCTAACCTAACTCTAAAGTACACTCGACTTAACGTCCTTGGTCGCACTAATGCAAACACTAACCTAACCCTAGGATAGGCACTAACCTCAACCTAACCTCCCTGGTCACACTAACCCCATCAACTTGACCGCCTATACGCTAAAACCCACTTACGTAACTCAAGGACCAAAAAAAACCACCCATCCCCAAGTCCCTTGCAAGGCCAAAAATCACACACAACATAAGAGACCCAACTACGACACTGCAAGTTTGTACTATTCTACGTGCACTAAACAAACGTTGCTACTTATTTTGCACCTTGATCTTTTGACCTCCAGGCAGGGACAAAAATTCAGCACCGCCCTCCCGTTTCTAAAGAAAATCAGTATTGATCCTCGGTTTATCATTGGCCCGAAATTCCTATGTGTATATATAAAAATGACAAAAAATTTCCCCATTTCCCTTTTTCATTTGACAAATTTTTTTAGAGAGCGTTTGTAAATGAAAAAGAAAACACCCAATGAGAATGATTTCTTGGTCAAATTTTGTCCTTGCCTCCAGGACTTAAAAGAATAAGCATCTTCGTTAAATGAAAAGGTTCCACCTCCCAAGTAGACGTTTTGAATGGTCTTCTTGCACATAAATGGTCGCATCCGGTAACTAATTTTGAGAAGAAAATTTCTAGCACTAAATCCCCCCTCTTCCCCCCTCCATCATCTCTCCGTCCCAGTTTATTTTGGGGTGTAGACGCACGCAGCTGAACAAGCAAGCATGAATGAGCACCTAGCTTTCCGTCCCAATTTATCAGGCAGCTGAACAAGCAAGCATGAATGAGCAAGAATCCTCAGATTAGCGAAGCTTGATGTGTGGACGCAGGAAGATGAACAAGCAAGCAAGCATGAATGAGCAGCTCTGCGTGACAAACACAGGGATCGAGGGGATGAGGTTTGAAGGGGCGATCATGGAGACGCAAACTTTGCGCCATCCTGGCTCTCCCCTCACCTCTCTCAATCCTGACCCTCGATCTGCCTCTCTTTCTTTGCTCAGCCATCTCCCCTCCAGATCGGAGGGCAATCCAACAGATTATATAGTCGGTCGCAAGGCAGTCCAGCATACTCTAGACACTTCGCCACCGCCTTTATTAACTCGCTGTCTCCAATTCACCCATTGCGCTTACGTTCATCCAACTTTCCGCCATTATTAATTAGACTTTATGCTTAGGTTAATCACACTTTGGTCCTAATGCCCGCGAGTACTAATACTAATTGCCTTTTCGGCTTGCCATAGGTAGCCTTAGTGAAGGTTCTGGTTTTGACATGGGAAAAATAAAATCGTTGTTATTATTTATGCTCTTGTTAGGTGTTAATTTGTGGTTGGTGCACTTGTAGAGTATTGATGATTTGGGGTCCCCTTGTATGACTTTTGGGCCATTCTCATTTACTCTTTGGAGATTCTTAATCTCCTTCCCTGGGGTCTCCAATTTTATGCTCTCTTCTCGGTATTTCACCCATACATAGGCAGGCCTAATGAATGATAGATATATCATTCACCTTGTTTCAACATCGTGGGCACCTGTTCTCTCCTTAATGGAGGACAAAGATTTTACAAGGACACGTCAAAATTTCTTGATTCCTTTTTGACACAAGGATGCCCTGAAATTTGGAGATAGTGCATGAATGAAAATAAGGCTTCTGCTCTTCAAGAGTAGAATAATGAACAATCATTGTATACTTCATTACTCTATGAAGATTGCATCATGATGGAGCTGACACAGAAACAGAAGCGAATTTGTAAGGATGCTCCCAAAAAGGTAATCGCCTGAAGTAGCTTCAAGTAAAGGAGCGCTTGATAAGAAGCACAAGATCGCCTTCTCTTCCATTTGCAAACTTGGAACCCATCAAATTGTTCTGGATTTCTCCCCACTCCAACGCCCTACACATATTGTACAATTGTTTCAACAAGCTCGCTACCATCCACATTAGACAAGTCTTATGTGAACTATTTCTTGAAGTGGTCTAGCTAACATTAGGACGCCTGAATTGCCATACTAGATCCTTGGTCCAGCTGACATTATGAGCCCTGAATTGCCATACTAGATCCATGGTGTATTCAAAACATCCAATTGGATAAATAGAAGAAATGGATGCTTCACATATTTCACTGCATCACAATGAATCCACAAGCTATCAATCTAACCTGTAAGCAGTCACCTACATTTAGTTAAGACAACACTATGGAGTTTTACTTTCGAATAAACAATTAAAATGTGATGAATTTGGCATTTGAATACTTTACACTATGGTTCAAAATCCACTCAGTCGTAGCTTTCATGATAAGCTCTCACTGTAGTATATTTCCTAAGGGGATTTGGGGATAGTAATTACTATTTACCACTTGATAGATTTTCCAGGAAGAGCCCACCTAGAGTCAATCATAGTTCCTCAAAAGAAAAAAATTGAATGGCAATATGACAAGGGTTGTACTCTCAAAATAAGACGATCTAAAATGAAACCACATTTCATTATGTTGTTGATAAAGTCACTTAACATTTAGTTAAGATACAACATGTTATTAAAGGCATTTGATTTTCAAAAATAATTGAAATGTGATATATTTCAAATTTCACATATACACCATGCACATACACTATGGAAAGTGCTTTAATAGCCTGTATTGTGAGGTTCACATCAGCTCATTAAAGCCTGGATGCAGCTTTCATGACCAGCTCTCGTCGTAGTATCTTTCCTGAAGGGGATTTTGGAATAGTATTTACCATTGCCACTCGACGGATCTTCTTGTAAGGAGCCACCTAGAATCAATTATACTTATTCGATTCAAAAGTAGAAAATCAAATGGCAGTAAGCAAGGGTCCTACTCTTAAAGACACTGACCTAACATTATACCATGCTGATACATGAACAGGAAAAAGTATCATTAAATTCTTTTTTAATCATCAGATAAGAGGTTGATTTTCAATTGCAAAAATTATAAAGCAGATGCTTTCAAGTGCTTGACTTTCCATTTTGTATGATTCCCAAAGATTGGACAAAACAGCATTTGTTCTTTGAAAGAAGATACAGAGGGTCAAACTGTAATTTCATGGAATATCCCAGAACATCTGAAGTGGCACTTTAAGAACAAATGCGAGGGAATGTGAATATATCCTAGCATACAAAAGCCATTGTGGATGTGACTCACCTGTTCTGCCACAAAATAAATCACATCCGCCTCCGTGATTGCACTTCCATGTGCTTTAACCACATAAGCCATAGGTATTTGACCTGCCTTTTTGTCAGGAAATCTGCCCAACAACAAGAGCATTTGTGATTTACATCAGGAGAAAAGAAGCATGAAGATTCAAATGGTGCATTAGATTTTTACAGAAGCAAAAATGGCATGAATTAAAGGAAATTTTATCTAAGAAAGAAAGAAACAATAGACATAAAGATCACCAAGATTTGAAAACATACGGAACTACCGCAGCATCCAAAATTTCTGGATGAGTGAGAAGCACTGCTTCCAGTTCAGCTGGAGCAACCTACTAAACCCATAAAGTTTAGATCTCTCTCTCTCTCTCTCTCTCTCTCTCTCTCTCTCTCTCTATATATATATATATATATATATGCGTGTATGTGTGTATATATATTAGCCAAGTACTGCTTGTATATATTTTTGTAAATTTATTTATTTATTTATACTTACTTATTGTTATTTATTTATTTATAAAATTTTTAAAAAAAGGACTGCTTGTATATTGTGTGTGTGTGTGTGTGTGTGTGTGTGTGTGTATAAAATAACATCATACACCCTCTTGTCCACACACATGCACACACATGCTCTTTTTTGTTTGTGAGAAGAATTATTTTATTGCTGTAAAATAATTACATTCATAGTTACTTCAAAAGTGGAGTAACTACTACTCAACTGAAAATCTCAGTATAAGCTGTATATACATCATGATCAATCAAACGAGTCTGAAAGCAATCATATAACGATTGCTGCAGAGATCGTTTGAAAAACAGGAAAAGATGGAAAAGTAGGATCACCCAAACTCTCTGATTTTTTTCCATCCATAGAGTCCACAGTGCCCAGTAGCGCACTTAAATAAAAAATAAATCAAAACCCTGTCTAGCTGGATGAAAACCAAACAACCAGAAGAACCTACCAAAAGTAACAGTAGGAAATCTTGCTCGAAGCCCCTGTCGGATGAGAGCGAGGAAATCACAAGTGTGTGGACAGTGCCAGAAGATGTGAAGCACAGATTCAGCAGAATGTAGACATCTGTGGCAAGCAGCCGGAGCAATATGTCTATGCGCGAGTAACAGCCCAGATGGAAAAATGCCAAGTAGGACTCGCCAAAGGAAAAGCTATTCTCGAAGAGGGACTTTATAATGCCAAAGGAGACACAGCCACTTTCTCCACCACTTTAGTGGGCGATCCATATGCCAAATAGAATTTGCTCTGTCACAAATCCAAGGCGGAAATAATAACACTTTATACAGAGAAGGCACTGTGATATGTGAGAGCTTCGAAGGACGGGCTGAAGAGGAAGAAGAATGTAGAGTCCAATCCTCAAGCCTATTCTGAAGTTCCAAACGAGATACCGGCAAGAACGGTTGAAGCATTTCTAAAATTTGATGCCATAAAGGACGGTAATGAGCTCCCAAACCATATTTGCTAGCAGCCATAGAAAAAGATAAAAGAGTGCCATCATCCTAAAGTACATCCGCCACAGAAGAAATGCCTTTGAAAGATAGAAAATAAGAGCGCTTGGGTTCTTGTATAGCCAAAGGAGGGTGGAATACTTTGGACCAATAAATATTCTCAGCACTCAAGGAATTTCCTGACAAAGAATCTCTGCCATTCCATTCCAAGTGGGATAAAATATGCTTCCAATCAAAAAGCAAACGAGAGACAAAAGGGCAACCTCTGACCTTGCCTTGAATAGAGCCAAATAGGAGATCCCACTGTGTAGGCTGCCAATGCCCAAAAGCAGAAGTATCAATATGCAACAAAAGAGAGCAAATCATAAAAGCCCAAGGCTGATCCCCTTGCATAAACTGCAACATCATTTTCCCCCTGTGAGCAAGCATATGCATTTGAATATTGAGTATGTTCAGACCCCCATGCATCTTTGGAGAGCAGAGACGATGCATAGAGAGTAATCTGAGACTTTTCTTGCCATTTTTTGAACACCAGAAAATCTCCATGATAGCAGACATAAAGGAAACCAGATCTGCCTTCGTGAACATGATGAGAGCCAGATAGAATTGTATGTATGCTATCAAAATGGATTGCGTTATTCGCAAACGAACATGTAATGGCCAAGTTACAAGCTTCCAATATTCAAGTTTCGCCCTCAACTTTGTGAGCACCCAATCAGTTTGTTAAGAACGAGTGAGCCCCCAACCTAGAGGATAGCCAAGATGTCGAATCAATTGAGAAGTTGGAACAATTTCCCCAGGCCACAAAAGACTATGCCAGTCTTTAGCATGCAACGGCAATAATTTTGATTCCTGAAAATTGACATGAAGACCAGTAGCCAAACCATATGTAGAAAGAGCCTGCATAATCATGGAGAGATCGCTCCGAGTATTTTTCGGGGTAAAGAAAGAATCATCATCATATGCTTGAGCGATCATGCTATGGCTGCTAGGAATTTCCAATCCATGCAACATGCCAATGTCCAAGAGGTGGTCCATATATTGAAGCATTGGATGAGTGACTATGGCAAAAAGTAAAGCACTGAGGGGACATCCTTGCCGAACAGAACAACCAAGAGTCCAGGTTGTAGAAATATCCCCTGAAAGTATGCAGGCAGCTTTACTATCTTGATATAGCAAATTGATAACTTGCTGCATTTTTTTGCAAAATCCCAAGGCCTCCATAGTGGATGAAATAAAGTCCCACTTAATAGTATCAAAAGCTTTGGCAATATCAACTTGCAATAGCAAAACATCCTGCTACATATATTTGGCATATTCAATTCCAACATAAGCATTAGCAATGTTATCTGTGATATGCCTACAAGGAACAAAACCATATTGCGCAGGATGCAACCCATCATGTAAATAACCTTTTAGCCGATCAACAATCATTTTGGTAGTAACTTTGTAAATGACTGGCATAAGCATGATAGGTCTCCATCAGCCAAAGATTCACAAATTTGCTTTTTTAGGAAGAGTTTCACAAGACCTCTCTTCCATGTGTCTGGCATTTTCTGATTTTGCCAAGCAAAGTTCACCATATGTAGCAATGTATGCTTCAAAAGAGGCCAATATTCTAGAAAAAACTCAACTGTAAGACCATCCCATCCTGGAGATTTCCATATACCACAGGATTTGATTGCATCTGACAATTCCCTCTCAGTAAAGGGTTCCTCCGATTCCAAAGCTTGAGTAGAGGAAATAATAGGAGAAACATGCTGTAAAAGTAAATTTCTTGCAGACAAACCTGCTGTGAGGAGGATTTGCAGAACCAAACTGCTGAGAGAAATGATGTACACAAACAGAAGCAAGCTATGACCATGATGTAGTCCATGAACCATCAGGCAGAAGCACCTTGTAAATGTTTGTTTTTAATCTCTTCTGATGCAAGCTTTTAAAATTTTGTTTGAAAGAGCAGCCTTTATCTGTAAAAGCTCTTTGTCTTGCTCTAGTCTTCCATTTAGCCAGTTTCCTGTGATCATTGATTTGAAGACAATGTCTAGCTTGGCATAGTGTTGTTTGCTCATGCAAGGGCAATGAACGAAGATGACTGAGTTCAATGAGGTCTTGACAAGTCAATTTGGCCTGAGCAACAGTTTCCCTCAGAGTCTTCATGTAAGACTTGCCATAACCTCTAATTACAACTTGCATTTTGGAAACAAAAGAATCCCATGTATTATCAATATCAAAGTGGCTCTGAGAAGACAGAGAGTGAGATGCTTCAATAACCATGACCTTGAAAACAACATGCTGCAAATAGCTATTGTTCACAATCAGATGTCGCCTTTGAGACAGTCTATCATCTGGCATTTCATAAAAAGATAACCTCAACCATAAAGGTGCATGATCTGAATGCACAAAGGCATAGTCAATCCACATTTTACATGTAAAATCATCATTTTGTTGTGGAGCTACACTATACCAGTGATCCATACGTGCGTGATAAGAAGAAAGGGCATTATGTTGGAAAGTGTATCCTAGTGACAAAGGCTGCAATTCCTTCCAAAGATCAACCAAATCAAGATGCATCAGTAATTGAGACCATGCATGCCTTTAAGGGGTTAACATAGAAGTATTTCCTGATGTACTGTCACCCTGTTGTGGAGCATTATTGAAATCACTACATATAAAGGCATAATATCTCCATGAATATCGTTGCATGGCATCCCAAATTGCAATTCTATCCCGAGAAGATTGAGGTGCATAGACAGAAGCAAATTTAAACACCTCGCCTTGAATGATGAATTAAAGAATAATCCATATGCCTTGATTGTCATTTAAAGCAATAACTGGCTGAAGCTCATTCTTGATCAGAAAGACTACACCTGAGAAAGAGTGCTCCCCAGCATAGAAGATATCATATCCACAGTAATGACCTATCTTTCCTACATAGACATGTTGATTGTGTTCTTGTAATGCCACTATGTCAGGCTGAAATCTATTGATATACAGCCACATAGATTTCCATTTCCTACTGTCACACATCCCCTGAACATTAAGTGTAAAGCATTTGACATGAGCAGTCATATTTACAGATATTTATAGGAGAAAAAGAGCTATGTACAGCAGCAACCTTCAGGATGTCAACCCTGCATTTCTACCTCAGGGTCAGGGCCTCTTACCTAAGAAGAAACATCCATCTAAGGAGTGGATAGCAAAGTAGCAACCTCTTCTTCAGGTTAGAGGGTTTGGCTAGCTGTCACTGCAGCCCATGTGATCCCAATTCCTGAATTGACCTCTGGAGAGTTTCCACTAGAAGATGCACCATTCCAAGTGCGAGGGGGTAAAGGTCGTCGAATAGAAATAACTTTTCTTGGACTTTGCCATCCATCAATTGGAGGTTTCAGTCCTTTTGCTGAGGGTTGAATAGCAGGAAGCGAAGGGGAAGAAGCAGTCCCATTTGATACCACTGGAGCTTTGCCTTTATCCTGATTCACAAAAAACTGTCTATTACCTCTATTTTTATTCCCAATAGAGGCAAGAGGATCCTTAGTGGGCATCTGAACAGGCAAAGTGACAGGAGGCATTTTATGCTGACTCATTGGACACTACAAAGCCATGTGTCCAAATTTTTTATAGTCAAAGCAAGCCCCTGCAAATAATCCCCATTTCAATTTATAAAAAGCACTTCCCATGTCAACATTGTTCACCGTGACTGATTAAGACTCTTGTGTGGGATTATCAGTATCTCAGAGAATGCAAAATCGATTTGAGTTGCCATTAGGCTGTGGTGGGCAAACCACTTTGCCTAAAGTCGCTGCAATTTTAGGCAAGAGTGAGCCATGCATTGCGGGAATTCTACAACTTCAACCCAAACCGGACATCGGTGTCCGATCAAAGCTTGAAAATCCCTTGTGGGAGACCATGGCAAAACGTGCACCATTTGCTGCCCAAAAAAGAGGGGCGAATGTTCCAAAAGCATTTTCCTGTGAATCTCATCTATAATAATGACCTCAAAAAAACCTCTGGCTGCATAGTGTACCTTCCGAACAAATGAGCCAGCCAGCGTGTGGGTCAACCAGTTGCCTACCTTTGCAACAGGTGGCATCCGACTTGGGAAAAATAAAATAACTGCATTTTTTGCATATTCTCTAACTGGATCCACAATTTCATCCACTTCAACCATGATACCAACCGAGGGAACAGAGTTTTTCCACTCTTTCCTTGTGTCTGCAAATCCTTCATGCATGACATCATAAACCAGTTGTGCTTCAACAAAATCATGCACTGGGTCATGCTGACCCTCAGCCTGCTTTTGCTTTTTGCATTGACCTAATCGATCCTTTTGAAAAGTTTTTTCATAAGAGTATTCAGCCATGTCTTTGGAAGAGGATGGAACCCAAAAAGGAGGTACCTGTGTGATAATAGAGAAAAAACAGTCCCAAGAAGAAAAAACAGCCCACAGAGAAGAAGAAAATAGTGTATTTGCAAGGAGAAGAAGGGGAAAGAGAGATGTAGGGATTTAGAGAAAAGAAAAAACAAGTTCTGTAGAAGAAAAAGAGAAAAAAACCAGTAAAAGTTCCCAGATGAACTACTTTTCAGAAAAAGAGGGGAGATTCTGTTGATGGAAAGAGTACACAGGACCCAGAAACCCAAGAGGAGAGAAAGGGGAGTAGAGAGCCCTCATAACCAGCGTATAGATGCAGTCCGTGAGCAAAACCCTGCATAAAAACGACCCAGGAGCAGGGAATCAACGGGCAGCAGCAGCCTGAGCAGGGCGGGACAGGCCGTACAGGTCTGTACACTTGTACGGAAACTGTATGGAATTATGGCGGGCTGTACAGCAGGTAGTTAAAGCTCCAAAACGCCGTTTTTTGAGCTCTGATGTGGCGCAGCAGGTAGCTGATGCAAACGGGCTGGTTTGGGGGGGCTAGGGGGCTCATGGGAAGGCTGGAGCAAGGGCTACACGTCCTCTCTCTCTCTCCACCACCTATCACACACACACACACCCCTATGCACACACACGCACACACACACACATGTAAAGACATACATGCATACCATTATTCATTCGTTCACTTATTTTCTTTATTGATATAAAGAAGGTGGCTTCCCATTGTGCAAAACTATTGAGTTTGATATTGAATACAAGGTTGGGAAGGAGAATATAGTGGCTTATTCACTCTCTAGGATGTAGGCAAGCACTTTATCCTCTCTTGCAGATCCAACAGCTACAACTTTATTCAGGACCTGGTACCATGACAGGATTTTCCTTACTGAAAATTCAGTGTCTAGGCTGCTGGTTCTACAGGAGTTGCACTCTTCACCCATGGCTGGTCACACAGGACTGTTCAAAACCTATGAGAGAGTGAACCACAGTTTCCATTGGAAGGGACTTTGGAAGGATGTGTAATTACGTCCGCAGCCCTAAGCCTCGCCAGCAGAACGGAGAACTGAATCTTACCCCAGATGGTCTGCTCCAACCTCTCCCTATTCCACAGAGGAGGAATGGATACATATTTATCACAGGTTACCTGTGACTCCAAGAGGTTGGAACAGCCTTTGTGCTGTGGTTGACAGGCTCACTCAAGCTGCTCATTTGATACCCACCAAAACACAAAAAACCAGCTTTCATGACTGCTTCCCAATGTATGGAAAATGTATTCGAAGTACATGAACTGTCACAGGAGACCATTTAAGAGGAACAGGGGCTAGCAGTCAGGAAGGAGGTGTATAGAAGCAGCAATTACGTCTTGTGGTGATGATATCAAAGATACCTGCAGGCCAAGCCTTGCAAAAGCTCTCCCACCTTTCAGTGGTCACTCTAGAACTAGAGTCCCGCGCTCCCATATGACACGCAGGGGGTAAATGATATCCTCCCAAATGGTGACAAGGGCGGCTGCCAGGGGAGCCTAATTCCCATCAATAACAAAACTGCAGCACGCAACCCAAATGTTCGGAGCAGGGATACCAGCTGGACACAGTCTCCCAAATACTGTCCTTTGGCAAAGGTGAAGGGTGTATGCAAACAGGAGGCATCGCATCGAGCGCCGCTATAGGCATCTACCATCCACCCTCATCTGCTCCAACCATGCGCCAATCGGCATGCCTCCGTTGGCCACCATCAAGCCCTTTTGGGCCCACTGCATCATGAAGGGAACATATGCCCCAAGCCTACTAGCACACTACTGTAAAGTCCACTGTGTGACCTAAGAGAGCTGAACCTTTGGCCCCACACAGAGCACCACTACTACAAGGCTTAGTCCACATCTACATAATGGTGAGAAACCCAACTGGTAGATAAACGTGTCTTGATGAGTAATCCACAACTCCCTACCCTGGGGCCCAAGTCACTCCTCTATTATATGGAACATCTGATCCCTCGTCATAAGATCAAATAAAACCGGGGTCCACTTCTCCTCTCCAGTAGCGACGAAGTTAAAGCCCCAACAGGGGCAGGTGGAGGAGCCAATCACCCCAATGTATCCTCCTTTTTGGGGCTGCAAGATCATAACCATCTCCAAGGTGTGGGGTAATCATCTGGAATATCAAGGTAATCCCACGGACCAAGCCTCCAAAACTCGCTTGAGAGGGGCTGTCTCGGACGAGGCCTCAGACCAGGAAGCTGAGAAAAAGGACCGTCTGCCTCTGGCTACTCGTAGGAGATGAGTCTTGCACCGAGAGAGGGCCTGGCTCTACTGACTACTAGAAGAAGCCTAAGGCTAAGAGGAGGGAGTCTCTACCTTACCATTGCCTAAGGGCTTCGGCTATAAAAGGGGGCATCATCGGGAAGCAAGGTATGTGATGTGTTGAGTCCATGTCCTCGACTATAAACCCATGCTACCAAGGGATGAGGTACATAAGGTGAGTCCCTAGAAAATGGGGCACTTCTCCAGGACATAAGTGGTATACGTGGAACTCAGCTGGAGAAGAAAGAGTCCAATCCCGTAGATGGTAACCTCTTGGATGTGGCACCCTCTATTGCTAGACTTGCCCGGATCCAATCACACACCTAATGCCTCATGGGAGTGAGTCAATGATCCTTCCCACCACCACTCTCTGTCTTGGAGTGACTGGACTACATTCCTAACCTACTGTGTGTCTGCCAGAGAATAGTTTGGGGAGTCGAGGGTGCTACCATGTGAGCCCCTCTTGCCAAACCAAGGGTCGCCACCTAGAGAGCAGCTTGGGGAGTCAAGGGTGCTGCCATGTGAACCCCTCTTGCTAGACCAAGGGTCGCCACGAAGATTCATTCTTTAGTAAGTACCAACACTACCAAAAGGGAAAGGGAGAGCCGAAAAAGGGGCGGAAAAGGGAGTCAAGGAGGACCAATGTCCTCCCAAAAGGCTGACTGGAATGGACAGCGCAACAAAAAGATCTTGCAGCCGAGATGAGGACGCTTGGGCTTCCAAAAAACTCCGCCAAGCGAAAAGGGAAAAAACACAGCCAGGTTCAAGAGAGCGCTAGGCTGTGAGGGCTGCAAAAGTTAGAAAAAGGCGCCAAAAAGAGACCAAACACCTATTGAGAACCAGGAGCCAATGAGCTAGAGAGAGCATCAATGAGGGGCTGAAAGGATGACCCCAAGAGCTTCAACCAGGTACTCTTCTCAAAACTCGTGGATCCAAATGCAAACTGAAAGTAGCATCAACAAGAGGTCATTCAAATTGATGACCAATGAGAGCTCCAAGCATGAAATGCCAATGACCACTGGGCTGCCAAGGTCCAAAGAACAGACCACGGGCCAGAAAAGAGCCAAGAAACCAGCTGTAACCAGGCAGAGCAACTCTGCGGGGGCTGCACGGGCTGTGAAAGAGCCAAGCAAATGCTCCAAAATTACTCGGCCACCTGTAAGAGGCTCCTGGGCGCTCTAGAGCAAGTCCAGATATGTGGCGTGACAAAGAAATGCTCCTAACAAGCTCTTCCATCCGCACGAGCAGTGGCTACGAGCTCCCGACTTCAAAAACGGGCAGCAACAAGGCGACCAGAGGACAAAGAGCGCGGGCGAAAGCCAGAAGGAGCAACAAAAAAGGGGAAGAAGGTGGAGGGAAGGAGCAAGCAGGGTGATTGGGAGGGAGGGTGGGGAGCGGCACAGCAAGCTGGGGAGCATGAGCTCGTGTTCCAACCTAGAGTTATTATTCGCCACAAGAGATTGTAAGTGACTATGATGCCAAATTCAGGGGGCATTTTTGGCAAGAGTTGGTCAGGTCTATGCGCATGCTTCTCACCCCTAGTACAGCTAATCATCCTTAGACTGAGAGCCAAACAGAGAGGGTCAATATGATGGCTGGAAGAATATCTCAGAAATTTCTGTTTTGACACTCAGACTACTTGGGATAAGTAGCTACATTTGGCTGAGTTATGCTATAATAATACTAAGCATGCCTCCATTGGTATGAGTCCATTTGAAGCTTGCAAAGTTCATATGCCTTCCACAGTTGCTGATAGGGCAATGACCCATCCACAAGCAAGGGATAATCTGGTCCACATGACTACTTTGCTGCCGGAATGTAAGGATAATGTGATCAAGGTCCAAGCCCATATGAAGGTTTATGCAGACCCGAACCAAATGAACTCTAATTTGAGGAGGGGGATCATGTGTTTCAAGACTCAGGCCGCCCACTATTGCAAGTCTTAGGATTTCTGTGGGAGCTCTCTGTAAGAAGCGTTTGGCTCGGCTTTGTGAACTATAATTTGAGATACTTTGGATTGTTGTCTGTTACTCCCTTGTGAGTTCACTCTTGTGGAAACATAAGTTCGGAGTTAGATTGAGCATTTCCTTTCAGGTTCTTCCATTGCATATGCCATATACATTAGGCATTTCCGCAGTGTGGAGAAACTAGCTAGGCATCCTGTATCTCTTCACATGGTATAAGAAACCGGCTGCATATATGGAGAGCTGTCAGACGGTGGTGTGCTTGGAAGAGAGACCGGAGAGCATAATGTTTCAAAGGAGTGTGAGATCTGAAGCCAGGAATTGTATACCTTGTTGATCAATCCATCCTTCGAGTTCAAAGACTGAAAGAGAAAGGCGACTTCTAATCAGTAAAGATGTGACAAGAAGGGACCTTGTAAGTGCAGAGAGTGTCCCACATGCAATTCCAAACTTTGGCGCATTAGGGATCTTGGGTGAAACAAACTACCCGACTAGAAGATCAAGATTTGGAGTCACATGATTGCAAGTGCATTTTGGGAGATTACTGAAGGAAGGGAATTAAAACAAAGCGCCCAAACGGATGTGGCAGGGAAGGTAAATGATGTAAAGAAAGGGAGCAGAAAGATGACGAGGCACTATCCATGGTTATTAAGACAACTGCAGTAGTGCTCATTCAGGTGGCAGATCCTTCGTCTGAGTCATGGACAAGACATATACGAGACGGCGAATACCAGTCGCATTCTAATGCTCTAAATTCAGCTGTTCATGCTGAAGATGGTGGAAGGTGACCTGTCGAGTAATCAAAGTTCAAGTGTTAAGAGATCAATTGGCCATTGTGGATCAGCAATCAGTTGGCCACTCTAGGCTAGAATCTATACATCAGCATGAATGGACTGATTCAGGTGGCTTACCATTATTGTAAGCAAACTCCAATAGTGGAGGATACTCTTTACAATCATCAGACTGGCTCCAAGAGACATAAGCTCAGTATATCTTCCCGAGTCTGATTACCCTCTCAGTCTGTCCATCCCAGTTTAGGATGATCAAACGAACTCATATTGACCTTCCTTGAACACAACCCTCCATAAATACCCTGTAAACTTAAAATCTCTGCCACTAAATATTTCAACTGGTAAGCCATACAAGCTAAACAACTTTTCCACAAACAAATAAGCAAGCTTTGTGCCCCAAATATTCTCTTTCATAAGAATGAACTGTGACAATTTGGTGAGTCAATCATGCAAATTAGAGGTCCATAGGTATCCTACCATAATCCACAAAAACACTATCCCATTTCTTTTCAGATATCTCTAAATGGATGCAACAAGCCACCACATCTCAAGTACTCAGCTTTGTTGACTTGGCACTGTTGACAATTTTGAACGTAGGTTAGGAGCCATGTGGGCAGTCGATGAGCCTACCATACGGCTGTGGAAGCAAGGCTACCACATGGACAGCACATGGTCTGCCACGTGGGTAGCAAGCATGCAAAGAAAAGACTGGAAATAGGGCTGCTACATGGACAGCACATGGTCTCAGCACCCAAGAACACTTACCTGGCAGACTGGAGCTTCCCTGGTGGAAAGAAACCATTACAGATGCTAACATAGCATAATTTTAGATAAGGTTTCTCAGCTTCTATGCTACCAGCTAATGGAATTATTTGGAAGCTGATAGGTGTATGGCATATCACGAAGGCTTGTTGTCCCCGTGTGATGGGATGTCACAAAACCTTTATATTGACTTTGGTCAAAGAAAGTTGACTTTCGTTAACTAGAGCAAGTTTCATTTTCCTGTGCGTTGCATTGGTTAAAGAGTACTATGGGGATTTCCATAAGGGAATAGCCCAAGAACTAAAATGCATGCATTTGGCTAACATCTAATGGGTTAAAGTGTTGGATACTGTTTGTGCAAGGTGCAGGACTTTTGAGAGTGCTTGATTTCCCTATTTTTAAGGGGAAAGCAAGACACATTTAATAAAGGGACCACTGAGCTAAAAGCATAAAAGGCGCCCCACTTTATAAAGAAAGTGCCTACTTTTGGAGAATGCCCAGCTTTCTGGGAACAATGCCTATTCGAGGAAAGAAAGCACATGCTTTCTAGATGCTTGACCTAGTCCATAAATTAAGAGCCTCCGAGCTCTCAATGAATGTTGAGATTTGTACTGAGCTCCTTGCTCCCTCATTTGTTACCTTGTACAAGCACATTTCTATTGCAATAAAGACCTAGGGGGGCCAACCCTTATTTCTGGCCCCTAGTGCTGTGTTTTCTCTCTTCCTCCTTCTACTCTGTCTCTCTCTTCAGCGAATTGTCTTCCAGCCCAAATCGTGGAGTTTCTCTTTGCCATTCGAGATTTCCAGCCACCAAACAAAGTATTCCTACAAGTACGATTTGTACTTGACTCTTGGTGCTGTAAATCTGAGTTCCAGCTGCTTGTGTGTGTGCTTTACAAGTGTGAATTGAACCAGAAGACCATGATTTGTTTGTAGATGTTTAGTTAAAGGTTTCATGAGTGGCCAGTTCCTTGATATTTCTCAGATTCTTATGTCTTTTAGGACTGACCTCCTACACATTTTACGAGGCATTGGCAAGGTGACTCATGTGCACCCATTCTCTGCCCTCTGTTAATCTTTGAATATATCTCTCCATCTATCCTCTTCCAGCCACCTGCTCACTGTTTCCCCATTTGATGAAGCCGCTATAATTTTGTCTGTTTTTAACTTTCAGCACTTGTTACAATAAAGACTTCTACATTTCTCAAGAGGAAAGTTAAAGTTTATAGATAAAGACTAGAAGATCTGCTGTCAACCACTTTAGCATGGGTAGAGTACGTGCTTGAAATGTTTAAGACCTTGCAATACCTGATAACCTTTGTATTTTATCAGCTCCTTCAAACGGTCAACAACAAAGACATAGCCATCTGCATCAATGTAGCCCAAGTCTCCAGTATGAAGCCAACCCTTTTCATCAATAGTTGCTGCTGTTTCTTCAGGCCTACCAAGATAACCTGCATTTTTTATGAGGCAGAACATACAAGAAATGAATAATTCACCCCTTAAAATTTTGGTAGATCTAAAATGGCATCCACCAATCAGGCTTCGATATGGAGTTTTGTAAACCTGATATACATATCTAGATGAACCTAAACTCATCCTTTGAAAACACAACATAGTGCAGTTTCAATGTCATGACAGTCACAAGGTTGAAAACCATAAACTCCATCACGTAAGCAGCTATGTCATTCCCACCAACCTCATCCGCACCAAACAGTGGGTGTAGACCATAGTATAAACATATGCTCTCACAAATACGCATCCACACACACCCACATACTTGAACATCCATTTATCAAAGCTATTCATTTTGAGTTTCTTTCAGCACTCCGAAGGCAAAGGCAGACTCAGCCGTGACAAAGGCTAGCACTAAGGGGGAAAGCTAATCAGACAGTAGTCCACAGTCTCTTCATTCTAGCCACGAGTGCATGTGAAGACTATACAATTTCACTTCTGTAAACTTGAACCTATTTCAGGAAGGAACTTTCATCGCACATGCGATATATATATATATATATATATACCTTTCAAAGACTAGAATATATCCAATAGTACAAATTCAGACTGTTTTTTCAAGAACACAAGTATCTTCTAGAAATGTACAAGAAAGATAAAGGAATCGTGATTACACCTGCATGAAACCCAAATGGCTTTGCTTCATCCTTTGCATGCTACCTTTTTTGCTGTAAATAAATGCTCTATTTCTTGCTGCCCTTCAGATCATGTACTATGTGTTCTTATGAGAAAAAAAATTATACCTCGCATTATTGTAGGTCCACGTAGCCAAATCTCTCCTTGGGAATTTGGAGGCAAAGGCTTGCCAGAGTCTGTGTCAACAATTTTTGCCTCTGTATTAGGAGCAAGCAACCCTGTGGACCCAGAATGCTGAGATTCCTCTTCAGTAATAGCATTCGCTGCGACAGCTGTTGACTCTGTCAAACCATATGCCTAACAATAAAGAATAACAGAGTAACCAGTCAGCAAGTTTGGCACGCTCTGTGAATACTGATTGACTCACTTTGTCAAAAGTTTGCCAAAACTGTATTAACAAATCATCGTCTAACTACACTTTTATATAGTTCCTTACGAAGTTTTTATGTATCTTCAAAACCCCATGATGCATGGAAAACGAAAAACAATTTGGCATCCATTTCCTTCGCCAAATCCAGAAAATAGATACCAAACATATACACTTTCCCTAATTTAGAATGACTCCGTATCCATAATACATGAAAGAGGCCATAGACTAGAGCATGTAGCATGCAAATATGCTTTTCTCAAACTGCAGGATAAAATAGAGACTGACAAGATTGAAAGCATTCTGTTTGCCGCAAAGCAACACGCTTGTTCTCAGGATCGCTATACACCTATCAAATCTCAGTCCTTACACAACTTTTCAAAGGCCGCAGGTGCCACATGAAACCAAAGAAGCTGCCACGTGGAGTAGGTGCCTTTGCCACCTCATCAAGAGGACAACTAGGCTTAGTGTGAGACTGTATATATACCTTCAATTGTACAAATCATACTTTTGTATAGAACAGCGAAAGAACAAGGGAAAGAAGTGAATTTGTAAGCGACTTTAGCCACAATAATGAGTAACTGAGAAAAATAAAATTTAAAACTTAAAAATTAAAAAAATGAAAATTATTTCCAAAAAAAAAATCTTGAGTGTGAGACTGTCCTTAAGTCGGGGGAGGCGGGTGTCAGGGGGTCTATATAATCCCGCATTGGCCTCTCCACATCACCACTTAAGTCTGCCCTCCCTCCGTGAGCCAATGCAACCATCCCCCAAGTGAAGTCTCGCTCTATCCGCTGCGTGTGGGCCACAACCCTAAAGGCCGCCAGCCAAATCCTCTGAGCTGTAGTACAAGCAATAGTATTGGCTTTTCCCTCCATCCATATGGAGAGAGCAGTGTTGGAGCAGATTTCATACTGGCAGGATCTTCAATTCAAAACATTGACTCAGTGTTTCGCATTGCTTCCTTGAAACATTACAAGGGGCTGGAGTTGGTAGAGGTTCTTGAAGAGGAACCGTCCGAGTGGGTAGAGATTGTTGCCCCTTTTAAATGAAACTCTATATACGTGACGGTTTTGACTCGACAAACTTCACATCAAACATTCAGGTGTTCTTGAAAGCAGTATGGATGGATAAGCAGTTGCTTGCAAACCTTTAAATGAAACTCTATATACGTGACGGTTTTGACTTTATTCTCGACAAACTTCACATCAAACATTCAGGTGTTCTTGAAAGCAGTATGGATGGATAAGCAGTTGCTTGCAAACCCAAACCTTCTTAAATAACATAGTTCAAAGTTTAGCAGAGGGGAATGTCATGCCAGACAGGATGTATCATGGGCATGCTACCTAACTGCTGGTGCATCTTGTGCCTCAGTCTATGCATGATTATATTATGATTGGCCCATATTGTAAGCTTTGTATATATAAAAATGAAAGAGACTATTGACAAGAGCATAAAAAATGCCATTAGGCTCCATTTTGGACTCTAGGAGAAGACAAGAAACATGGCAGGGTTATGAAGGTCCTGTTCACATCAAAGTATGGCTTTTAATCTCATGATTTCCACACAAACGTCAGAGCTCAATTTGGGCAATAGACCAAGATCTTTATAGATCCTCCATCCAGATAGGAGAGCAGCCAGATTTAATGTGACAATGCCCTAAACTCTGCCATATGGGAGCAGGTGGCAGGGGTGACACCTTACTAAAAGAGTGGTTCTGCCCTAAACTTGGCCTTACTCTGAGCCTCCCATTTTCAGCCTATGTTCATGGAAGGACAGTGCTACCCTATATCTCGTGAGCAGCCAGTAATCCTGAACCTCTTCAGCCCTTGAGCTCTTCAGAATTTATATTGTAGGTGTTTACCATAATTGTGATGAATACTAGGTTAGAAATGTCTGCACAGAGAGAGAGAGAGAGAGAGAGAGAGTTTAACCAACCCTTGAGATATGGAGGAGGGTATATCTATCATCATTAAGGCAAAGCAATGAAACAAGTTCATCAACACACAAATGAGGCCATTGGATTAACGTATGATTATAGGCCAGCGAATCAAACTGTTGTGGTTGGCAAGGTCTAACATTCGATAGTGTGCTACATAATCACCATACGTGCCAAGCCAGTTTACCAGTCGGTACAGGTACAATGGATTGGATGATTGGAGACCCTGCTTCAAAAGAGCATCCGGTATATATGTTTTCTCAGATAAACAGGCATCCAAGTACAATACAGAAGGCACAAGTCTATACCTGCATAATTTTAACGTTAGGAAAGCGATCTCTGAAAGCGGCAATCACTCCATGGCTAACAGGTGCTGCCCCACATGATATCTGGGCGAGGGACGATAGATCATAATTTTCGACAATGCTAGACTTTGCAAGAGCTGCCAGGATTGGTGGTACTATTGGCAAATGCGTGACTCTGTACTTTTCAATAGAGGCCAGCATTTGCACCGTATCATACTTGGGCAGAAGTACGATGGGGCAGCCCCTTGTAAGAACCGCACTGCAAAAAAGGGCAAGGCCGTAGGCGTGGAACATCGGGACAAGACAGAGGTACACACGAGAATTCCAAGGCATCCCCGCTGTTCTATTCATGAAGAACACCGCTTGGGCTATCATGTTCCTGTGAGTTAGCATGACTCCCTTGCTCGCTCCAGTAGTCCCAGAGGAATAGAGAATTGCAGCTATGTCTTCCTGCCGAACTTGGGGCTTTGGCCTAGTGTTGGGGTCTGCAGAAATAAGGTTCACGAAAGCGATGCAGCGAAAAGTTTGGGCTACCAAGGGTGAGGTTCCCTCGTTGTGACCCATAAGTATTAATGGCAGCTTCAGTGGGGTTATCTTCTCGAGAAGAGCTGGCGTGGTAGCAACGTATTTGGCGCCCGAGTCAGACGCCTGCTTTGCGATTTCGGCTGGACGATTGGCAGGATTGGTGGTGGTGACGACGGCACCGATGGACATGACGGCCAGGACGACAACGGCGAACTGAAGTGAGTTGTGGGAGAGAAGAAGTACGACGTCCCCGTGACGGACGCCGAACTGTGCCAAGCCAGCTGCAGCGGCGTGGATTTGGAGGTGGAGGTGGCCATAAGTGATAGAGAGGCCGGTGGAGGCGTCGATGAAGGAGGGAAGGTGATGGAAGTGGGAGATGTGCGAGAGGAGAAAGGAGGGGAGGGTGAGGAAAGGGTGGTGAGGGAGGGGAAGGCGAGGGCGAGTGCTGGAGAAGACGCCAGTCGCAGCGCAGAAGCCACTTCGCAAATCCATACTGATCAGTGCCCACGACCGACGCCACGGCTTCCCAGTATCTATCTACATATTGCGTTGTCTCAATCATGTATTGCAAAATTCAGGTTGGTGTGTTGACTTTAGAGCATGTCTTTCAAATTTGGGTTTCCGTTTTTGTTAAAATTTGGACGTGCATTCATTCAACATTCCCTCTCTCTCCTCTTCCAACTCTCACATTGGGCAAGACTCACGTGTCTCTCTCTCTCTCTCTCTCTCTTCTTTTTCTCTCTCTCTTGGCAGGCCACATGAATAAAATTCATCTTGTTGATATGCCATGGATAGGAGACCTTCCGAAATTCGTCCAAAATTCGATCGAAATTCTCTCCCTTCATCTGAGAGATGACTCTACCCTCCAAACCTCGTGGCTCTCTCTCGAGACCTTCATCTGCTTCTTTCGCTCGCATGCCCCCTAGCATATGCTCTTGTTGCTCCCTCTCGCATCTACTTGCATCCCGCTCCCTCTAGTAGACTATTTTTGGAAGAATAGATCATCATTTGTCCTCTTCCCTCCTGTTTGCTTCTCCCTCCTCCAAAACCTCTTCCTTTCGCTCCTTCGATGTCAAGATTTGGGAGGAGCTCCACCTCAATAGCCTCACCTCTCCTTCATCTGGAATGGGATCTGTGGGATAATGCCGTGTCGTCCACATCGGTAATCTTTCGAACATGTGCGCCAGTGATGATAAGCGGCATCGACTCAGGATTCATTAGGCCTTGGGAGGCGTCGAAATTGTGATTTACATAGGAAGGATAAAACGTCTTGTGGGTTCTTGTGTTGGTCCATCACATCTCTCTTCATCACATCTCTCTTCAGCTCAACAGACAGACAACCCTTTGAATTCACATCCATTGGAACAGGTACCGGCACCTTTGTGCCAAAGCATGTTGGGATTTTGTTTCGTAAAAAACTTGTCACATATACAAAAGCATCAAGGGAAGCCACCGGCTATTGTGATTTTGTTAAGAAGCCCTCCACGATCCTTGTGATTTTGTCAAAAAGCTCTCCACGGTCACTCCACAGATGGCAAGCTTCAAAAATTCTATACAACTCCAAAATCTGGGATGCGATCAAGATCCAAAAGGAGGGCAATGAAAGGATGAGTAGGTAGATTGATACGAGATAGGAAATCGAAGGAGGAGGATACGAAAGGGAAACAAACCTGACCTTTGCAGGTGTTCCTTGGGCAGGGAGAGGTTCAAACTTCACAGGCAATCTGCAAGGAGTGCCAGGAACTTCGCCAATTTGTCCGCTTGCACTGTTAGTCCATCTCCATTGTTGCTTAGCCCTGCTGAAGAACGCTGCAAAGGTCATCTCGCTAGGGATCCATC
Organism: Dipteris shenzhenensis; assembly: GCF_047967505.1. Lineage (NCBI taxonomy): Eukaryota > Viridiplantae > Streptophyta > Polypodiopsida > Gleicheniales > Dipteridaceae > Dipteris > Dipteris shenzhenensis. The sequence continues at coordinate 2,449,802 of NC_141613.1, forward strand.
CTCAGTCTCCTCCTTGCTCGAGCCTCACACACTAAGGTATCTAATCGACTCAACAACAAGAAGGTCCTTTAGTCAACAGCTGGGTTCATCAGATATTGCAGGCGCAACAAGCACAGGTATCTAATTCTTTACCATGGAGTGACAATCCTTTACGACATATTGCTATAAGAATCCTCATCGACTCCATCCACACCATCATGTCCAAATTGAAGGAGCCTATTCTAGAAGTAGGGATGCTTGAAGATAGGGCACACAAATCTCTTCTTTTTTTTTGCAAGAACACACAAATTTGTTCTTGAAGCAGGTATGCTTGAAATAGGAAGGAAATCCTATTCTAGAAGCAGGTATGCTTGAAGATAGGGCATGCATATATGTTCTTAAAGCAGGTACGCTTGTAATAGACCAAATAGATGACTTAGTGAGGTAACTAATGAGCGTTCTGCCCACATAATGGGACCTTAGTGAGCTAACTAATGACTTAGTGAGGTGACAAAGTGTTTGTTAGTAGGCACATGGATCATGTAATAGACCAAATAGATGACTAGTGGGCTAATAAGGTCCCATTATGTTGGCAGAATGTTCATAGAACCTTCACAAAAATTCATGGATTTTGGGGTAAAGCTCAAACTGGCTCCTGTCAAGGGAGTTTTGGAGGGGAAGAGGGTGGTAGTGGTGGATGACTCTATAGTGAGAGGTTGGATCTTGCTACTATGGGGTTGACACTCCAAGCAGTGAGGAGCTCATTTCCAATAGATTGAGCATAGAAGATACAAGAAATTTTATTGGTGCTGATTCTCTAGCCTTCTTACCACTTGAGAATCTGAGGCACGTGCTTGGGGATGAGGCACCCACATTCTGTGATGCATGCTTTTCAAGTGTTTACCTAGTCCCTCCTAACCCAGTACATAATAAAGAAGTGGAGGCAGTCTTGAGTCATTTACAGGCTTCGAATCTAGAGCCCGCAGGCATATAAGGTGCAGGCTAGCATGCAGTAGGGATGCCTTGAAGTTTGAGACCTGGTAGCTATGTTGATTGGAGAAATCATAGTTCACAAGGCAAAACATTTCCTCATTAGGAGATGAATGTGTGCCTGACTCAAGGATCATGTAATAGACAAAGTGTTTGTTAGTAGACCAAATAGATGACTTAGTGAGCTGACTAAGCAATGTAAGTTGCCCTTGCCATATTCAAGGACATGTAAATTTCACCCTGTGATCTTGTGGCCTTACTGCGCTATTTTCTTTGTATGTTTTAGTGATAGGTTTATTTTTTTTATATTGAAAATGTGCTTGAACAAAGAGATGTATATTATCTCTTCATTGACATTCCCGTGCAATGGTGACCTTCAAATCATGGTTGAGCAGGGTAGAGGTACTCATATTGTTAATGTTTGCTCTGATGATTACTTTAAAATAAGCATTCTTGTGAATCAAAGCTTCTTGTTTTTTTAAATCAATTTGCATTGGTTTTATTTGCAGTAGGATCTCTCGAGAATGGAAGAGTCAACGAATCCTACAATTAGAGCTCCCTACCAAAGCATTCCGGGTATGAGTTCATATGAGCAACAAAGGCCACAATTTGTTCAACAACAGCTTACAAGGAGGATGAGAGGACCAACCGCAACACCTACACCATTTCGACATGGGAGGAGCTCTCATAAAGGCTGAGGCTGTAGTTTCTGACATTCTCAAACACACCAGAACCATGAGGGAGTTCATTAAGGCTCACTCCTCCCTTATGCTACAGATCAAGGAGATGAGTGAGGCTGATCGGTTGTACTACTTCATCAAAAGGCTGAGGCCTTGGGCACATGACGAGCTCATGAGGGAGCATGTCAAGACAGTGGCTGAAGCTTATGAGGTGGTTGACCACCTTACCGATTGGCAAGAGAAGAATCACGGTGGTGAGAGACAAGCTCAAGCCAAGACCAAGCCAAGTGGACAAGGGATCCCTCCATTCAGGAAGAAGAAATTCAAGACGTTTGGCTCCAAGAACAAGAAGAAATACCGACTGATGGGGGAGGTTTCAGTTGAGTAGGCCAAGCCAAAGTTTATTACAGCTCAGAAAGGTAAAGGCAAAGTGAACACTACTCAGCCCAAGAGCAGTGTAGGATCGGTGAAGGCTTCATCAAGTCTTTCAGCCCCAAAAGGAAGCGGTTGCTATATTTGCATGGGGGCACACTTTGCTAGGGACTGCCCTATGAGATAGTCACTTCAGACCATCCAGGAAATGAGCAGCCCACTCAGACCATGACACCCCTTTAGCTTCTAGGAGCAATGAGTGAAGACAAGGTAGCCTCAGATTTACTATTTATTACTGCAACAGTAAATGGACACCTAGTACGGGCTATGGTGGATAGTGGTGCCAGCCACAACTTCATCACTTCCAAGAAGGCAAAGGAGATTGGACTGAAATCAGAGATCAGCAAGGGTAAAGTCATGAAAACAGTAAATACCCCAGGCCAAGCAGTGGCAAAGGTGGCCAAAGGGGTAAGTGTTCAAGTGGGAGGCTGATCCAACAGATCAGAGTTTTCAGTAGTGGAGATGGATGACTTTGAGCTCGTGTTTGGGCAAACATGGCTGAGAGCAAACAAAGTACTCATCAATAGCCATGATAAGCAGCTAGTTTTCTGCAAAGATGGAGGTTGGGAGGTAGTGAAAGCTTCAAGGCAAAAGGGAGGTCCTTTACCCCAACTCCTCTCAGCCATGCAGTTAAAGAAAGCAGTAAGAAAGGGAAATCAAGCCTACCTAGTGGTAATCAAGGAGCATGAGGAGGACTCTGTTTCAGCCAAGAGACATGCACCACATGAGGTTCACGTCTTGCTGACAGAATATGCATATATCCTACTCGAGAAGCTTCCAAGGGAGCTTCGTTCAAAGTGGGAGATTGATCATAGGATAGAGATATACCCCATTTCAGATCCTCCAGCCAAGGCACCCTACCGTTTGTCTCAAGATGAGAACAAGGAGCTGAAGGTTCAGTTGCAAGAGTTGCTTGAGGCAGGATTTATCCAGCCCTCAAAGTCTCCATACGGAGCTCCCGTTCTCTTTATCAAAAAGAAGGAAGGAGACCTACGTCTTTGTGTGGACTACCGGGCCCTCAACAAGGTTACTGTTAAGAATCGGTATCCTATTCCCAACATGAGAGAGTTATTTGATTCTCTAGTGCATGCACGGTACTTCACGAAGATAGATCTAAGGTCCGGGTATCATCAAATCAGAATTTTTGAGGCTGATGTGGAAAAGACAACCATGAGGACCAAGTATGGCTCATATGATTGGAAGGTGTTGACTTTTGGGTTAACCAATGCCCCGGCAACCTTTTCAACACTCATGAATGGTATTTTTTGTGATCTACTAGATGAGTGTGTAGTCGTTTATCTAGATGATGTCCTCATCTATTCCAAGACTTTAAAGGAGCACATCAAGCAGTTGAGGGAGGTGTTTGACAGGTTGAGAGCAAACCGATTGTTCTTGAAGGAGAGCAAGTGTGATTTTGCAAAAGAAACTGTCCATTTTTTGGGTTTCAAAGTGAGCCAAGGAAAGCTCATGATGGATGAGAGCAAGGTGAAAGCTATAGTGGAATGGCCTACTCTTATGGTATTCCAAAAATGGACTTGACAATCACAAATCATGTTAAATATAACACAAAATCAAGAGATTGGGATAAGAAAAAAGTCACACGAAATAGCCAACATTTAAAACTAATAATAACAAAATATACCTCTTTTTTCTCTTTAAAATCCAACAAGACAAGAATAACTAGTATTTATAAAGTATACAAAGCATGAATTCTTCAAGGGTGATGAATATCTTTAAATACATTGTAAAGAAAGTTCTCAAAGTCGAGTTCGAATAGTCCAAAAAGCTAATTATAGCCTTTCCTTTTACAACTTGACTTCCATAGTGCTAATGCTTTGTTATATGGAAAGCTACTAACATCATACGAATAAGAGTACAGTCTCAAGCTAAGATCTAAGTTCTCACCCAGCTTATTGCGAAGCTTATTCTTCAAGTAACCTAGAGTAATGAAACATCTTTCATCCTCAACTGAGCCAAGAATAAATGTTTGACATAAATTTGCAGGCTTGAAGTACTCAGAAATGTTATCTTGTAGGAGTGTGCTATGGGAGAGCTCATTCCAAAGCCAAACCATAGAACCTTGCATTTGCACATTTTCCATTGAATTGCTTTGCTGGTGCATGACTTATCCAAAAAGGAAAGATTACGAATAAAGCTTCATCCTTTTGAAGGTCTTTCTACAATCCTCAGAATTGTCTTGTGCCATTCCCCAAGTAATGATTCCAACTCAACATACACCATTTGGAGTAAAATCAAGCAAGATGTTGCCAAGATGCAAGTCTGTATGGAATTATTGGGCCTTATGCAAGCGTGCTACTCTAGCTAGAAGAGCATGGATTAAATGGTGCACATTGGCACAAAAGAAGTTAATTCTCTACACCACATCTCTAAAGCCTTTGATTGCATCCATTGCCCCTGCTTCTCATTTATGAGCACCAGTAGTACCCATGTATTGATTGCAAGCATACCACATGTTGTAAGAAACTAGGAGATTCTTTGAGATGGACTCAATAGACACTTCCATATGTTCCTTATCCAATCCTTTCACCTAGAAAGATCTCTTGATATGTCGTGTATGTCACAATTTCTTATGTGACTAGCTCGTTGTTGTAGCTTTTGTATTTCACCTCCAAGCACCTTTTCTTTCAAGACCACTATGCCCACTTCCTCACCTTGCTCACCTCACTCCTCTGCCATGCCAAACTTTAAGGTTGACTTCTTCTCCCAATTCTCAATTCTAAGGGTTCTTCTTATCAGATTGTAGGACCTTTTATGTACAGCCCACAATGCAGCCCATGTTTCTATTTGCAATGCACTGACATCATTGACAAATCCTTGTCTTGTAGAACATGTTTGCTTGAACCGTGTGTGGACATTACCAATTTGGGATTCAACCTAAAGCAATGCATCAGAATCCCAATTTGACAATGCTAGCAACCTCATGGGTCTGAGCATATTATTCTAGCATCCCCTTCGTGTCTTGTATAACCTTGGTCTTAAAATCACTCAAATTGTCAATGCTCTCTATTATGATCTCCATCTGTCTCTCGTGCAAGCTATTATTTGCTCTAGCATTTGCTCTTGAAGTACTTGGTTGACTTGGTTGCATTGTTTCAATGTTAATGAATGTTTATGCTTAGAGCCAATAGAACCTTCCATCTCGAAGAATAAACTGTGTAGAATTTTAAAATCAAAAATAATTTTTGCATATACAAAATCCGTGTGTTGATAGCATTAGCACATGATACAATGTATAGAACATGATACAATGTGTAAATAAAACTTATGGAATACAACAAATAGTACATGATATAAAATGTATGTAGAAAAAAATGGACTTAGCATTTAGTTGTTAGCTTTATTTCAATGCAATGCATATGAAAGGAGTTGTGACTATGTGAATGCATAGAGTGGACTTTAAATATAACTCAACTTAATTTTCAACTTTATTTCAACATAATGCATATGAGGGGGGGATTGTGACTATGTGAATGCATAGAGTTTAAATCAAATAGACATGCTTCTTATGTAGAAATAAAAAAGGCAGTTACCTCTCTCCTCAAAAGAGTCCAAGAACTTGACCTTAGAAGTGGTCCCATCTAGTCCCATTGCCTTGTGGGCGTAGTGGGCATAGGGGCCAAGAACCAATCCCTTGGCCAAGCACTGGGTGGGGCTTAAGAGAAGGGATAGAGATCTATCATCACTACTACGATGTGGCATATTTGAACCTCATGTGGATGGTTATGGAAAAGTCTATCTCTCTAGAGGCTAGGAACTTGACCTTAGAAGTAATCCCATCTAGTCCCATCGCCTTGTGGACGTAGGGACCAGGAACTAATCCCTTGGCCAAGCACTCGGTGGGGATTAAGAAAAGGGATAGAGATCTATCTTCACTACTACCATGTGACACATTTTAATCTCATATGAATGGTTATGAGAAAGTCTATCTCTATAGCACTTAGTTTTCAAATTTATTTCAACTTTAGTTCAATGCAGTGAAATTACAACTCATACATCTAAATCATACTAAAAAGCATTTTTAAGTAAACAACATATGCAACCATTTCATATCCAAGCTACAATGACACCGAAAGTCGAATAAATGACCAAGTGTCAAAACCTGGATAATAACAATTAACAACGATATAATACAACACCTAAAGCTGAATAAACGACCAAGTGTTGAAATTTGTATTTTGTGACAAGCTATGACGACACCGTAAGCCAAATAAACAACCACATATTAAAGGCTAAATAATTATTCTATGATGTAAGGTACAACGACACCAAAAGCCAAATGACTGACCAAGTATCGAAGACTAGTTGTTTTACAGAATATGTATTTAAGAAGACAATACCACAAGTTGAATAAATGACCAAATGTTGAATCATATTACCCTTCTAAGATTGGTGAACAACACATGCAACCGAATTGTACGATCAAGTGTTGAGCTAGTTTCAACAACAAAGGAAGGAGTCTTTATAGCGACATCAAAGGTCAAGTATTACGACCAAGTGTCAAAATGTAGACTTACTTATCAAACTGCCCCTACAGTCGAGTGGTACGACCTAGTGCAAAGAGATAAGCACTATACAAATTCATGGCCCAAAAGACAACTCAAATAGTACACGACAAATCAAGCGAATGTATTGTGCCGAAAGGCCAAATACAACACTATGTCGAAACTGAATAGTCATATGATCAATTTTAAGAAAAACGTGACTTTATATAATCAAATGATCAAATTAAACAAATACATAAATAATTGTACCTTTATACATATAAATTTATAACCATATAATGCAATAAAATCATATATATATATAAATATATAAATAGAGATATATAAAATTATATATTTATATATTAATATAAAGATACATAAAATAGCTTTTGCACATCTTGGTTCTATGTGTGTGTATGTGAGTGCACGTGTGCCTGCACACGTGTGTGTATTTTTATTTATATAGTACTAAATATACTTTCTACAAAAAATTTTAACCATTTACAACCATGGATTACTGTAATTCAATATTTATCTAAATAAAGAGAATAACTAAGGCAATATTTATCCATGTGTGTGTGTGTGTGCGCATGCGTGCGTGCGTGCGTGTGTGTGTGTGTGTGTGTGTGTGTGTGTGTGTGAGAGAGAGAGAGAGAGAGAGAGAGAGAGAGAGATTCCCCATAACTGCCCAAAAGGAACTGAAGTTTTCTTTCTTTTTGCTTAAGTGCAAGTGTACGATTCCCAAGTAAGAAATTTTAGTAAGAGTTTTTAAGAGAGAAATTCCTCTCTTAACATATCAAACTTGTCCCACTTGCATATACTTATCAATCTAGAAAAAGAGAATCTGCTAGGAAGCTATAGTCACTAAAAAAATTAGGACATTTCTTAAGTGTAAGATTTTTGGGAATTTTATTCCATTGGCCTTCTTTTCTTTTCTTTATATCCTAGAAAAGTAAAAGAATTTAAATACTAAAAGTCTTAATTTATAGGAGTCCAAATTATCAAGGGTGCTCCAACCAAGTCAAAGGAAAAATCTATGATAAGAAGTTGACACCATAACTGCAAAAGAGAGCTAATAAGATGAAGAAGGAAAATAGATCCTATAAGACCCCATGATGGCGTGCCATTATTAGCAACTCTTGTAGGTGTTTGGGCTTGTGGAAATGGGTAGCTACTTTACCTAATCTTATTAACAATGTCATTAAACTTTTCTAATAGGAACATGCATAATAAGAAAGAAAACGAGGATAGGACCATAGATATGCATCCAAGCAAAGCTAGGGATCTCATATTAGCTCCTAGGATTCCAAGAGAAAGCTTCCACCATATAGATATTTAGCCAATATAGCAAATAAGATTCACTATGTACTGAAATCACCATTTTTTAAATACAATTTCACTATACAGATAAGATTCACTGTGTACTAAAATCACCATTTTTAAAATACAATTTCACTATGCATATTAACATAATGAATACAATTTCATTATATTTATGCAATTCTTTTAAAAATAAAATAAAATTTCACCATATGCAAAGAACTCCAACAAGAAACAAGAGAGAAAAAAATGTTTATATTCCAAAGGTAACTCAAAACAAAAACAAGATATTCTCTTCAACTCCTAGAATCCTTGTCCAATCTTCTTTACAACTTTTTGTTTCTCCAATAACCAAGAAAGTACATCTCTTATAATTTTCAAATCATACTAAATTTTTTTCACAATTGTCGCAAGTATTTAAAATAAATTTAAAAAAATAGACAAAGATGTAAAAATAAACAAGAGAGCAAGAATGCTTGTGAATGCTAGCATGAGAAGAGAGAGAGAGAGAGAGAGAGAGAGAAAGAGAGAGAGTCCAATGACCAAAAGCCATGCTAAAAGTATTACCTATGTTAGGAAATAAGAGTTCCTTTACCTCCCAGTGTATCTTAGAATAAAGAATATGCTTCTACATATCTCTTACTCTATAAAAAATAAAAAGGATCTCTTCACTAAAAGTTAGAAGAAACTCCAATAAGTTCTTATGATTAATATAAAGAGTAGGGCGGACCAACACGAGAAAAAAAGAATGAGCATTAACTGTTTTGGATGGAAATAACACGAACAATTCTAAGGTTTTAGAAGCCTTTAGAGTAAAGGTACTAAACCACCTTTTATGAAATCTATTCCAAGGTTTTCATTTCCTACAATTTGTGAACCAACATACCTCCAAATTGCAAACATTTGCAAGAAAGAAAGATACCATCGCTGAGTACCATGCATTGCCATCTTCTCATATGACATCTGCCTTGTCAAACAGCTTAGATGGATTTCTTCCCCTCTTCGCCCATCCTTGCACTATTGATCTAAGCCATTAACTTTGGAATTATCTTCGCGAGGTGCACATCTACAAGGCATGCCTTATAAAAAAGGTCGTCGATTCAATTAGTAGGGAGCTGTAAATTAGATTTGAAAGCGATTTGCAGCAAAAATGTCTCTCGATTTGCATGGCTACAATTAATTCGTGGCTCATAGACAATGGATTGATTACAATGAATTAATCAAGGACCATCTCGGCGCTACTAATTCTAGTCACGAAAGGAAAAATATTGATTTGTAATACCTTACAAATTTGAGCCTCGATTGTTGGGGAACCGTTCCTGCTTTCAAATATGGAGGTGGGTTTGTTGAAGGGCAATGGTTAAGTGCTTTGGAAGCCTTGAATACACCTGATGATCAATGCAAAATAGATTTGGCCCGAGACTAGTGATTCTGATAGCGAGATTTTGATAGCGATACATGTGCTTCATCTTCAACAAAATAATTCAAATATTTTGAGAGAGAGAGACAGAGAATGCGCTCAATGCAACCATCCTGCCCGAGATAGCACACAGAGAGAGAGAGAGAGAGAGAGAGAGAGAGAGAGAGAGAGAGAGCTGCAACAATCCTACAATACTCAGCCCCCTCCCCAGCAAGCTCCTCTCTTCTTACTGCCGACGATTTGAACTCTGCAACAAACGGATGCGATATGCGTTTGAAGTCGGTCCCTGTCGCGAGGTTAGGACCCCATTGTAGTGCAATTGCTGGAAAGTGAGCTTTCGAGGCTCTATCAAGTTGGGGCAATCCGACCGATAATGATGAAGTCTTGAAAAAAGATTCAGTGGCAGAAATCTGCATCACGGAATCCTCTTCATTGAGCAGAGAAAGATAGCGCAAAGAGACACAGGATGCACACCAACATTGGCTTTCAAATTCTTCTTCAGAGCTTTTTGCGACTGTAGCAGCCATAAATGGCCAATTCTAAGAGCCTTAGATTCCCTTGAAATCCCTCCTCGCACCAAAATAATTGGTGGAGTGCTTGGGAATCTTACGTTTCCAAATTTCACTCTGCAATTCGAGCGAATTTGCTTGAATCTGAGTTGCACATGCTACTTACTGATTGCCTTAACTTGTACAGTGCATACCTCAATGTGTCTACCATTGACGAAGCCCTCTGTAAAGTATCAGGCAACAAAAAAGTACTCAAGGATTAGAGACTTGCATTATTTCGCATATTTTTCCAGCATCGAGAGGAATAGTCTGAACATCTGATACTTTCGAAGTGGCTGCCACTTGCATTGTTCTTCTATTGTGCCTCATTTTTCTTGAATTAAGGACTCAGACAGAAGGCCAAATCTATTTTGCATTGATGTGTCCATAGAGTGACTTGGACGGATTACAACAAGATGCCATTAGAACTTCCATCTGAGTTCGCTCCGCACTCAAATTTGGAACTTCTTGAAGATTCTCCCTAAGGCTTTCCCTTGATTGGGATGCTACATGTTGTATAGCATTCTTGAATACACACAGTACCCTACACATAGGCAGCATTCTCAAAGACTGTGATCACATCTGACGAGTCCCTTGTCAAGATGTATAATCATTGCTCCAAACATCTACCTTAAGGAACTTCAAGATGAATGTAGACCATTTTTCTACGAATTCAAACATTTAGCATAAGAGAAAGCACGGACGCACACTACCACAAACCTGATACAACAGACAGCCATGCACCAAGGCCTGGCTGATTAACAAATCCATTAATCCTCCTTGTGAATTGCAATATGCCAGAAACACACGTTGCTTTTCCCTTTGAGGAACTTGCTAGCATAGTCACAATTCATTTGTCCCGAATGTTAGCTTGAAACTCGTGTTGCAGGTCCGTCGATTCTTTAGTAGTCCGTTGATTGTCTGATGCTCAAACGTAAGCTTTAATTTCAGGGCATGGTAGCAATAGACATCTTGAGGTAAGGGAGATCGATGGGCACGGCAGCATCTAACGAAGACCTTTCACCTAGGTTAGATGGATGAGTGATCAGAAGTCGGGCTACGAGTACTGAGTACTGCTCAAGAAATTGCTAGATGGGTGAGAAACGTTGAGATTTGGGGGAAATAGCCATTTGGAATCCTTTTTTTCCCCGAATATAAATTTCCCCCCTTTCCCTTCCCAATCTTAAATTGTCGCAAAAGATTTATTAACCTATGGTGTAAATCTCACCATTTCAAGTATACATCACAAGAGTCAAATTTTCATTTTCCCCCCCACTGAAAAGGCAGTATTGTATAAGGGGGTTGGTCAAGCCCAAAAAGAAAAGACCAGTTACAAAACTAAATGAGAAAAATAGGCCACAAGCCCTTCTAAAGAAAGGGCATCACATGCTAGCCAGGCTAGAGCTTTAGCCATGAGCTAACTAGAATGAGGTTCCTGCTAACCACTAGATCTTTCAAAGTTAACACCTATCCCAGATCCTTTAGGATCCCTTTGACTTGCTTCAAAATTGCAACCAAACATTCCAAATGCAAGACTATTCCTGAACTCCCACACGGCAATGAGAATAGGAGCAAGCGACGATGGAACTTCCCCTAAGAGCACTAGCCTCCACTTCGATTTGTACGAATCTGCAATAACTTGTTGAACCTTCCTTGGTCTTCCTCGACCAAGGTTCATTAGTTTTCTTGGTCTTCCACATTGATTTTTCATTACAGACACACATTCATTCAAAGTTGAATCAATGGGATGTTGCATACAATCACTTTCCAAAGCACTTATGGGCAAAACTTTGGCGAATTTTCATGGACTTTATTTCTAATTTTATAATATTAAAGGCTAAACCTGGCTCTTTTTTAAAATTTAGTTTCAAATTATGGTGAATATACTGAGCTTTTATTTTTATAAAAGCATATAAACTTTCACAAGCCATATAAAACTTTCACTTATTAACGAAACTAACACGAAAAAATCATCCCTGAACCTTTCTATAACATAAAATCCATACCAAGAATGGGTTTTTGGGGAGGGACAAAACAATATAAGAGTTTAAGGCTAAGTGGTCATGGAAACCACAAAAGTATCCAAACTATTGTAAACCATCCACAAAGGTACTCAAACCATTGTAAATCATCCAATTGTGTGATTCACGGTCATACAAAATGATAATTAAAAAAAGTAAATCCATCAAGCCAAATCCAACTCAATGCAAAACAATAAATGTATCTTTTTTCATATTCAATAGGACTACAATGTATCTTTTATGTGTGTGTGTGTGTGTGTGTGTGTGAGTGGTCTCATAATATGTGTAATGAGAAAGTTTCTACGGCCAATTCAAAGCATCATGTTTTACATCTTTGTGCAATCAATCTATTAACATTTGTGTGTGATTAAAATATACCAACCACAACGCCTATATTCTAATTATACTAGATAAGAAATTTGAGCTAGAGAACACATACAACCATTTTATATGCAAGCTACAATGATAGATAATGTCTAATAACAAGTAAATGTCGAAGCCTCAATGATCACATTTAACAATGCAAAGCATGACACCCAAAGTTGACTAAGCAACCAAGTGTCAAAGCCTAGACTACCATATTTTATAACAACCTACAACGACACCAAAAGCCAAATAAATGACCATGTGTCGAAATCTCAATAATTATTTCATTAATTAAGATACGACAACACTAAAGGCCAAATAAATGACCGTGTTGAAGCATAATTATTTTAAAAGTTATTTACCCAAGGACAACATCTAAAGTCGAATAAACAACAAAGTGTCAAAATGCGAACTTACTTATCTAACCGCATCTATAATCAAATAGTATGATCCAATGTAGAGAGAGAAGCACCATACAAATGCATGGCCCAAAAAATGACTCAATATTATATGACAAACCAAGCCATTGACGTATAATGCCAAAGGTCAAATACGACACGACGTTGCGATTCAATAGTTAAAAAATGAGACTACATCAAGTGTAGTAACCAAAGGAAAAAACAAAAAAGAAACATTATTAATTGATTGATAACAATAATTTAACGTGAAACATTGTGGGAGGTTGAGAAAAGAAAGCAAAGGTATCATATATTCACCTCGATTATACTTTTGATTCTGGGCTGCTAAACAATCACCTCCCAATCAACAAGCTGATAGAAAGTCTCTCCTCAATGGCTTGCACAAATACAACAAATATCAATCGAGAGAAATCTTGTTAATAGAAAGCAAGTTCTCTTTCAATAGATTCATAAATTCCATTCTCATGATACCACTTGGATTACTTGCCATTTGTGGTTGTGGAAAGTTATATTAGCATATAACAACATAAAGCTAGATGTTAAAGACCATAACCCAAATCTTACAATAGCCCAATGCCAATAATATTTCAATGCTAGACCCAAGCAACAAGATGAGCATCCAAGGCAAGCAGTACAAAAATGAAAGAGAAACAATGAATGAAACAAAGAGCATGAAAGAAAGTATAAGTAGAGAATGAAGCAAAGCCCACCAGTGCTAAACAACCAAGTGACAATAGGCAATAAAAAAGAGGAATTAAATAAGAGAGCAAAAGTGTTGTAAGTGGCAATTCCTCTCATGATGCTTTGAATCTTCCCCACTCTTTGAAAATGCAAGGGAGGACATTTTCCACAATTCTTCCCCCTTCCAAGCTGGAAAATAAACCAAAAACATTTGCCTTTGTCGCATGCACTAGAATATGCAATTCTCAAGACCCACTACCATCATCTTCTCAAAGATTTGAAAATCTAAGAGAACCCCCTTTTCACCTCATTTCCTCTTCTTGATTAACTTCTCTAGACTCTGCATTTTTTGATGACTTAGGCTAGATCCTAAACAATCACCATACTCTTTTGCCAGGTCCATCATGGACACAGTGCCAGGTCCATCACCGGAAGAGTGCTAGGGAATTAGTTTTGGACCATAACAAAACAATAATAAAGCTGAAGTAGCGGCAAGAAAGGAAAGCAAGTTAAATTATACACGATTGCATTTCTATGCAATTGCATGTTCTGCCTTTCTTCAAAGACCAGTACGTGTTGCTTGTGTAGAAGATCCCCGTGACAACTCTTCATGGCTCAAATCATAGTACTGGGCACCTTGGAGCCTAAATAGTACACCACATTCCGTGTTTTGGCTGGCACATCCAAAGAGTTCACTCTTCATGTCAAAATTCTCAAAGGTATCCCAAATGCATAGGGTCTTCTCTGTCAACGACCCACGAATTCCAAGTAGCAGCAACAGTAGTGAAGATGTAGATGCAGCTGAGTGGGTGCTCACACCTTCTAAGTTTTGCACCTCTTCTTGTTGAGAGCGTTGTAATCCCTCTGCAGACGGATGCAAGCACGTACAAGCGTTACGCTTAACACAACCTCTGCCTCCAAAGCAAGTGCTGGAGCTGCGAAGGGGAGAGAGGCCTTTCCGTTTGACAAGCAGGGCATTGTTGCAAGTGCTGGAGCTGCGAAGGAGAGAAAGGCCTTTTCGTTTGAGAAGCAGGGCATGGCTACAAGTTTCTGTCCCCCTGCGTTGCTCTAGCTCTACAGAACTTGCTTTGCATGATGATTCACGTAGCTTACACTCAACAAAAGGGAGAAATTTCTGATATGAGATCTAGAATTTACATCAGGCAAAGGAGCTAGCGTTAGAAGATGCTTACGTAGATCATATCCCCAAAACAAGATATCCTTGACGTAGCAGCCTTGTTGTGGAGAAACCAAGTCGTAGATACATTGGTCTGCAAGAAAAAACATTCGATACATAGTTCATTGGGGAGAAAGCATTAGAAACATAGCTATAGATAAGATGCTCTTGAGGATACTGAAAGAGCGGCTCTTGGCTTTTCAAAGCTATGCATAAGGCCTGCAAGGATAGCTAGATTCTAGATAGGAGCTCGTGTTGAAAGAGAAGGAGGTCACACGAGGGGGAAGAGGGAGAGGGGTGTGTTGATTTCGGAAGAGGGTATCATGGAGGCTGGGAGAGAAAGAGATGGTTCGGAAGAGGGAGGCTAAGGTGAGTTGGAGAGGAGGGGGCATCAGAGGATAATTCTTTTCCAAGGAAATTTCAAATGCAATATTAAATTTGTGCAAGACTAAGTGGTGATATCAAACATGCCACTAGCTTAGCCAAAAATCCATCACAGGGATGTTTGAATTAGAAACCTTCCTTGTGGCCCACCAAGCCCGAGCATACCTTTGCTGTGTGGTTGCATCCTCCTCTATCGATGCACACCTCCACAATCAGCACAGGTGTTTGTGCTCGTCTTGGAAGCTCTTATGCATGTATTGGGAGGCGTGGATCTGTAGGCTTTGCTCCCAATGGAAAAGGTAGCACCTTTCCCGGCCATGCATCACATTTTCTGGTCCATTATTGAAGACTGTTCATACTACCCTCCAGTTCGCGCTAGCCTCATCTGCCGCGAAGTCTTTAAAGTCTGCAGTGGGGTGCCCACACTTCTCTATGATATCATTTAGCTTTGACCAAAAAATGATCTGAGCCTCAGTGTCCTCCTCTTTCATCTTGCACATGGTAGTAGTCATCAACTCATGGACGCTGCATCAAACAACTAAAGTTAGGCATAAGCATCATCCTTTTGGTGCTGGAGGGAATGTAGGAATACTAGCATTTGCCTTATCTTAGATCATATATGTGGTAGCCATTGTTGTCCACCCACATACACACCCTACATGGTCAAAATATATCCAGCTATTTTATAGATCTCCACCACCAGTGCCGCGCATGCGGTTCACTAGATCCACCCATGAAGTAGGCCATGTTGTCGACATCTTGAAGATAAAGCATCTGCTTTCATCATTGACCACTTGACCAAGGAAGAGGCTCCCATGGAAAATACTGTAAGCACATCTTTGCTTCAGCTTCAAGAGCCTGGACTCCATGCCTTCATCACTTTCAGCATGAGCACCATGTACCATATCCTTGAACGTGAGCTAGGTTGTCCATTCTCGACTACACATTATGTTGCTTCTAAGAATGCAAAGAAAACACATTTGCATGTAGTTGCCATTGGGTTGGCCCTGTATGGTTTACCTGTGCCTTTGGACAAGAGGCTCCAACTCCTCGAGCATTGCCATCAACTGATTATTCGTAAGGGAGATGCCCGAGTCACGGATGAGGGCACTTGAGACTTTTTTTTTACGACTACCATTTGTAGGTGTTTGGGACCTGCTACACTAAAGTCCTTCACCATCTCTTCGACCGTGCACCTAAGGTCTTTTATGTGGGCTCTACGAATACCTTCTTGCACCTCGTGATTATGCATGCCCATGTGGAAAAAGAGTCTCATCATTTCGGGCCCTAGTACGCCACACATTCCCATTGCTTCAAAAGAATGGGGGACCTTTTGCAAAAGAAACAGGCCAAGGTTCCCAAGCCAGTAGCAGACATTCCAACAGGAATGTTGTTGTTCATTTTTCCTACACCAGATGAGAGAAGATTATAACATGCAATCAAAGAGACATAGTCAACATTCTCTAACTCAATTTCTTGGCAATGGGTGTGCTATGGACCGACCTATCCATGCAGTGCAATTTGACAATCCATTAATTGACCTGTCAGATTAAAGGGGGTTTGTATACTCTAGTTCCCCCACACACCTACTGTGACGAAGTTTGCTAGGAAAGAGAGAGAGAGAGAGAGAGAGAGAGAGAGAGAGAGAGAGCTAGGGTATGGAGGAGGAGTTGAGAGAGAACAAGAGCTTGAGAGAGATGTGGGGGGGCAGGGGGTAGGGGGGGTGGGGTAGGGGGTCTTTATATAGTTGATGTCTGACAAATAGCATTCAATGAGTATTTAATGCAAGAATAGGTGTAAGGGTGAAGATGCCATTTTTTTAAATTTGTTTGTCGTCAAATATTTAAAAAAGCAACTATACCACCCACCTCCACCCCAAAACCAAAAAAAGCTTTTAAAAACCCCCAAAAAATGAGCATCGTAGCTCTTGGCATAGCAATCACAATTATGGAACAATTAGAAAGTGTAGGTGATCGTGTGAAAGGCAAGTAAGCTTGGAGAAAAACATGAAAACTAGTAAAAATTATATAGAATTTTTGCTAAATAGTAAAACATCCATAACTTTTGCGTACCAATTCCGATTTCCAAACTTTTTGAAGGAAAATCAATAGCATAACTAGATCTATGCACGAATTTCATGAAAGTGATGTCTACCAAATTGGGAGTGGAAGGCCCTCAAAAAGGGCCATCTTTGTTAGGGGGTAAACAATTGTGCAAATTTTTTCCTTTTTTGACTTTTTCAATTTATTTTTAATGAAAATAACAAAAAAGGGCAAAGTTGGTGCCTGTGGGCACCAACTTTGCCCTTTTTTTGTTATTTTTATTTAAAAATTATAAAAATTTTAAAAAAGTTTAGCTTTTTAAAAAAGCAAAAAAAATCTCCAAAAAAAGGGTGAAGTTGGCACCCTCCTCTGTGTGCCAACTTCACGCTTTCTTTGGAGATTGTTTTAAAAATTATTTTAAAAAGTGAAATTTTAAAATAGAAAACAAGCTTTTCAAAAAATAAAAAAAACATGCTTTTGGGAAAAGCTACCCCCCCCCCCTTCATGATACTCACTTTGTGAGTGAGCTATCAAGGTACCCTCCCCCCCCCCCCCTCTCTCTCTCTCTCTCTCTCTCTCTCCGTGCCTCAAAAAGGCCTCTTTCTTTTCCCCCCTATCTTTCTCTTTTTTGTCTTGTAATGAGGGTTTTTGTGCCATGAATGTAGGTCTTGCAAACCCTAACTTTGTACCATATCCTCAATCCACATCCTAGCAAGAATGGCATCACCCATATTCAAGTGTTATGACATCGTCATCTTGTATGATGACAAATACGATCCCGTGGCTCAGGCGTGCATCTGTCAGACACATGAGTCGAAAGGCATTCGATTCGGCAACGTCGGTGTCATCATTTCGTGCATGTATGATAAGGCCCCACTAAAAGGAATCAACAAGGATGGGGCTGAAGTGGACCTCAAAGAGAATGCGTTACTTTTGTGGCCTGTTAAACAAGTGGTGAGCTCTTCTATCATGTCCTTCCATTGCATCATCTTAAAGTGGGCTTTGTTGGATTTTCATGAACCCATTTTACTAATTTATGTGAATAGAGACTTGATGATATAGCCCAGCCTGATGATGAGGACATGCCTCTGACAGGGGGGGGGGCAACTTCTACAAGAGAAAGACTGTGTGGTCCCCAAGGGTGCTACTTCAATGCAAGGGGGAGGTAGACAAAGAAGGACAATTCGGCTCGATCCCTTAGATGTGCAGACTCTTATCGGTGCATCATCGATGGAAGGCCTGTCCTCAGAACTCCATGGAGTGTTGGTGACATCCGTTGGGGCTATTGTCGGTGCTTCCAAGTGGGATTCCAAAGTAAAGAGGAAACTTGTGATGCGAGAGAGTTCAATTAAAGAATAGGAGGAGGAGGAAAACAAGGATAGTTCCTCTAGCGAGTGTAGCAAAAGTGCGAGCACACCATCTTCTCGGGGGCAACACGGCAAAAAGTAGAGGTCGATGTGCACCAAAGCGAGTGGCCAGAGAGGAGTCCGAGGATGATGATGAGGAGTGTTTCCTTGGAGAGATGGCATTGAGCGACTCCTGTGACAAGACAATGGTGCAGCAGTGCATCAAGGACCAGCTACAATCATTCAATGTGAGTAGTTCGGTCTTTTGAAGGTCTATAATCTCAAGGCATGGAGTGAGAACGAATGTTTGGGCTAAATAAAAAATTTCCTTTGTAGGTGGAAAAAAAATCCCTATGCCCCAGATCCCCTTGTGTCGATTGCTCCCAATGCCCACTATCCGCCAGATCACATCCCGCACCCAAGAGATGTATGAAACATTCTTCTCAAGTGGGTACTTGCCGGGTTTGGGTGTCTTCATCATGTCCATTACCACACCAAAGATGCAAAAGAGAGACGTGGACGAGGATGTGAAAAGGGAGTGGAATACGTATTGGCTCTGGAAGCACGAAGAATTTGAGGGAGAAATTAGGAACACAGAGTGGGCATTCTTGTCAAATTCCTTATTTTATATTTGGGATGGGAACCATCACCACACAAGGTGGATGACCGAGATAAGGACATGTAAATATTGTAGTCCATTGATTTGAGTGATTCAACATTAGTAGCCACGTTTCATTTGTTTTCAAATCATGATTTTTTTTTTCTTTTGAGTGCCAGCCTTTCCTAATGATGAGCATCAACATATATGCATCCAATGTCGTTTAGTTGAGGTGCCCTCGGAAGATGAAGGAGAGTTGTTGTTTGTGTTATCTAGGATGAACACGTGAGTTTGATGATTCTTGATAAACACACTGCATCTTTAGCTGCCTCGCCCTCGCTAAAGGATCGTTTAATATGTTGCTTTCGACTCTAGGCTAGCATAGAAGGGGGTTGTCACCACCACTTTTGCGGACCTCATTTGTGAGACCAAAATATTGGGTGCTGTATCAGATGTGGCAACCCACCGAAGATTGTCAACTGAGTAGAAACAGTGGCTGGACGCCCACAGGAAGAAGGCAGCTATGAAAGTGCATTGGTACAAAAACCCTCTTCCAGTCATCGCACAGGTGATGTGGAAGGTAAGGATAAATAATGGGACACTTTTCCCTTTCCTTCTCTAGTTTTTGTAATACGTTTGATGACAAAGCAACGAATGCATGAGCAAGACACGTATGACAAACACTTGCATCCAATCATGCACAGCCGTAGCGAGTTGTTGGATGCTAACTTTTGAAAAAAATGGAGTGAAGCATACTATAGTGTGAAAAACAAGCTCTTGAAGCATACGCATCGACTCCTGAAGTTGGCTAACCCTACACTAGGAGCAAGATGGTACAAGTAAGTAAATTGTGGGGATTACATGTAGAATGACAACGATTAGATGACAATCTTGTGTACCAAGTGATTGTTTATTAAAACCACTTTCGGTTTGCAGGACTGTCACCACTCTGGACTAGGGGATGAAGCCCCTAGGGGCGATCAATGAGGAGAGGTTGTATAGCCTCGCAATGTCGAGGTTGACTGAGGATGATAAAGTAAGTTCTATGGAAGCTCTGGCAAGCGACGACAAGGAGATGCATGTCATGATGGGCATTCATGAGCATATGCTTCATCACAGCCTAAACCCATGATGAATAGGCTGCTTTTCTTTTGAATCGTGTTGTCATTGCTCAATTGATGAACACTTGTTTTGGGTGCCTTTTTGCAGATGGAAGTGTGGTTTTTAGGACCTGGCTGAGACGGGAGACAATGTGGTCCAAAATGCATGAAGCTGGACTCCACATTTTATGGCGCTAGAGAAATTTCTACTCAATTGAGTGCGACAAGAATAAGTTCTTCAGACACACGCAAGAAACCAAGCGCAAACACAAGGAGTGCCTCTTCATGCATGTCCACAAAAATTTCAAGCTCGGCACTGCCTTGATAGCCCAGGAAGGCGCAAAGCTTGCAAGCTGGAGGCATGTGTATTGGTATGCTTTCATGACACACGTTTTTTTGTGAGATGTATTTTTGTTTCATAATGGAGAGACTAACCTGGCAGGCTCGTCCTTTTGGATGTGCTAGTTTTTTGTCTATAGAAGTGGTGAACCGGGCCATGAACCATTTGCCGGGCGAGAGCGAGGATTGGGCCACAATACATGATCTGGATGCATCAATGTATGAGGAGTTCCAGTTGGATCAAAAGTGGCCAAAGGAAGTGTAAAAGAAGTGCTCACTATTCTTGGATTACCTTGAAGGGGAGCACCCACAAGAGGAGAAAGAAATGTACATGACGTATAACAAACTAAGGGGGCCCAAAGAACCACAGAAGCCTGCAATGACGGTATGTACAAACTCAAGTGTCCCCCAAAAGATTTCTCTTCCAGGTTATTTTATGTACTTACAAAGGTCTCTACTCTATAGGAAAGTGAAGCAAGCAAGGCGGGGGTGCCTGCATCTACTAGAGTGGGCAAGAAAGTGGTTGAAAGAACAAGGGGGCAGAAAAAAAGATTGGGAGGCTAGATAAACCTGGTAGACTTGGACAGTTCGGCACCTAAAGGTACGAGACAAGATTGTGACAAAAAGTACGAGACAAGATTGTGACAAAAATTGAGTTGGATTAAGAGTCACATGAATGTTGTTTTTAATTTTTTTAGAGGGCATCAAATAATTGGCAATGTATTAGCTTCTATAGAAATGGAGCAATTGGCTGCACAAGTTGGAAGCACCCAAATAGGAGCTGAAGGGGGCAAAGCTCAATGCACAGATCAAGGTGAGGAGGAGCTTCGTGTGGCAGAATTCCTAGATGCAGCAAGGCAGGCACTTGATGAATTCCCAACACTGCCAGTTGGCCCTCAATCCACCAGTGCAAGTGGGGGTACAACTATGTCCAGACATCCAACCCAAACACACAAGTAGCATGCTCCTTTGTTTTTTAATTATTGTCCTAAACAGCATTCTAAAACATAATTTTCATTAGCTGCTGCAGCCACAGTTGATGTGGCCACAACTGCAGACATACAAGCATCAAGTGGACGCAAAGAGAACGAGGAGGACCTACCAAGAGAGAATGAACAATCCACTTGTAAGTAGGGTCTAGAAGCAACAAGATTCATGCAAATCAATAATCCATTGTTGAGGCACTTGTAACTGTGAGTTTCTTGAACATAGCTAGGGGCGAGGAGGTCCGAGAGAGGCATCTTGATGTTGCATGTGATTTGTCTACGTGCATGGAGACATCCACCGAGCACATTCCACCAAAATGGCGGGCTATTATATGCAATCCATTCGAGGTAGGTTGATGAGGTTGTTGCAAGTTTTCTCAGAACATGGAGACACGCTCCTTGATTGTAATTCAGGGTGTGGAGATTTGGCAGAACCCGCAGTGCAAGAGGGGCAGAGAGTCTTGTGCCTCACCACAGAGGGAAGGAAAGCACAATTTCTAAGAGGCAGAAAATGGATTCGAGTTTGACATTTGCATGAATGTTTGTTGAAATTCAACTATGTACAATTTGGTTTTTCCTTTATGCAATATTGCACTTTTGTAATCTCATCAAGCTTGTGGCTATGAACAGTTGCCCCCAGCTTTAAGGAAGCTGTGATTTTTTATTTGAATGGGATGTTGTTGCATAAGAGGCTAAATACTCAGGGTGCCTTGCCGGCCAAGGCATTAGAGACTGGGTCCTATTAAGACTTGGTGTGGGCGAGTTCCTACATGAGGTGGGGAGGCAGTTTGATGTGGCTATTTGGAGCTTGGTACAACATGACATTCTATAGAGATTGTTGGGCCTACTAAAGTCGCCAAGCCACTGGCTACACACCCTTCTTTATGTTTGAGTATAGCCAGGATAAATGTACCACACAAGCCATAGATGTAGGAAGAGGACAGAGGCATGCAAAGCCCAAGTTTGGGAAGCGCTTGGCTGACATCGATTGGCAACACTTAGACCCTTTGGCAACGTTGTTTGTGGATGACAATGCAAAGAGGATGGATCAAAATCTGCAAACACATACATTGTCCCACCCACTTTTATGGGGGATTGCATGGATACAATTCTCCACTCAAGTCTCTTGTCCTATCTACACTGATTGGCAAACCATGCTGGGACAATTGAGGATTTTGTGTCCAAAAACCCCTTCCATGTGTCGCCCATGGAAGAATAAACAAAATTGTAATGTTGCTTTCAAATGTTAGTAAAATTATTATTGTTTGAGACTCGAAGTACTAAATTTTTGGTTTAAAAGCAAGTAGCATGGACTTATGTCCAATGCTTGCACGTGATTTCTTCGTCTACATTCGTGAAATATATATATATATATAGAGAGAGAGAGAGAGAGAGAGAGAGAGAGCAAAAAATATCATGATTCAGTCTTTCGGACTGAATCCAATATTTTATTGGATGCTTAAAAATACATATTGTGGCCATATAAAAATTGAAGGGAAGAACCTTTGAAATTTGCTTTGCAGTGAGTCTTCTAGAGTCCCTTGCTTGTCTAGCAAGTTCATTATAGGCATATGCATAATGTTGAGCATCAATCGGCTCAAATTTACAATGCAGCAAGAAATTTCTCTTTGCCTCTTTCAAAAATTTCTCAGAATTTGCCTCTTCACCCTGTTCATGTGGAAAAGAGAGAAAGGTCATAGAGAGAGGGGTTATGCGCACGCACACACACACACATAGAGAGAGAGAGATGGGTTATGCAGAGAGAGAGAGAGAGAGGGAGAGGTCATAGAGACAGGGGTTATGCACACGTGCGCATGCGCACACATACACACGGGGAGAGAGAGAGAGAGAGAGAGAGAGAGAGAGAGAGAGAGAGAGGTTATGCGCACACACACCCACAGCAGGAATGCATTGATCGCAGGAACAACACAATAGGACCAAGCCTATGGTCTTTTGGCAATGATCTTTTGGACATGTATGCCAAGCATGTGCTTGAGGAGCTTCCATCATGGAATGTTCTCTCTTGGAATGCATTGACAAGGTTAAGGTGAGAAAGCACTGGATTGTTTTGAAAGCATTCAGCATGAAGGCATCCCTCCAAATGCAATGACCTATGCTTGCATCTCTAAAGCCTATGGTAGTTGCGAGAGAGAGCTGTTTGCAAAATATTATCATGCAAGCTTATGCTCTTTTATCCCTGGTGTGTGCTTGAGGAGCTGCCTTCACGAAATGTTGTCTCTCTTAGAATGCATTGAAAGCCTCTCTCTCTCTCTCTCTCTCTCTCTCTCTCTCTCTCTCTCTCTCTCTCTCAGCCTATTTTGATGAATGTATGCAACATGAGGGTGGCCCTTTGGATGGAGTGATCTATGGGTGTGCCTTGAAAGAGTGGGAAATGTAGAGAGAAAGAGAGAAGGAGAGAGTGATGGAAGTAGTGCGGAAAGGAGAGAGACAAAGAGTGATGGAAGCATCTACAGAGCCCGTGGCCATGCTGGTGGCTACAGCCAATGCACATTGCCATGCAAGCAACCACATTAGCTACAACATAGGCAGCCAAGTCGGCTACCACATATGTAGTCATGACAGTAAACAATCATACAGATAACACCACATTAGTGCACAACAGCCACATTAGCAACAACGTGGTAGTCGATGATTAGAGTAGCCCGACTAGCTGGGTTGGGACAGACCTGGCCAAGGGGGTGGTCCTGCTCTGGTCTATCATTTCTAGGGCCCAAGGGAGCCTATAAAAGGTAGCCGCCTTGGCCTCATTTTTCGTTCACTTCCAGGGTTGAAGAATGCAGCCAACAGTCGTATTTTGCAGTTGAGGTCAGGCTAGGATTAGAAGCAGCGAATCTGATTCATCCTTGGCACCTGTAGAACATCTTCTAGGCCTTTCATTCTGGATAGCAACAACATTAGAGTCTGCATCAAAGCAGCCCTCTTCTGCTCATCTACAGTGAGGGCTCATCCCTCCATTCAGTACTTATTCTTTTAGTTGCATTCAGCCCTATTGGGAATACATTTATGTTGGCAATGGGTAGATCACCTCCCCATTTGTAAGTCCCCAAATGAGGAGAGCATGGGGGAGGTGGACCTAGGGCCAGGACTGCCACATGGGCATCTGATTGGATGCCTTTGTGGGCAGCATGCCCAGAGAGAAAAAGAAAGATAGGCGGTTGCCCATGATGGTTTGCCATGTGTGCAGCACAAAAAATGAGCACCTAGCACCAAAGTGGACAATAGCAGGCTGCACAAAGGGAGGACTAAGAAAGACCACGATGCTGTCAGCATGGGTACATCTTGGTGCGGATGCTTGGAGTAGACTGTATAGAGGTCCACATGGACAAAAGGTGGATCTAGGGCAGGAAGGAGGCGTAGATGTGGTGCAGATCTATAAGCGTCTGGCAAACCCTTAGGGCTTGCATTGGACCAGGGTTCGCAGCAGGAAAGGCCTTGGACAGATGGCAAATAAGATGGAGCAAATAGGCGAGGGTTATGGGTAGGTGGAAGGCCTACAATAGGCCCTGTGATAGGGCAGATATGTTGGGCACCTAGGTGGCCAAGAGCAGTAGTAAAAGGGCTAGCCCTGGGGCCTTAAATAGAGCCCTATTAGGTCAGCCCAGTAGGCAGGTTGGCCAATAGGGGGGGCTGCTGGGTCATCCCATTTCCCCCTACTAGGTCGGTTGGCTTTGGGCCTTATAAAAGGGCCCCTTCTGGGGCTCATAAGGCATCACTTGGAGCAGCAATCCAAGAGCAGGAAAGAGCAACAATGAAATAGCAGGGAGCAGTAGCAATAGAACCATCCTTGGGCCTATACATAGGAGCTGAAGGAGATGTACAAGTACTTCTTGCACATCTTTAGCAAACTGATCAGTTGCCAAAATCCTATCTCCTAAATGTGCAATGGGTGTGGGAAGGACTTGGTTATAGATGATCTCAAATGGTGCCTTGCAAGTAGCAGAATGGGTAGGGTTGTTATACACAAACTCTAATAGGGGTAAATATAATTCCCATAGGGTAGGATTGTCATGGACATAACTACGTAGTAACAACTGGATTATAGCTTGGTTAACTATTTCACTTTGTCCATTAGTCGATGGGTGATATGTAGTGGAGAATTACAATTTAGTTGTCCTCGTGCCCCTCCTACTGCACTCTGACATCTAGATTGTGAAACAATCTTTGGCCTTCACATGACTTTATGTATTTCATTCAAAACTTGATCCTTGAACAGTATAAATTTTGCACCTTCAGCCTCATTGTCATCTCCTAATCCAGATTGACTAAGCAAACATTTAAACTCTGCATTGTACCTTTTGAATTCAAAATCCCACTTGTCTCTATAACTTTCCCATTGCCTCATAGGATACCCCTTTGATGCCATCTTGATGGCATCACCCACAATTCATGATGAGTGGTTAGAGTCTCAAACTTGGGTTGCATCTCTAGGCGAAAGTTTACTAAATCAATCAACTCACTAGCTGAATATCTCTTTCCCCTTTGTGGATCATTGTCTTCATGTTCAGCTCCTTCAACTTCAGATTCCTGGGGTTTATGTGCCTTTCTTTTTCTAGTATTTCATCTTTACTGACTTCCCTTTAGAAAATTGTTTGCTGTCACTAGAGGGGGTGTGTGTTTTAGTAGAGCTAGGATAGGACAAGGGATTAGCAGTAGGGCATTCCCTCCAAGATTCAATACTATCCAATTCTACGTGAAATCCCTCTTCCTCGTGATACCTAGAGAATGCTGACATCGGGGATTGCTGAAGTGTAGCTTGTGGAAATGCATGCTGTGAGAAATTTCTAGTAGGATGAGGTCCATATATTCCCACTGATTGTTGATAAGGGGTGTTCATCCTATCAAAAGGTTGCTGTGAGAAATTTATAGTAGGACCATAGCTTTGCATCATCCACCAAGTAGGTTGAGGCATGCAGTACTTGCTCTTGGGGCTTGACTATCTTGGCAAGGGCAAGGTATTGTTGCATGTCGTAGATGAAGTTCTCCAATACCTTTACCTCTCATGCGCCCTTGTAGGGTTCGTGTGGGGTTAAAGGTCACTGTGCCTTAACCCCAGTTATGTACAATACTCAAACACATATATAAATGAATGAAAAAGAAGATTAGGGTGGTTTTGCACCCACCAAACTTGTGTGGCTCTCTGTCTCTCTCTCTCTCCTTCTTCCGTTCTTGCTTCCGTTGAGAGCACTCTCAACTGGTATCAGAGCCCGGGTGATCTAGCTGAGCGTGCGTGAATGCTTGGAAGCTCAGCAGCTCTGTGGGAGGAAGGAGAAGCTCTGTGGGAAGCTTTCTGGGTGACTTTACTTGCATCCGAGTGTGCAGAGACCTTGGAGGAACCTTTGGAAAAGTCACTTTGGCTTTGCGAAGTGGTTTTGAGAGCCTGTTAAGAGCTTTCAAAGAAAAAGTCGCTTTTTGAGCTTTTCCCTGTTCTGTTCGATGACAGAGACTCCATATTGACTTGTAGAGGCAACTATTGCTTGCTTTTGGTGTCCACATTACTTCAGGAGCCTGGAAACACCTTTATTCTTGAATCTGGGATCATTTCATTGGATTTCTGAGTCACTGTGTCAGTTCCTGCGTTTTTTGCCCGGGTGTTGGAACTCAAGTTTGGAGCAACCATTTGCAGATCTGTTAGTTCCGGTGGACTTAGGAGGTCCTAAAACTTCGATGTTGCTCATCATTCGCACTCCGGTGGAGTTTACAGATAGCTCTGTTTCAAAAAACGTTTTTCAGTCCGTGTGTTGGACCCAATGATTGAGACCACGGTTTTCAAAACCGTCTGTCCCATTGCGTTCCGGACACCCAAAAACCCCTACCTTTCAGTTCTTGCGCGATTTGGTGAAGGATTTTCAAAGTTATAAATCTCTGTGTATTGGATTTCGTCTCTCTGTTATGCATTTTTCATACTAAGGTTTTGAAACCTTAGATTTATGCCACATGACAGTGGATAAGTGTTGACTCCCATTTCTCACTCATCGGTTGGGATTTCGGAGTTCTGGCAGAAGAGAGATATTTGCAGATTTTCTTGCTGAGTCCGATTATGCAATGGCGCCCATGTTTTGAAGCATCTCAGGTTCTATTTTCAGTAGCGCTCATTACTGTGGGACTATGATTTCTTGAGCATACCTTATGCAGATCACTCTGGTTGCAGTTTGAGCAGTGTGCGCTCATTCGTGGTATGCATTGGGTTGCAATGGATGATTTATAGGCCATTTGGATGCATTGTGGTCCTTGTTGGATGTGCTGATAGGCCTAAATTGCCTTGTGGGATGCTATTTTTTATGGACGCTTTGCACATGGATGCTATTTTATGCCGAGGGACAGCTTTGAAACATTGCAGGTGATGCACTGATAGTGCTATGCTCTCTTGGATGAGACATTATTGATGCATATGCCAGTGGACAGTGTTTATGCTTGAGTCATTTGGCACTTATTGGCATTTTCTTTTGGGCCAAATAGAACCTGAGATGCTTCAAAGCATGGGCGCCATTGCATAATCGGACTCAGCAAGAAAATCTGCAGAAATCTCTCTTCTGCTAGAACTCCAAAATCATAGTATATGCACATGAGTCAGATGCTTTGAGTTTTGAGTTTTGGTGATATTTCACTCTATTGTGGCATACGCATTTGGGTGCACCTGGTATTTGGTGTGATTCTCTCTTGCAGGCACTAGCATTTAGGATTTTGCTTTATTTGCATCATGGCATCCTCTTCCATGTCTGAAAAGGAGTTTTTCAGCATTAAAAAGTTTGATGGGACAAACTTTTCTTTGTGGAAAGAACAAATAAGGGATGTGCTTATTCAAAAGAAGCAGATTAAACCCTTGGCAGGTATTGAAGCTAAGCCTGCGGATATGTCTGAGGATGATTGGAATGAGTTGGATGCATTAGCAAAGTCTACTATTAGACTTCATCTTGCAGAGTCAGTTTATTTCACAGTAGTAAATGAGCAGACTACGGAAGATTTGTGGAAGAAACTGTGTGCCACTTATGAGAAGGAAACTGCCTCTAATAAAGTTTACCTCATGAAGAGGTTGTTTGAGCTACAAATGAAGGAAGGGGTCTCCATTGCTTCTCACTTGAATGAATTCAATATTATTTTCAGCCAGCGTCAGGCTCAGAAAATGAATTTTGATGCAGAGACTAAGGCAATATTTCTCTTATGTTCATTGCCATCCTCATGGGATACCTTCCGTACAGCTGTCAGTAACTCTGCACCTGGTGGAGTACTGAAATTTGATGATGTTGTGGGTAGCTTGTTGGCCGAGGAGATTGGACGGAAGTCTATGGATGGCAACAAGTAGGATGCAGCCTTAAATGTGCAAAGGGGCAGATCACAGTTCAGGGGGAAGTCCCAAGAAAGAGGAAAGTCTCGTTGCAAATCCAGGGCACGGAACATTGAGTGTTACCATTGTGGCAAGAAGGGCCATATGAAAAAGGATTGCTACAAGATAAAAAGAGAGCAAAAGGATAAGAATAAGAAAGCAAATTGGGGTGCAAATCAAAAGGAAGAGAGTCCAAGGGAGGACAAAGGAAAAGTGAAGATCGAGGAGATCAATGCAGTCACACATGATAGTGACAATGATGTTCTCTTCATGTCTAGTTTATCTGCAGAGTTGCTTACCACTTCAGATGATGCATATTCCCAGGATTGGATTTTGGATTCTGGTGCTTCATTCCATGTTACTCCCCATAGGGAATGGTTCTCCACTTATGACAGTGGAAAGACAGGTTGTGTGCATCTTGGAAATGACTATGCATGTGACATAGTGGGAGCAGGTGACATAAAGTTTTCTTTTGCAAATGGGTCTACATTTGTTTTGAAACATGTGAGACATATGCCTAAGCTGACCAAGAGTCTTATTTCAGTGGGTCAGCTAGATGATGCTGGTTTTCACACCACTTTTGACTTTCAGAGTTAAAAAATTCAGAAGGGCTCTATGCTTTTGGCCAGGGGTGCCAAGTGTGGGACTTTGTATCCCTTACATGTATCAGGGGTATTTGATCATGTTGTTGCAATAACCGAGCAGCCAAGCAGTTCTTTGTGGCATTGCAGGTTGGGGCACATGAGCTAGAATGGAATGAAACTCTTATGTCGTTTGGGTTATGTACCGCATTTGAGTTTCTCTAATTTTGAATTTTGTGAGCATTGTCTCTATGGGAAGCAGACTAAATCATCCCATAAAAGAAGGGGAAAGAAAGAGCTTGAAATGCTTGATTTGGTGCATTCAGACGTATGTGGTCCCATGCCTACACGGTCATTAGGCGGGGCTGAATACTATGTGACATTCATTGATGATGCAACTAGGAAAGTGTGGGCTTATGCTATAGCTCGGAAGAGTGATGTGTTCCAAGTATTTCAAAAATGGCTGGCCTTGGTTGAGAATCAGTCAGGTAGAATGCTTAAATGCCTACGAACTGACAATGGTGGAGAGTATCTCTCTCATGACTTTCAGCATTTCTGTGATACACGTGGGATTAAGAGGGAGCTCACATCCCCTCGTACTCCAGAGCAAAATCCAGTTGCAGAAAAGATGAACCGTACCATTCAAGAAAGGTTGCAATGCATGCTTTCCAATGCAAGTCTTTCTGGTGGTTTTTGGGCTGAGGCAATGAAGACTGCAGTGCATGTGATCAATAGATCACCTAGTAAGAGTTTGGATGGTGGTATTCCTGAAGAGGCATGGAGTGGCAAGAAGCCCTCTTACTCTCATTTGCATATATTTGGGTGTGAGGCATATGCACATGTGCCAAAAGAGCTTCGAAAGAAGCTAGATCCTAAGTCTAGGAAATGCATCTTTCTGGGTTATGGTGAAAGTGGAGAGATGGGCTATCATCTCTGGGATCCAGAAGCAAAGAAGATCATACGCAGCCATGATGTGGTCTTCAATGAGAAGAAGATGCATAAGGCACCCATGAGGGATGTGGAAATGAGGAAATCACTTTCCAGGATGTGAATCCACCTACCTATGTTGATAGACAGCAAGCTGTCCATGCACCAAATGTGCAAGAAATGGTGCCACCAAGTACTCCCACAGGTATACAATCAAGGGTAGATGATGGATCATCTATTGGTGGAAATGATGAGCCAAATGTGGCTGATATGCAAATGGGACAGCAAGCTGAAATGCCCTTGAGAAGATCATCTAGAGTGTCTAAACCACCTGATAGGTTTGTTCCAGGGGTAGACTATGTGATGCTTACTGATTGCGGGGAGCCTTCTTGCTACAGAGAGGCTATGATGCGTGAGGATCAACGCAAGTGGGAGTATGCTATGCAATCAGAGATGAGTTCACTTATGAAGAATAAGACTTGGGACTTGGTTTCTTTGCCACATGGAAAGAAAGCATTACCAGTAAATGGGTCTACAAAATGAAAGTCACAGGTGATGATGTGCCTAGGTACAAGGCCCGTTTGGTTGCTAAAGGGTTCAAGCAAGAGAAGGGTGTGGACTTTGATGAGATATTCTCTCCGGTTGTGAAGATGACCACACTTAGATGCATCCTTGGACTAGTGGCAGTAGAGGATATGGAGCTTATGCAAATGGATGTCAAGATAGCTTTCTTGCTAGGATTTGCATGAGGAAATTTACATGGTGCAGCCGGAAGGCTTTGAAGAAAAGGGCAAAGAGCATTTAGTTTGCAAGCTGAAGAAGAGTCTCTATGGTCTTAAGCAAGCGCCTAGAGAATGGTATCAGAAGTTTGATGCTTCCATTCGGTCCCAGGGTTTTAGAAGGAGTGAAATTGATCACTGCCTCTACACTAAAAGGGCTAAGGATAATAGCCTGATAATCTTGGCACTATATGTGGATGATATGCTATTGGCTAGCAAGAACACTTATGAGCTAGATGCATTAAAGGCCAAGTTGCATGAGGCCTTTGATATGAAGGATTTGGGATTTGCAGGTCATA
Source organism: Dipteris shenzhenensis (assembly GCF_047967505.1). NCBI lineage: Eukaryota > Viridiplantae > Streptophyta > Polypodiopsida > Gleicheniales > Dipteridaceae > Dipteris > Dipteris shenzhenensis. Next base: position 2,481,063 of record NC_141613.1, read on the forward strand.
TTCTTGGTATGCGCATCACGCATGATCGGAGTAGGAAACTCCTTTGGCTTTCACAAAAAGAGTATGTTACAAAAGTATTGCAGCGTTTCAATATGGAGGGGGGGAAGGAAGTGAGTACTCCATTGCCTCCATATGTGAAACTGAGTCATACAGATAGTCCCAAATCAGATGAGGAGAGGGCCATGATGGCCAAGATTCCTTATGCATCAGCAGTTGGGAGTCTTATGTATGCTATGATAGCTACTAGACCAGACATTGCATTTGCAGTGGGAGTTGTTAGCCGGTATATGGCTAATCCAGGAAAGAGGCATTGGGAGGCAGTTAAGTGCATCATGAGTTACATGAAGGGTACCAAGGAGATGTGCATTTGCTTTGGTAAAGGAGACATGCGTGTACTTGGGTACACAGATTCAGACTATGCAGGTAGTAGGAGATCCACTTCTGGTTATGTGTTCACCTTTGCAGGTGGTGCAGTGTCGTGGATGTCTCACGCACAGAAGTGCGTTGCTTTGTCTACCACAGAGGCTGAGTATGTTGCAGCCACAGAGGGTTGCAAGGAGGCTATATGGCTTGATCAGCTAGTGGGAGATTTGGGGATTCATACAGGTGTACCGACATTGCATAGTGATTCCATGAGTGCTATTCAGCTAGCACGGAATCCGGTCTTTCATGCAAAGACCAAACACATTGAGGTCAGGTACCATTTCATTAGGGAGGTACTTGAGGACAAGCGCATAGAGCTTGTCAAGGTTCATACAGATGATAACCCTGCAGATATGTTGACGAAGAGTCTACCTAGTCAGCGGTTTGAGTATTGTCATGTATTGATGGGCATTGGATAGTATGCTCACTGGTTGTTCTCACTTAAAGGCACATTGTCCTTTAAGTGGGAGGTTGTGGGGTTAAAGGTCACTGTGCCTTAACCCCAGTTATGTACAATACTCAAACACATATATAAATGAATGAAAAAGAAGATTAGGGTGGTTCTGCACCCACCAAACTTGTGTGGCTCTCTGTCTCTCTCTCTCTCCTTCTTCCGTTCTTGCTTACGTTGAGAGCACTCTCAGTTCGAACTCCTTAAGCTTGACCCGATGCCTTTCGGATGGTCCGGTCCCATCATCCTTGATTAGCTTGCTCATCACATGAGCAAGCTCGATCTTTGCTTCTGAAAGTTGCTGCTGTAACAACCCCTGGACTCCTAGTATTACTTGGTTCACACGATTGTCCTCATTTGAGTCACCCATGACTGAGAAAATGGTTATCCAACTGGCTAGACTGTCTGTCTGAGAAAACATAGACTGTGGGAAAAACTATCAACTCACTTGACTCCCCAAAATGATCAAGCTAAAACTTTGGGTGAACTGACTCTGCTCAGCAGTTCTTTCAGTTCTGATACCACTGTCACGATGGCAAAGTTCTCTCTCTAAAAATTTTTATCTTTTCCTTTGCTCCCCAGTTTGGTCCCCTACCGGGATCCAAAGAATCGGCTTGACTAAGTTTTGGGATCAGCTACTTATTGGAATTCCACCTCACTGTTGTCCTCCACCTTCACAAAGGTTTACTGACCATCAGACGCCCAGAAGTATGGACAAGAACTCCTTCCATGAGCTACAGACTATGAAGAACCTCTCCTTCGCATAAACTTGCTGGAGCACCTTGCAGTAAAAAGATTGCCTGCCTGCTTCCTCAAGAACCTCAGGACATGGGAAGAAACATGCCCGTGAAATCAAATTCAAAAAGCCCCAACTGTGGCTAGTTGGGACTAACTAAATTTAGGCGGGGCTAAATTAGCAGAACTACCAAAATGAAATGGCAGTCCTCCAAAGATAGCAGATTGTCGAAGAAAATGAGTTATCCCGCATAGAGTATTGAACTCAGGACCTCAAGCCTCATGTGTGCAGAACCTAACATTGAGCTAGCCAAGTGCTCTAGTCTTGGTTAGTGTAGCCAAGAGTAGACACTTAATTATATAGTATCTCTCTCGGTCGCGGGCACATTCAAAAGTCCTGAGCACAGCCGCACGGACTCAAACTCAGAACCTCCTCATTCAAATGTGAAACGCCAACCACCGGGCTAGCTCTTGGTTAGTGTAACCTATGGTACCACTATCTTAGTTAGCGTGACTTTGTTGGAGAAGCAAAAGGGAGTTGGTCCCCTCGTCCTCTCGCGCTCTGCCCCTACTCTTGGGAATCGAACCCCCGACCTCTGCGCTAACACATGAAATACCTCACGACCCAGCTAACCACCGGGGCCGTGGCCTTGCTTGAGACTCCTTTCTATCCATATGCTTTAATAGCAGATTTAGGAGTCGGGGCTACGACATCCTCTCCTCCTCCATGCACATGTCAAATGCTAGAGCTGTGGCATCGCAAACCTCTGGGGGATCAAAGGGAATCTAAGGGAGCAGTTTGGTCGGTAATGGTTCATGTAATCGGCCGTGAGGAAGGTCCTCGACCTTTCCGTCGTCAACCGATGAGAACTCTGTCGAGGTCGGGTGCTTGATATACTGCAATGCTAGTAACAAGGGCCCGACCCCGTGATCATGATGGCAGGGTGGCCCTCTGGTCCTAAAGGCTCCACAAGCTGAACCTTAGAGCTCCGGTATGAAGCCTCCCAAACTCAAACGAGATGGAACTGCAGGTTCCGTCGAGGAACATCTATCGATGCAAGCCCTCAGGCGCCTCGTTCTCTGTCGTCATGGTGAGTCTGACCCTGTGCTTTTTCACCAGAGATACCCAGAGGGGTCTTTAGACCTCCACCAACGCGGGGTCAAACAGTTGAGTGGTTGGATCGCACTGCTCTCTGGATCGTCGAGGAGATCTCCTGAGCAAGAATTTCTACCCTCCCGGTGCCTTCCCTGGGCAACCAATCGAGCTGCCAAATGATGGGCTCCTTCCTCAAGCCAAGAGGGTCCTCTGGCTCTAAGGAGGGCTCTCAAAAGTTCTTGCACATCAAGAACATATCGAAGGGGAGGAGAGCAATGAATTCTCAAAACTCGAAAGCTTACATTCCATCAAGAGAGAGCGTAGGAAACTGATGCCATTTCTATTATTCCGAAAGGAAAAGGGGCCCTGTGATCAAAACGCCACAGGGTGAAGATTACAAGAGAGCATGTCTTAGATGCAGTAAAATCTCACACTCTCTCTCAGGGTCTCTTCCTGGAGCTCACAGCTCTCAGTCTCTCTTCTCCAGCTGATGTTTTCTTGTCAGGTCTGAGTGGAGACGATTCCCTTTTTGATTAAGTAAGAAAATCGAGGGAACTAGCCCTCTAGACTTCAAACGATCAGCCACTTTCATCAAAGCAACCTTTCCTCCTTTGGTCCTTTTCTCCAACAGCTATTTGTGAGGGCCAATAGATTCAAACTTGCCCATTTGAATTGAGACCCCTCAAAAGCCATGGTGGGGATCCATACATACCATGGGCTACTCCCCTTGGATGGATCACATGGTCATGTGAAAGGGCTGCTCCCCCTTGACCCAAATGGAGGGCAAGGATTTCTCCTTACAGTCAGTGTCAAAGCCGGTCCTCATAGAGCTACTCCTCTAGAGGTCTAAGAGCCTCAGCCCTTAGTCGATGCTGAGGATGGTGAATAAGAAGGGATGGACTGAGACCTTCAATCCCTTGTCATCGAGGCCACCCATTACAGGGGGTTCCCCCTGCCAGGTTGGTCTGGGGGCCTTGGAAAGTCGGGCCAAATCCCCCTTACCAAAGTCGAGTTTGAGGGGAGAGTTTGGGGCCTTATATCTCATTCACTGGAGAAGCAACTTAGGAGCAGATTGCAGCAGCAAAAGGCCAGCCAGACGGGCTACCACTAGCCTCAGGAAGAGCTTGGAAGAGGCTTCATCCTTGGTCGCCATCTTAGGCAGCAAGGTTCAGAGGATCAAGATCCATTAGGGCAGCAAAGTAACCCAACAGATTGGAGCAGTGGAACAGACACACTTGGGGCCTACTTCCAGGATGACCAAGGGAGTTTGTGTGGAAGAGCTACACACCTGGGTTGATGGAAGGGCAGTGGTCACCTCCCCAGCCCCAAGGAACGGGCCACCGTGCATCTTGTTGCAGAGTGGGGACCGTTTCATCCTGGGCCCTCTCCTTGTTGGGTCAATTGTGGAGGCGGCCACCTCCTCCATAACCTGGTGGGGGGGTGCCTCCTCACTGTCTGCTCTGCAGCTCACTCTCTGAGGTGTCGTCTAATGCTTCAAGGTTCTATTGCTTGGTTTCTTTTTATGCTCAACTCTCATCCACTTTCCCTTGGAGGGTTCTACCCAAGGGGTTTGGGCTGTTGATACTGTTGCTAACGTGAGCCCTGCTTGTCTACCTGAGGTTCATGCTGTCCGGCCTATGATTGGAATGGGCGTCTTTGTCCCCGTGGGCACTCCTTGGCCATGTGTCAATGCTCTCTACACCGAAGGCACTGGCTTGAGACCTATCCTGTGATGAAACTCGCCCCCCTTATCAGCTACCACTGATGTGGTTGTTTTTGTAATACTGTGCCGAAAACTCTACCAATGGAAGAAAGGATGGGTCTGTACTCCTTGGGGATCTTGGTAAACGAAGTGTCACTGGGAAACACGGACCATGGTGAGTCGAGTCCATGAGCTGTGATACTAGGGGAAATCACGGATCTGGTGCTGGGAAGGGGTGAGTCCTACTATCCTGCCAACTACCACCCTGTTTGTAAGGGATTGTACTGCTTGCTTACCTATTGTTTGTCTTGGAGAGAGAAAGGATAATCTTGACGACTGTGGGATTTGAAGGTGCTGCCATTTGAGCCGTTCTGGCCAAACAAGTGTTGCCTTCAAGATTGCTTACTCCCAGGTGAAGACAATTCACCCACTGCTGCATGAAAAGGATGGATGAAAAAGGGAATTGCAGACGGGAGAGAGGGAAGGAAGAAAAAGGGAAAATTTGAGTTGAAGGTGAAGGGATAGAGAAGTCCATAAAGAGCCTCGAGCACCACTAATCCCTTTCCAAAATGTCTCCAACGTTGCCCAAGGTCGGTCTTCAACCCTCGTAGCCTCTCTCTTATGAGCCGTGTTGAGTATGGCGGGGTGGAGACAAGTGACGACCTAGGTGCCACAGTGGCAGTAGAGAAGTAGTGTCGGTTGAGGGTCCAACAACAGCAATGCAGGCTGCTACCCACTGTCGGACAGGTGGCACAGGGGCTGTAGGTGGTCATGGGAGTGGAGACGAAGAGGCAGAGGAGGCGAAGAGGGGATGGAGCGGAAGGGGCAGAGGGGGGAAGAGGCGAAGGAGTCAAAGAGTAGTGGCAGTAGGGTTCAGTCCCCTAGACTGAACTGGTTAGAAAATGAATTAGCATGATAAATATTCTGCATCGTTTAGCACTTTAGCACTCAATAGGGACCTCAATGAGTCCTTTGCTTCAGCTTATAGTGGCTTGTATGAGCTACCTTTGTTTTGTACGTTTGTCCTATAGGCCTATGAGGCCTCTTGTAGATGCTAATATGTTTTTCTTTTTGTCTTTCTTTCTACAGTATCCTTGCATGACTCTTGAGTCTCAACATAGAGGTCTTATAGCCATCCTGCATTGTGATGACCGTGCTCTACAAAAAACCCATCCTCATTAGTACACCACAAAGTGTACAATGCTAGCATGGATGTGGGATGCTTGAAGCTTTTTTTTTGGGGGGGGGTAGAGATGCTTGAAGCTTTTGAGTCTTGTTCAAAAACAAGTTACATGTAACTAGAGTGTCTCCATGGGGTTGGAATTTTTTTTGTTACGTTTACTTTTTGGTTGTCAAGGAGCTTCTCAAGAATAGAAGAATCCTAGTATATTACATGATCCATGCTTTTCTGCATGATCAAAGAGATTGACCATGTAAATGCTAAACATTATTATTGAGTGATCGTAATGGTGCATTTATGCATTATTGATCTCCCAAGATTCATAGTAACTTTAGTGAACAAGGATCAATCATGCATCACTCATTGTATTCTCTTTGGAAGGCAAAAGTTGGAAAGCAAATTCTTTGTAGTCAATTTAGTAATTCATGTGTTTTGATGAGAAGTCAATTTCGTAGGAGTTCTATGTATTTGTTTGAGAAATTGACTAACAATAGAATGGAGAACTTGAGAGAGAGGCTTATTTCATATATGAAAAATAACTTGGAATTAAAAGTAGTTGACATGTTAATGTCTTTGGATCTTTATTCTGTTGAAATAATCATCATCTATGTTATTGGCCAATTCTTTAATGACGTGGGGGAGGATGATCGTCTTGTCAAAGTCTCCACTTTTATTGAAAGGATGGGCCATCTTATTTTACAAAATAATCCTTTAGATCCATTTGATGAGATTTTCCCAAAGATCTACATGGAAGAGGAGAAGGAAACGAGGGGTCTTAAGAACATTAACAAATATTCTTGTATGTGTTCCAAGACTGGTGGAAAGGATGTAGGATGGCTCATTGAGAAGGATTTGATAGAAAAGAGCATCGGGAGAATATTGTGCCAAATCTAAGCATTATATTAAGTGCACTTATGATTATAGCCTACTACCAGTCAAACTCAATTTGCACATGGTTATACCTCCCAAAGAATGGTGTGTCATAGATAAAGACATTAGTGGAAATGGGAAGGTCTTTCAAGCCATGGACGGGGGGTATTTGACTGATTTCGTGGATGCCTATTATAGACACCATATGATCAGCTCTAAGAAGTTAGATTTATTCAAATTTTGCTTGAACCTTTAATCCAATGAGTGCCTCAAGGGAATTTTTGTTTTACAAAATGTGGCTTTTGGGCACCACCTAAAGCCCACACTAATGAATTCTTTGGCTTGGTGTAACACATTCGGTAATGCTCAAGCATAGGGAGCTAACTGGTGAAAAGCTATCGCTTTTGTTTTATTAAGGAAATGGTGAACGAGCAAGCTCTTGTGATTAAAGTAGATTGAAATAATTTCAAATTTAAGCAATGTGTGAAAGGGGCTTTGTCAGGGGAAGAGGCATTTTGGCAAGTGATAAACACCCTTTAAAAAGTATATAATTGGGTGGATCTTCTCTTCAATGCAATAGCTATGTATTTGGGCACCACCTAAAGCCCACACTAATGAATTCTTTGGCTTGGTGTAACACATTCGGTAATGCTCAAGCATAGGGAGCTAACTGGTGAAAAGCTATCGCTTTTGTTTTATTAAGGAAATATTGAACGAGCAAGCTCTTGTGATTAAAGTATTCAGGGATGCACTTTAGGGAACGCTTGCTATAATTTCCTGAATGATTGAAATAATTTCAAATTTAAGCAATGTGCGAAAGGGGCTTTGTCGGGGGAAGAGGCATTTTGGCAAGTGATAAACACCCTTTAAAAAGTATATAATTGGGTGGATCTTCTCTTCAATGCAATAGCTATGTATTTGGGCACCACCTAAAGCCCACACTAATGAATTCTTTGGCTTGGTGTAACACATTCGGTAATGCTCAAGCATAGGGAGCTAACTGGTGAAAAGCTATCGCTTTTGTTTTATTAATGAAATGGTGAACGAGCAAGCTCTTGTGATTAAAGTATTCAGGGATGCACTTTAGGGGATGTTTGCTATAATTTCCTGAATGATTGAAATAATTTCAAATCTAAGCAATGTGCGAAAGGGGCTTTGTCGGGGGAAGAGGCATTTTGGCAAGTGATAAACACCCTTTAAAAAGTATATAATTGGGTGGATCTTCTCTTCAATGCAATAGCTATGTATTTGGCAAGCCATTCCAAGTTACCCTTGTTTTGTACTTTTGGCCCATAGGCCACGAGGCCTCTCATGAACATCAATATTTCTTTCTTTCTTTCTATAATATCCTTGCACGATTCTCAATGTGGAGGTCTAATAGCCATCCTGCATTGTGATGACCGTGCTCTAGAAAAAACCCATCATCATTAGTACATCACAAAGTGTACAATGCTAGCATGGATGTCAGATGCTTGAAGCTTTTGGGTCTTGTTCAAAAACAAGCTACATGTAACTTGAGTGTCTCCATAAGGCTAGAAGATTTTTTGTTACATTTACTTTTGGTTGTGAAAAAACTTCTTAAGAATAGAATAATCCTAGTATATTACGTAATGCACGTTTTTCCACATAATCAAAGAGATTGACCATGTAAAATATATGGGAAAATCGCTCACTAAACATTCTTATTGAGTGATCATAATGGTGCATTTATGCATTATTGACCTCCCAAGACTCATAGTAACTTTATTGAACAAGGATCAATCATGCATCACTCATTATGTTCCCTTTGGAAGACAAAAGTTGGAAAGCAAATTCTTTGTAGTCCATTTAGTAATTCTGGGTGATGAATTTTGTATTTAGAAAGCTTTTTTTTCTTAGGGTTTCTTTTTGTAGCCTTTGTTAGAAAGGGTGCTAACATGTTTCAAAAAATCAATGCAGGAAAGTTTCATGTTGTGAAACGAAAGCGAGACAAGAAGGAAGAGGTAATTAAAAATTCCTTATGTGCTTTTGAAGTTTCAAGCTTTAGTCTAGGTCTAAGGTATAAGCTTGTAGTTTGTAAACTCTTTTATATTTGCTAGGTTATGATGGTATTGGTTAATGATGCAATATTTGTTGTTATTGTTATTATTTTTCCTTGTTTGGGATAAATAGTCGAAAATGAGAGAGAAAGAGAGACAAAGAAAGAAAAATGTATTAATGTCTTTGAGACCTAGCGGGCCTATCAGACAAAGTACAATCATAAGTGGCACACACAAGCCCTTATGGGTTGAGGCAAGGGGTGTACTAAGACCTCCGCATGTCTTAAAGAAACTCAAAAGAAAAAGATGAACTGGATAAACAAGCACTCAGAAAGCATATCCATGTGCCATGGTGGCTCTCCTGTGTGCCGCAAGGATATCTCGGAGTTGCATCTCACGATTTCTCTCGCGTAGTGGTGCAGGAGGGCATGTTTTTCAAGATTTCTTAATCTAGCGTGCCATG